>NC_061865.1:28279892-28611975 GCF_907164915.1 Impatiens glandulifera
ATCTTTTAGGATGTGGACGGTATTTGCTGATTAACAAAGCGTTTGTGATCAGCACGAGTTGTTCCATAACATGTTGTAAAGCTGCCTTCATTTCCTTGAATTCGGTCATAGAGACCGTTTTAGGTATTGGGGTTTCTTCGGCCATCTGGTAGCGTATGAAGCGTTAGGTTTTTGGATCTCTCTTTCTAGGGTTTGTGTCGACTGTCATAGTCGTGGACTGTTGCGAAGAGAAAGAGGTGAGAATTTGTAATTGTAACATAAGTACAATGAAATGCATATGCATGTAAAATAAATACTAGAGAGTGATTATCTCCTTGTGATTTCAAAGTCAAATATATTGTTGTTATACAAAACATACTCATTAAGTTTATTACAGACATATCTTCTCTTGTTAACATTTACAAAGAGAGTCTAAAAGAAAATGGTGAAGATTAAGGTTGTATGCTTCAGATCCTACTACAGCTTGATCCTACACTAAAAGCTTCGTCCTTTTCATTCTTTTTAACCCGATAGTATTCTTTGAGAATGACAATCAGGTAATTCTTTTGTTCCTTTAAAATGACCATCTGGGAGGCGTTGTGACATTTCTTTAGACTTCCCACGTAGGCCTTGTAGTCAATTGGCATGTCTATGGCAATGTCACTTCACACATAAGGGGGCATAAGATCACGACCAAACTGTTTGAACAGGTCATGGGTGTAGTAGGAAGTAACCCATTCCAAGCCCATCAACATGATCAAGGGTTCATCATTTATCACGTGCTATGAGAGTAATACCCTGACTTCATCGCCATCTTCTACGAGAGGTTTCGGTAAAACTATCCTCATTCTTCGGTATTGAAAAGTATGGGACATGATGTCTCTGGGACATACTAGCGGAAAACGTTCAAGCTTATCGAGCAATCAGATGTAGAGAACTAGAGGTGAGCCTCTTTTACACATGGTAGAGGTTAAGAACGAGTCGTTGAAACCCATCGACGTTTCGGCCAGAATGATACCTAAGGGGTCTTTGTTTCCCCTATGTATGTGGTATGCTACCTCTGGATTTTTTATGATGGCTTGTCATCCGCTAAAGCGGGGAAGAAGTGGGCCAATAAGACCGTTAGTGTCATCATGGAGGAGCCTAAAGTTAGGGGAATCTCTCCATTCCTGACTTCCATCTTTTTCAATTTCTGGAAGTTAATGACATTCTTCTTGAGGGTCATCTCGAATATTGTCTTGGCATATTTGTATTCCTTTTGTAAAAGCTTCCTTAAGGGCATTGATTCCACAAATGGCTTCAAATGTAGAATATTCTTGTTGTCCATCATCATGATAGCTCAAAACATTTGCCTTTCTCCCATGAAGTATACACGGCCAACAGGGTTCCACCTCCTCTACATTTTCATCATGAAGGTTTATTTTATTTTAAAGTTTATAAACTTCATGATGGAAGTCAACCCATAGATTGCATGATTCCACTCGTTTTCGTGGAAGATGTCGATCAATGGGATAAAGACAATATCTTTCAGCATGGACATTGTCTATGATTGAGAATTCAAAACGTTTACAGGTGTGTTTGTTTTGAAATGAGACATTTTTGAGATGTTCACCTAGACTATGGATGCATACACATAATACATATATAGTAGTCACATAAGGGTTTTAATGACGAGGTTTTGGTTGTCTAGGCACGACAAACAATTGTCTGTGAGAGAGTATCTAGGTTTTTTGTGATAAGGGGAATCATAAGAGAGTATCATTTGCCGATAGTGGAGGAGTAAAATCGCCGCCATAAACCAGGGAATATCAACTCATTTGGGAATTTCCCCCATCTCCACAATGTTTACGTCTTATAGGACGGTTCATCGCCAAAGGGTGGGGTCGATCTCATGCATTCTAATTTTTCCTCTCGCAACATCACTCATTTTGTAACAAGTTGTCGTTCATCATCGATAATCTTTTCACATAGGTGTAGAAGTGCCGAATCCAATAGTGTACTTCTTACAAGAAATGTTAGGATTATGTACCTTTTAGAAGTATAGGCATTTAGTATGATAAAACCTATACATTCCTTAGGTGTTGTACCTTTTGGGATATACCTATTAAATTGAAAACGTGATACAAACGTTTTTCAAAAACCAAGTTTATGTTTTCGAGTTAAACATTTAATCCCCAATAGAGTCTTCAATAAAGTTGTAACCCCCGGAAAACCCTACTCCCAAAGAGCTCGTGGTTCGATAAATTTAAATATTGGTTTGCGTGTGAGGAATCTTTTTTAAAATAAGAAATTATTTTAGAAGATTTTAAATAATCCTAACAGCTTTTGAAACTAATTATAAAAATAATTAATTTGGGTTCAAGTTTAAATAATCTGGGAATTTAAAATAATAAAATGACAATTTGATCTTAAAAAAAATTGCGTTTTAAATTAATTAAAAATATTATTCATTTGAAACAGAGTCACCAATTGATTATTTTCTTTTAAAAATCAATAAAAAGATGTACATGTACAAACGTATTTTTCACTAGAATTTTGTTTTAGTTCGAAGTTTGTTAATACTCGGGAAAGGACTTTTGCGCTTCATCCTATGTACCCATATTAAATACGATCTCTGTTTATAAACTTGGCTTTTGAAATCGGTTGTATTACTGATTATTATTCTGGTCCTAGACATGTGTAGGGTTTAACGTTTATTTAAAGTATTATAACAATAATTATTTAAATGCTGGTATTTGTTGTTGATGATGACTAGGGATGAAAGTATCTAAAGAACATCAGTATTTAAATACAATATGGTTTAAATACAAATCTCAAATAAGTTTTTATCAAAATATATTTTATGGAAATATCTCAAAAAAAAAATTGAAATCATATTTTAATTTTTAAGATTTTTAGAAAATGATTTGGGGTTCCATAATTACAAAAATAATTTTGGAATTTGAAAAGTGGAGTCAATTAGGCCTTGGGACTGGTATCCTAGGTCCTAGGTTCGTTTTATCGGTCGGGGGCTAAGGGCCCTTAGTCAGAATTCTCAGTTGAGTGCCAGAATTCTCAGTCTTAGCTGAAAAGCCATGTTCGATGTTCTAAGGTCTCTTAGTCCTTGGCTAGAATTCTCGGTCGGGGGTAGAATTCTCGGTCGGATGTAATAATCCTCGGTCTTGGATGAAGAACATCGGTCTGACCTCTCGGTCATAGCTAAAGAACATTGGTCGGACCTCTCGGTCCTGGCTAAATTCTCGGTCGTAGTTGGAATTATTCGGTCGGACGTTTTGGTCCTCAAGAACATCAAAATGTAGGTTTTTCAACTTTAATGGAGGCTTGGATTCTTTAATCCAATGGCTTGGATAGCTTCACAAAGCTCTAAAAAACATCATGAACATCATTTCAAGTGTGATTCAACCTAGATGATATTTGATTTTGATCAATTTATTCTAACTATGATATTGATTAATTCATCGTATACAAGATAATATTTAAACAACAATAACACTGATTGAGATTATATTTTCTAAAATATCATATTAAAAATAAAAAAAACACTTGCAATAAGTAAATATGAAAAACTATTAATGATAGTAAGAACTAAATATAAACTTTCACTTTGATTCATATTGCTTATTAGTTTGAGTTTGTCTTAACCAACATTTGTTAAATTACTTAATTATTAGTTCTTCATTTTACTTTATTAGTCTTGAGTTTTGTTGAAATAAAACTGTAAATAGATAGATGCTACCGGGGATGAATATTATAGTGGTGAAGCGGATAATTATGACGATCATAATGTAATTTGTATGGTTTTTGAAACAATACAAAATAAACTCGAATTTTTATTTTTGCAAAGCATGGTTATGATACTTGCTTATGAGCTATGTTTATCGACTTCTCAATCTATTCCTCCATCTATCAATTTTGTACAAGTCAAAAAAAACACTATAAATAGGATGACAAACAAAATGACACAACATGTATTGACTTTTTAAGAATGGATAGAAGGGATTTCCTTCGTTTATGCAATTTGATGGAGGTGTTAGGGTCATCTCACTCCAAAAGTGTATATTTAGAAGAAAAGATAGCTATATTCTTTTATATTTCAGCACATCATATTAAAATAAGGAATGCTTCATTTGCGTTCCATTGTTCCGGATAGACAATTAGTAAACATGTGCATGAAGTATTAAAAATCGTTATAAGTCTTCAAGTTGAACTTTAAAAAAAGTCAAAGGCTCTCCAAAATTCTCATACAAATGAAAGATGGAAATGATTTTGAGTTAAATAATAAATGTCTTATTTCTATATAACTAATAAAAGACATGTCTATTTTTATTTTTTATGTATGAATAGAATTGTTTAGGATATGTAGATGGAACATATATTCCCATAATCATGGGAGAAGATATGAGAGAAAGAAATATAAATAAAAAATGACAAATTATATCAAACATACTTAGGGTTTTCTCAAATGATATGGTGTTCATTTATATAATTCCTGCTTAATAATGTTTTACTACTGATAATAAAGTTTTAAGAGATGCAATTAGTAGAAATAATAGTTTAAAAGTTCCTCGAGGTAAAAATATATAACTATTTATTCATATAGAAAAATTAGACATTAACATATGTTATTATTACTTCGTCAAAAGTTAATAAATAATTACATTACTACATGTTACTATTACTTAGTAGATGTTAGATACACAAATGAAGATGATTTTTTATCGCCATTTAAAGGTCACAAGTATCATTTAGGATCTTGGGATATTGCACGAATACATTCTAACTTTGAAGAATTTTTCAACATGAAACATGTTGCTACAAAAAATGTTATTGAAAGGACATTTAGTTTGATAAAACTTAAATGAGATGTACTAAGAAGCCCTATGTTTTATCTAATTAAGACGCAATGTCGTTTAATTATTTCATGTTGCTTATTACATAATTATATAACAAGGGATATGACAATAGATCCTATGGAATAATTAATAACAAATGAGCTTATACGACAATTGAATACTCAAATTGGAGACCATATGAATGCTATAGAGATATTTGATGATTGGACATAATGGGGGATTGAGTTAGCAAAGACAATGTTTATTGAAGGGAGATCTGGAAGAAGTAGTGGAAGTAGAAAATAATTGTTTGTATAATTTCTATCTATTGAATGTTACAATTTGAAATTCCATTTTTTTAATAATACTACTTTTTGTTATTGTGAAAAATGTTTATCTATTAATAACTCACTCAACCTATGCATACTCATTTGAAGACCTAAATATGTGGCACTTGTCATGTCACAAGAGTCATCTAATTCACTTTATTTTTGATGCCCACTTATTCTTATTTAATGTATTTTCTGATATATAATTGTGTTACTATAATTTTTTTTGTTATTAATGCTTAGATATAGATAATCAAAGCGATGAAGCAGTACCTCAAAATGCTAATAAAAGATGGAAGAAAAATGCTACTAGAAGAAGAAGTTGGACTGACAAAGAGCAACAAGTTTTTATTGGAGCATTGAAAGATATTGTGAAGTTAGGCAATGAAGACAGATAATGCATTTTGGTCATGATACCTAAATGTTTTGTATGATAAGATGTTGATTGTGTTTCCTAGTACTGATCTACATCATAGCCACATATTGACTCAAAAATTAAGGTTTCAAAAAGAATGTACATTGTTGTTTATCGAATGCGCACTTTATCGAGATTTGGAGGGAATGATATAGACAAAAGCATTACTTGTGATGACAATGTTGTTTGAGAGCATGATATCGACCGAGATGGAGTTGGAAGCTTATACTTTCCCGGGACCTTCCTTGTCCCAACATCTAAATAAAGGGTGGTCGCTGAAAAGGAGGCACATATTAAGGTAAAAAATGTTATACTTAATTTTTTTTCATATTTTAGTTCATACTTTATAATTTTATTTTGAATAAATTGACCATAATGCACATGGATTGAGAGACAAGTCTCTTCCATATTATGAGGATTGGTGAATTGTATTTAAAAAAGATCAAGCAACTAGAGAATTTGTATAAGGACCTATAGAAGCAATTGCAGCAATGGAGAAAAACGTGGACAACAATGATATAGAGTATGAAAATGTTGGAAAATAGCCTACATCAGGGTCAGTTCATGCAAGAACTAGTGATGTAGAAGAAGGAAGACCAGGTAAAAGAAATAAATCTTAACTTATAATGACATGCATGAAGGAAATTAATACCACGATGTGAGAATTCTTTACAAAGTCAACAAATAATTTGGCTGCATTAGTTGTTAAAACTAGTTACCAACATGATCTATCAACGAAAAGAGTGCAAGTATGTGAAATGATTTTTCGTATTCCTCTTGATCTAATTAACAAGATAAATGAAACTATTGCAATTACATCCAAGGCATAATTTTTGACATATTTACATTCTTAAATGATGATGCTGACAGGTTGTTGTTCATTGAAAAATTTCTCGCATGGGTGATTAAGTAAAGGTCGGCATGAATACTACTTCCCTTTAATAATAAATGTAGATAACTATCACTTTTGTCCTTGCAGAAACATGTACAATTAAAGGTATTTTGAGACTATTAGGTCATAAATACTTTACATTGAGATGTTGATCTTAATTACACTTTTTGTAATTATACTTTGTTGAATTTATAAAATTATGTTATCAAGAAAGTTAATATATTGTGGCGATCTTATTAATTATGTGAGCAAGTTGGTTGTCAATTATTTTTTTTATCAATGAGATATATTCTTAAACGAAAAAAATGACTTATAACTAAAGTAATGATTTAATATAGTGGTAAAAAACTTGATTCTTAAATAAGATCTAAAGAGTTTAATATATCACCTTAAACAAAAAAAAAAGTAAAAAAACAATAGATAAGAAGCAAAGTTCCAATATTCAATATAACAAAGAACTACATTTGTTAACAACATTTTATAACATCAAAACACACGAAATAGGTTCACAAATTACCATTAATAAAAAAACATGAATAGAGAGAAATAATAAAAAGAAATTAAAATTAAAAAATATTAATTTAACAATTAAATTAAGTTTATATAAATATAAAGGGTAAAAATGTATTTACATTTTATATAATATTTTTATACTACCAACCAAATACAAAATTAAAAAATTTATACAATTTATCAAAATTATTTTTTACCATGTTTATCAACTTTTCTAGTAAAGAAAACTAGTATTACCCTAAGAATTTTAAATAAAGATTTTTTTAACATTATTTGATTAATTTATTCAATATTCTCTATTTCATTATTAAAAATATTTATTTTATTTTATATTTTTCTTAATGTAGGAAACTAACGGCCCACAACTATTAATTTACACTTTCATTTAATAAATTTATGTTAATTAGTTAAAGACATGTTGATTTTAGTTGTGAAAGAAAATGGAGAAACTCCAACTATTAGGTCAAGAATTTAAGAGACCTGTACTACCAAACAAGCCTACCTCTCCAACCCAAACAATCCAATCTGATATTTACAGATTGCCTAAACTCTAGGGGCAGATTTGTTGTCTAGTAGTGTCACTCTATGTACCACACTATAAGGAAATAACAGATTTATCCTCAAACTCTAACGGTTTTTTCAGATTAAAGTTATTGTTATAACTTGAGTTATTTAAAAATAATTATGGTCAATAATTTTGAGAAGATATAGAATATTTTTGATACAAATATCTAAAATGTATTTTTGAAAGAAATAAAATTTTATTATTTTTTTCTTTTTTTTTCAATATATATATATATATATATATATATATATATATATATATATATATATAAAATGATGCTTAATTTTAAAAATGTCCGAATTACCAGGTCGAGAATTGTGGTTAATTTCAATATATATGTGAGAGTAAATGGATACTTGAGTCGGATTGTAGGTTGACCCACCCATAAATTTAAAACGGTTAAAAATAAAATTAAAAATTCTATAGGTATGTTTCGAAATTCCAACCTAACAAAACAAGTACAACGCTTTAACTATCTAGGCTAATAAGATTTTATATTTTAAATTAAACACCGAAATTAATGAACGCGGAATACTTTAACAATATAAGTTTAACTTTTTAACTAACTAATCTCTCTCTATATATATATATATAATGATGCTTAATTTTTAAATTGTCCAGATTGCAGAGTCGAGAGTTGTGGTTTTTTTTTTTTTTTTTTTTTTGGGAAAACGACTTAGCGTCATTTCATTAAAAATTCCCAAAAACGGGAAAAAAAAACCACGAGCTTAAGAGATCATTCTAGACAGGCCTAGAATGATTTTGAAGTCGTAACATTCTGAATAAAAGCTAAAAACGTAAATGAATTATCTGTTTACAATGCTTTTAATTCTAGTGAGTTTAAAAAACGGTAAATTCCAGTTCCTGCAGATATTCCAGTTCTGCTCCGTGCTTGGAATTCCTCTCCACGTTCCCGCGAGGGCGCTGCAATCCGATACAATATCTTTCCATAACTCGTCAATGCTCCTGCGGGTTCTGTCATATACCCTTGCATTCCGTTCTTGCCAAATGTTATACACCACTGCTCCAAAGCCGCACTTGAACACGCTTGTTGCAAATCTATTTCCCTTGGCTTTGAGTAGTGTCGCTTCTTTGATTTCATTCCATTCGCTCGGGAAACTGATCAGCTCCAGGCTTTTATAGAATCTGTCCCAAAGCTCCGAAGCAATACAACAGCTCTCGAGAGTTGTGGTTAATTTGGATATATATGTGAAATTAAATGGATACTTGAGTCGGATTGTGGGTTGACCCTCCTATAAATTTAAAATAGTTAAAAATAAAATTAAAAATTATGTATGTATGTTTCGAACTTGCAACCTAACTAAAACAAGTAAAAAGCTTTAACCAACTAGGTTAATAAGATTTTATATTTTAAATTTAACATCAAAATTAATGAAGGCAAGACATTTTAACAATATAAGTTAAACTATTTAACTAACTAATTTATATTTATATATATGCTATATGTATATTTCGAACTTGCAACCTAACAAAAAAAAATACAACGTTAAACCAACTAGGCTAATAAGATTTTATGTTTTAAATTCAACATCAAATTTGTTGAACGCGGGATATTTTAACAATATAAGTTCAACTTTTTAACTAACTAATCTATATATATATATATATATAATTATATTTAATTTTCAAAGTCTCTGGATTGTTAGGTCGAGAGCTGTGGTTAATTTGGATATATATATGTTAGAGTAAATGGATACTTGGGTCGGATTGTGGATTGACCCGCCCATAAACTTAAAACAATTAAAAATGTTATATGTATATTTCGAACTTGTAACCTAACAAAATAAGTAAAATGCTTTAACCAACTAGGTTAATAAGATTTTATATTTTAAATTCAACAACAAATTTGATGAGCGAGGGACATTTTAACAATATAAGTTCAACTTTTTAACTAACTAATCTATATATTTAATGATGTTTAATTTCCAAAGTGTCTGAATTGCCGATTCGAGTATTGTGGTTAATTTGGATATATATATGTGAGAATAAATGGATACTTGGATCGGATAGTGGGTTGACCCGCCCATAAACTTAAAAACGGTTAAAAATAAAATAAAAAATGCTATAGGTATGTTTCGAACTTGCAACCTAACAAAATATTTTAACCAACTAAGCTAATAAGATTTTATATTTTAAATTCAACACCAAATTTGATGAACGCGAGAAATTTTAACAATATCAGTTCAACTTTTTAACTAACTAATATATATATATATATATAAATATATATATATATATATATATATATTGATGCTTAATTTTCAAATTCTCCAGATTACCGGGTCGAGAGCTGTGGTTAATTTGGATATATGTGTGAAAGTAAATGGATACTTGGGTTCGATTATGGGTTGACCCGCCCATAAACTTAAAACGTTTAAAAATAAATTTAAAAATGTTATATGTATGTTTCGAATTTATAACTTAACAAAAAAGTACAACACTTTAACCAACTAGGCTAATAAGATTTTATATTTTAAATAAACACCAAATTTGATGAACGCGGAATATTTTAACAATATAAGCTCAACTTTTTAACTAACTAATATATATATATATATAATGATACTTAATACTCAAAGTGTCCTGATTGTCGGGTCGATTGTTGTGGTTAATTTAAATGTATATGTTAGAGTAGATGGATACTTAAAATGGTTAAAATTAAAATTAAAATTAAAATATTATCATATTTTTACTATAATTTTTTTCCACGGTTTTTAAAATAATTATTCGTGCAGTTGCACGAGCTACATGCTAGTTCTTATTAACGATAAAAAGGAAATTATATTTTAAGAGTTGAAATAAAAGATAAAAAGAGAATTTAATTATAGATATTGATAGGATATTTTATTTTTTCAGAACTTATTTATTCGGAGATGGTGCGTCCAGTATAAAGTTTCCTATATACAAATTGACCTTCCAATATAATGAAATTTAAGTTTTTTTTTTATTTGTTCGGTGGTCGTAAAATAGTTATTATTGAATTCAATACTAAAGAGCGAGTCTCTAAGAGTGAGAAATTTTTATCGAAAATTTATTTTGAAACAGGAAACCTATCAATTATTGTAATTGCTTATGTTGTGTTTGCATGAAGTGCATTTTCAAAAGTCGTGTTTGCAAGAATGAATTCTCATGTAAGGTTATAAAGAATAATTCCTCGGTTTCACCAGTAGTTGACTGGTAATGGACGAGCATGATTGTGTCCCCCGTCCTAAACCGTCTCAATTTCATTCTAATTACACCCGAACACTAAAAACACGATTAAATATATAAAATCACCAATATATTTATTTATTCATTATATTTTATAAGAGTTTTAAGTTTATTTCTTTAACCCAATATAAATGTTTAATATATTATCACATATATTATATAAAAAAAAATCTATTTATATAATTTGATTATATAAACAAATTATTTATTTTTGAAAATATGGTATAAACGGTGTACCGTGGGAATTCCTCGAAACCAAAAGGAGCGGGATGGTAGCAAAATATCCCTGAAGTAAAAACCCCACGTTGACATTGACATCTCTACCTTCAATCCCCAAATAATCCCGAAATTCACTTACATATAATTTTCTTGTTGTTATGATGGTTTAGACCCTCTATAACATTTCCAAAACCCCACGTGAGAGTTGTTCTAAGAGGGAGGTGGGGCTTCATTTGCAACCTTTGCAGGTTGAGTTTCTATGGCAACAGCCACCACCACTTCTACTAGTTTTTCAACTCCAACCACCACTCGAAGTTTCTTAATCTTCTTTGGAAACTCTATTATTTTTTGGGTATCTTTTCTTATTCCAACCACCACTTCAGGTGGTGTTTCAACTCAAACCTCTAGAGTTGAGGTTCTATGGCAATAGCCTCCACCACTTCGGGTGGTGCTTCAACTCAAACCTCTACCCGATTTTTAAACTTTAACTTCCTCTTAGGTTGTGTTCTAAACGGGGTGAGACTTTTTTTGCAACCTCTACAGGCTAAGTTTCTATGAAAACAATTCCCACCACTTCGGTTGGTTTTTCAACTCCAACCGTCGCCCGACTATTAAGCTCTAATTTTATTTTAGGTTGTGTTCTAATGGGAGCGGGGCTTCATTTGTAACCTTTATAGGTTGAGTTTCTATGGAAATAACCACCTTCACTTCGACTGCTTTTTCAACTCCAGCCACCACCCAAAGTTTCTTAATCTTCTTCGAAAGCTTTGTTCTTTTTTTGGCATCTTTTCCTACCCCAACCACCACTTCGGGTGGTGATTCACCAATAAACTTTCTCTTAGACTTTGTTTGATTGGACAACTTTTTCAACCCCAATAACCACTTCAAGTTCAACTCGAACTTATGCGGGTTGATGATCTATGTCAACAATTGCTACCACTTCGGGTGGTATTTTAACTCGAACCCGAACCTTTGCAGGTTGAGGTTCTTCTACAGGGTGCCTTTGTGAAATATGTATGCATGGAAACCCTAAGAAATTGATTTATATCCATAGCCTCGTACAAGACATAGATCAAGAAATAAATAGGAAAAATGGGTTGAGTTTTTGCTGTTGTGATGATGTTGCTACACCTGCCAACACTTGTGTTGCTTTTGCCATATTATGTGCATATTTAGTCATGTTATGTGCAGATATAGTTGTGTTCTTTTCAGATATTGCAATAGTGTCTAATGCATTTTTAACGATTGAGGAAGTTAATATTGGCGCGGCAGGCTCATCCTCTACAATTATAAGCTCATCCTCGGCAAGTATAGGCTCATCCTCTACAATTATAGGTTCATGCTCTGCAATTATAAACTCATGCTCTACAATTATAGGTTCATGCTCTGCAATTATAGACTCATGCTCCACCTCATATGACACCAGATCTGTCACCTCATCTAGTACTTGATCTTCCACCTCATTTGGTACATCATCTACCACCATCTTAGGTTCATCCTAGTGGGTGTTTGTAAAAGGAAGGCATCCAACATCCTTTTTATATTTGAATCATCTTCGTTTCATTTCTATTTTAATCCTACTTCTTAGATTATTGTCATTCCAATATGATAATATCAGAAATTATCGTTCGTAAGGTAGTTGGAGTTTAAGCTTTGCAACCCTATCCATGTAGCATAACTGAAACAATAATCGATATGTTAGACCATTTATATTGAAATTTGAATAAACTACTGAATTAAAGTACTAACAAAGATTACTTACAATGAGAAATGTCTGAGGTTCGTGGAAATGACCTTTTTTATTGATCTTTCATTTCTTGCATACATCAACTAAGTCATTAATTATGAATTGACACCAATTTAGATTTTGGATATTATTGACATCAAATACATATTTCAAGATTTTATACCTACAGATACAAAAATTGGGTAAGAGAAGTATATATATAATTTAATGATGTTTTGGAATGTAAGTTTTGGGAATAACTCTATGTCTACACTGTTGATTCTATGAGGTCCACGGAAAGTTGCTGACAACATAGACTACAAAGTCTATCTTAAAATTATTTCTAGTTACTTTGTTGTTTAAATCTTCTATGGTATTCCAGTTGTTTAGGAACGTGACTATTTTGTTTCATTCCACATCGTCTCCTCTAGTCCCTAAATTGTTCATCATATTCGGGGTACATTGTCTCGTTTCTAGTAGACTCGATAATTTCAATCTCCCATATAGAGATGCCTAATATGCATTGAACATCCTCTTCATATATTTTGACTTCCTCGCCATTCTGTAGGATGATTGCACACTTAATGTAGTCGAATGACCTAACGTGGTGTCGAGAGAGTTCGCTCGGATATTTTGAAAGGCCAAATTTAAGAAGCCCTCCTAAACTTATGGCCTTCACGGCCTCATTTTGTTATTTTGTCAATTGTTGAAGTATATTGAAAAGGGCCATTGACGAGGTCCTATTCAAGAAAATGTTGTGACTAAATATTTTTGGTGAGGGAGCGGAGGGTGCGGGGGAAGCTGATGGAGTTGCACACCCTTCATCATCAGTTGTAGCAGTAATTACCCACAATGATAAATTTGTTATCGAGGGTCGACGATTCCTTTTATATACACTACAAAAATACAGATAAATGAACAACGATTAATAGATATAAAAGTGTTGAAAATTCAAGTTTTATTTAAACACTTGGCCAAAAATATAAATGAACCACAATTAATAGATGAAAAATCAAGTTTTATTTGAACACTTGGCTAACAAAAGATAAATGAACCAAAATTAATAGATGAAAATTCAAGTTTTATTTGGATAAAATAATCTTAAACATGCCCATGTTTGGGATGAAATAGTCCTAAACATGAGCATGTTTTGAACTAAATAATCCCTAACATGTCCATTGGGACAAAATGGTCCCTAACATGCCCATTGGGATGAAATGATCCTGAACATGATCAAAAGGACAAAATAGTCCTAAACATGATCAAAATGTAACATTTGTGAAAATTTCTAGAACCTATATAATTGCAAATTCAATGTTGATGCCATTTCTAAACCGATATAACTGAAATTGTAACAAATTAGTTTAAGATTTGGAAATTAGTTTAAGATGACTTTGGCTAGATTAGCAAATTTGTATAACTTTGGCCAGATTTGCAAAAATCTATATAACTTTGGTCAAATTTGCAAATCCAAATATCTTTAACCAGATTTACAAATCTATATAACTTTGGCTAGATTTACAAATTAGTTTTAAGATTTTCCCCTGTAACTCGGTTTTGTTATTATCATTAACCTGTAATTACTGAAACAAACACCTAACTTATAGCACAATATCATTAGTAGGTCTATTCTAATATTTAGGTTTTTGTTTTTAAATGTGTGACTAAGGTTTTGTAAATGGATACAGATCTAGAAACCCTAAAACATAAATAAAAAAGTTTCCTAATATTAAATCAAGTTCCCAAACATGGACATGTTTGGGATAACCCTAACTACATGAAGATTATGTTTGAAAACTTACCTTCTATTAGTGTTGGACTTGGAAGTAGTTGAGGGAAACCGTTCTCCTGAAAAGTAAAGGTAAAATGATGTTTCCTAATATTAAACATGGACATGTTCGGGATAACCCTAACTACATTGAAGGCTAACCATTTTTGAATTTGTTGAAGAATATACGCAGAAAGAATGAAGAAATCTGGGAAGTACGAAGTCGCGGAAGAAAGGGATACGCCGAAATCACCGAAGTCGCCTAAGTCGTCGAAGAGAGGTAAACGACGTCGAAATCGCCGAAGTCGTCAAAAAGAGGAAAACGCCGAAATCGAAAGTGAAGATAATGAAGAAAAAATTGAAGATATAGGAAAAAAAACTCTGGGAAGTTCGAAGTCGCGGAAGAAAGGGATATACCAAAGTCGTCGAAGTTGTCGAAGAAAGGGAAAGAAACACTGAAATCGAAAGTGAAGATAATGAGGAAGAAACTGAAGAGACGGTGGAGGGAAAATTAAAAAAAGAATACAGATTAAGAAAATTAAAAACAAATTATTATTAATTTATTTTTTTAGTCCACCTTGACTTTTTTTCTCCACGCTGGCTTTCAGGTGGGGTCGTTGGGTAGTCGTTGTCAAGCGTCGCTCTTCTTTATATTATTCTATTTAAATAGTCATAACCAAAATATATCACATCACCCTCTTTTTCTCTCATCATATTATTTAATCAAAATATTAAAATACTTTTTTATTTTAAATTTTTTTATCATTATATATTAATACTCTATTAAATTTTTTACCAAAAAATTATTTATCTCAAAATTATCACCGATCATTAGAATAACGGAAAAATTATCATCAATCATTTAAATTACCGAATTATTTAAATAAACCGAATCCAAGATGCTTAAAAAAGAATAATTTGACCACTTACTATCTTGAATATCATCATCTTGTATCAAATATAATAAAAAAAACAAATTGGAAAAATCTTTATCCCTAATCCCTATTAGCCTGATTGGTTAGAGACTTGACTTTGGCGTGCTATCCAGTTAATAATGAGTTGACTCAGTCAATAATAAAGCAATATTCATTTTTTTTCCATTGCTGATCTCTCCAAATCAGAACCCAAAACAGTTGTGAAGAAAAAATTGACATCAAGCTATATATTTGTACTCCTACAAAATGAGGAATTAAAATTTACATAATAATAATATAGTAATGCAAAATAATAATATAGTAATGCTTAATTAGATGATATTAGTGTGAAGAAGGAAACAAAAAGAGGTCATAATAATAAATTCACATTAATTTTTTCTCTTTACATATATAAATATATTTTAAATGTAAGTATAAATTAGTATTAGTTGTGTCTATTTATCCTTAAAGAGTCTTTGGCTTAGTGCAGTTAACAACGCTCTAGAGTATTGTCTCGACGCCATCTTCCATTCTACTCCGGTTGTCATCATAGCTCGGAATTCGCCATAGCTTATAGTTCCATCCTATACGCGATCATTAATGAATCATTTACACATATACATGAATTAATTAATGATTCGTTTATTTAATAAAGAAGTAGTTAACCTTATCTAAGTCGACGTCAAATATGATATCGCGGATTATCTGATCATTGTTAGCAACAATAATGTTGTCCTCTAACAAACTTTGTCTAAGTTCCTCAAATTCAATGTAACCGCTCCCATTTTTGTCAAAGTAATTGAACGCTCGTTGAAGCTGCTCTTCATCTTCGTTTGTTATTCGTTTAAGGTGAACTGACATTGTCACAAATTCTTCGCAATCCAGCATTCCATTCCCATCAATATCCGCCTAATTTTCATGTTAATTTTCATGTTAATATATTAAAGAAAACTTATATAATCATATATGTATTACTTACAGCTTCCATTAGCAATTTGGCGTCGTTATCGGGAACATTTTGGCCGATCATTCTTAAGCCTTCTTTTAGCTCTTCTAAACTTAAATGTCCATCTTTGTCTGTGTCCATCATGTGGAACATTTGCTTTAGTCCAGCCACTTGTTCTTCTGGTAAGTTGTCTGCAACTATCTAAAATCATATACACAATTTTATTTGTTTGAGTTTGATCAAATTGATGATAAAGAAATTGAATATCTAAGCTAAGCTACTTTTAACTGTTTG
Organism: Impatiens glandulifera; assembly: GCF_907164915.1. NCBI lineage: Eukaryota > Viridiplantae > Streptophyta > Magnoliopsida > Ericales > Balsaminaceae > Impatiens > Impatiens glandulifera. The sequence continues at coordinate 28,296,516 of NC_061865.1, forward strand.
ATTTATGTAATATCGTTCAAAGAAAAATAAATTTTCAAATCAAAGAAGGTTAATATTTATCAGGGTAAAATGTTAAAATATACTTATTATTTTAAATTATTATTAAATTAAAAGTAAGATTGATTTTTTTTACTAGGTTTCCTTGCACCTAGATTCCAAGTTTTGAATCTGGATTTTGTAAAATAAATGTTTTATAAATATATTTTAAATACTTTATTCAAATAGTAATCCTACCCATGTTAGGGTATGTTTAAATAAGTGAATTGAAATTAGAATTGGTATTGGAATTTCAAATTCAATTTCATGATAATTGACATTATTGAATTACAATTCAATTATTATTATGATAGGAAAACTATAAAATTATAATTCAATCACAATTCCTATATTTATATAAAAAAAATCATATATATTATTTTATAATAACTCAAGTGTCAAGATATTTTTTTTTAAGTTTCGATTTTCAGTAAAAAAAATATTGGTTCAGCATATTAACTATATATATTAAAATATATATCGGATCAAAATTTTAACTTTCTAAATTTAAAAATACGTAAAATATTGATTTAACATGTTAACCTTGTTAAATTAAAATATATATTAGTTTAAAATATTAACTTACTAAATTAAAAAAATAATCGGTTAGATATTTTAAAATCCTAAATTTAAAAAGAAAAATATCGATTAAAAACATTAATCGTGTTTTAAATGATAAAATAATAAGTTATTTTGTTTGAAAAAATATTAAAAATATAAAATTTGAAATTTTAGTTCCGACATAAAAAAATGGAATTGAGAACTATAAAATTTCATTATATTATATTAAATTACATTAGAATTAGAATTAGAATTAGAATTAGAATTAGAATTATAATTATAATTATAATTATAATTATAATTATAATTATAATTCAAATTCTTAATATTAAAGGATATATTAAACTTAAACTTAAGAATTAAAATTAGACTTTCTAATTCTTAATATTAAAAGATATACCAAACTTAATAATTGAAATTAAACTTTCAAATTTCAAAACATAAAAATTAAAATTTTATTTTATAATTCTAATTTCAATACCAGAGTTACCAAACACATATCTTAATTATATAATTATATGTATTAACAAATTTAATAATTTTAATTTAAATCAATTTCACTCATGCTCTATATATTTTCAAATATAATAATGAGGCCTAAGTTAAGTATTTAAAATATGATTTTGAATAAATCAAATAAAATTACTTAAATTTGAAGGACTTGAAAAATAAATGCTTATGAAGTTAATTGAATATTTTGAAGAATTAGCAAATAAAAAGGAGAAAGTGATTATGTTCATATTTCATAAGATTCAGTTTTTGATTATTAGTTATATATTTTTAAAGTTGTAATAAAAAAAATTCATTCAAAACTTAATTTAAAATCATCGCTAATTCAGATCGAGTTCAGGTTAACCGATTGAGCGATACTCAATTGAACTTGACCTGTATAAAAATGATCTAACTATCTAACTCACACAAATATATTTTGAGTTATTTCAAGTCGACCTGATTTGAACATATTTACTCATCACGTTAAATGGATCATCTCGAACCCAAAATACGTGAACTAAACCTAATTTTTTTCGTGTTCGTTTTTGTTCGTGTTTTTGTGTCAAGTCAGAAATTGAACTTCTTTTATATATAAAGAATAATTTAACCATGATAATAATGATTAATTTTGAATATTAAAATTGTTTAGAATGTTTTTAGAAGATTAATGAGTTGAGTCTTTGAAAAGTAATGGAATTGTCTGATTTTGTTTATTTGAATGAATGTATGATAAAATTAGACTTACACTGAGAGCCTTCTTCTTGAATTTGTTCATCAAAGCAAATTGCTTAATTCTGGCTCGAACGTTCTCTCCCAGAGGAATATCAGGGACTTTATGAGCATCATGAATCCAACGATGATCTGCGAGTGAGAATCAATGGTTCAGATCTGAAAAAGAAGAAGAAGAAGATGAATATACTGTTAACCTAGGGCTTCCGCAACGGTAAGGCGACTGAAAGGATTAGGATCAAGCATTCCTTTAACAAGTTCTTTAGCATCTTCTGAAAGTTTAGGCCATGGATCTCTTTTAAAATCTAGTTCACATTTAACTATGGCATGCGCAATTCCTTCTTCTGTTTCTGCGCTAGTTTCAATTTCAATCAACGATTAGTTGCCATCGAAGATCAGATCAGATCGATAAGAAAAAGAAAGATAGAGATTACCTGCCCAAAAAGGAGGAACGCCACATAGCAAAATGTAAAGGATGACACCGGTACTCCATACATCAATTTCAGGTCCATAATTTCGTCTCAGAACTTCCGGCGCCATGTAATACGGACTCCCTACTATTTCATTGAATTTCTGACCTGCAATATTGTTAACCTAGCTAATTCAGCTCAATCGGTTGAGAAGAAGAAGAAGAAGAATAGTGCAGGATTAAGGCAATCGTATGAACCTGGCTTGAAGAAGATTGAGAGACCGAAATCGATTGCCTTGAGTTGAGCATTTTCAGAATCGTCTGCGTATAAGAAGTTTTCTGGCTTTAAATCCCTATGAATTACTCCATGCTCATGGCAAACCTGCAAATCAAAACTAAACAATGATTTATCTTCTTTTTTTCAATACTAGTTAGGTTTGGAACTCCTATATTTTAATGAATTCTTGCTTTATTGTGTATGTAATTTAATCTTATATCATTTTTAATCCATTTATATGAACAGAGAATTTAGTTTATTTTTTACAATATTTTTTTTTCATTTTATAAAAAAATCTAAATATATATATATATTTTGGTTAAATCTAAACAATTAATTTTTTAGCCTACATTTTATTTACAAGAATTTATTAATTCAATAATATTTTTCATTCAAAATATAAAAAAAAAAAACTCACTTTTTACTTGTGATATGATAATGACAAAATACATAGTTTTCAAATAATCTCAATTTAATTATATTATTGATTATTTGTATTTACCTGTATAATTTGAATTACTTAATACATTTTTCATTTAACTATATTATTTATGATTTTAATATATACCTATAAAATTAGTTATATATTTTCTAAAATTAGAATTTTTTTTTTTTGAAAAAAAAATTAGTAAAAATCTTCACGTAGTACTAGTACAATCTAAATTAATTGACAATTAATGATATTATAATAACATGAGAACTTTATAAGGTTAGTTTGATGCAACCATACAAGCAGTGCCTCTATCCACTAAGACACCGCCACTTATACAAAGAGAATAAAATTAAAAAATAAAGAGGTGATGTTTCACTTTTGTGTATAAGTGTCATTTTATAAGTAGAATACATGCACGCACAGGCTGTATGGGTAGCATCGAAATAATCGCTTTATTTATCAAACAAGATTTACTTAAAAATAAAAGTATTACGATTGAAAATATATACTAAAATTATTGGTCATTTCTAATTAGCTATTATTTATAACTTCATATAATGTTTATATGTTTATTTACAAATACCAAACTGAAATACATAATTAAAATATGAATAATGATTTATAATGCAAATTTAAAATTATCTCTATTATTAAATTTTCATTTAATTCATAAAATGACATATAATTCCTTATAAAATTCTTTACATTAATTATTATTTGTAAAATATTATTTTATCTAAATTAATATTTTAATAAAATATTTAAAATAAATTAAAGTTAAATATTATATATATATATATATATATATTTTTTCAAATATGGCTAATTGTAAAGTACCTATAAAGTTAACTTAAACCTAAATCATTACATTTAATTCAACTTAAAATATTTGTTCCTCATTTGAGATTCTTATTTCCATTTATAAACATTTTGTTTCAAAATCTTAAAATTGTGATTAGCATTTACCTATATTATATTCTTAATAATCATGATCATGATCATCTTACCTTGACTACCTCAAGGACGGTCCTTGTAATATTAGCTGCACCACGTTCAGTATAATGACCACGAGCAACAATCCGATCAAAAAGTTCCCCACCCAAACAAAGCTCCATAACAAGATAAACATCTTCCTTATCTTCAAACACTTCTTTATACCTAACAATATTATCATGTAAAGGCAATCGTTTCATTATCTTAACCTCCCTTCGTACATCTTCAACATCAATCTCTGTTCTCAATTTACTCTTGGATATTTTCTTACAAGCCAAACTCTCACCGCTATCGCGATCTACACACTCATACGTAACGCCGAATTCTCCTCTCCCCATTTCCTTACCCAATTTGTATTTTTCGTTTATATCTTCTCCGGCTACGTCTTCCAAACGGAGCACATTCGAAGGACGCGACCATTTCGTTCGACCTTTACGCCCACCTCCGCTTGTTGCTCCGCTCTCCCCCTGTTCTTCTGGGGATTTTACGATGCGTTTGTTTCTGATCCTGAATAAGAGCGTCGCGTTTGAGGATACACAACCCCCCATTTCGGTAATTGAAATGGGGTTATGTTTATTTCAGGATTTCTTATCAAATTTTATCCTGTTTCTTCTTCTTCTGATTTTTCCAGAAATGTGAGAAATGAAACCAAACAAGGTAGGTGAAGGTGATGATCAATCAATGATGAGAGAGAGAGAGAGATGAAGCTAAAATTGGAGAATGGGTTTTGTCTGGTAAAAATGAGATTTGAGAAGAGAAGACGGTTATGGTTATGCCTTGTGAAAATAAATAAAAGATTTGTGAATGTTATATTTATTATAATTTACTTTATATATATTTCTTCCTTATTTACTTTTTGGATATCAAAAATAAGTTTTTTTTAAGAAGGTTATGGTTATGCCTTGTGAAAATAAATAAAAGGTCCTTATTTACTTTTTCTTATTTACTTTTTGATATAAAAATAAGTTTTTTTAAGTTAAAATCTATTAATTTAAAAAAAAAACTAAATAAAAATATGTATTTGAACAACTAGCTTATTTAGACATATAATATTTACTCCTAATACCTTATTTAAATATATATACTATCAAAAATTTGTTCATTCAGCCTCTTTAGGTCTCTTTTAGTAAATTGATTCATTTACCATATTTTAATAAACCAGTTAATTTTTATTTTTTAATTATATATTTATTAATTAAATATTAATATATTTTTCTCTTTTTTTAATTAATTAAATCAGTTAAATTTATTTTATTTATAATTTATTTTATTAGTTTTATATTAATTTTTCTTTTTTATTTCATATTTTTTATCAGTTTTTATTTTTCATAATTCTTAAATTCTTATTTAAAAAAAAATTAACAATTTATTTATGAATTTTATATTTTACTGTAATATTTTTTTTTTAATGATTTCTTTCTTATTTAATTTAATATGAATAAAAATATAATTAATAAATTTTTATGAATGATTTCTTTCTTATTTAATTTAATATGAATAAAAATATAATTAATAAATTTTTATTTAATTTTTGATTTATGAATACTAGTAGTAAGGAATTATTAATTAATTTATTTTTGTGTTAATAAAAATTAAATTAATCCAAAATTTTAAAATTCATTTAATACCTAAAATTAAAAAAAAAAAATACGAGTTTAAAAATTCTTAATAAAAATTAGATTTCTTTTAGTAAGAATCAAAGTTAATTATACCATTTATATTCTTACTTACTATAAATTGATATAGAGATTTTGTACATGTTGCTCTGATCTAAATTATGTTAGACGTATTTTACATTATTATCGACTTTCTATCTATTACCGTGATATTTTTTACCACCACTTCGACAAACCAGCCATCAATCACACAATCCACATCTCATATCGTGACCTCACACACTTTCACACACCTATTATTTCTCATCAAATCAACCACCAATCTCAATCGACCTCTCATATCATGACCTCACATTTTTTACACGCCTCTTATCACACTCGACAAACCAACCACGAATCTCAATCGACCTCTAGTATCGTGAGCTCACATTTTCACATTTCGGTCAATTAAAATTTCATTCATATTATTTGAAACCACTTATATTTCCTTTATTATCGACATCTTATCCCCACAAATCCCACCTCTCATATCATGATTTTTACCCTTATCGCGACCTCTTTTATCACCCATCGATCGCTTATTTTTTGACTCGCACTTTTTCATATTTTTCTTTATCTATTCGGAAAATCACCCATAAATCTCAATCAATCTTTGTTGGGTTGAAATTTTTAATGTTTAAAAAATAACTTAACAATTTTGATTTGATGATTGATGAAATAGTTTTTGGATAAAACTAAGTTCAATAATTGTTAGTCATATCAAATATATAAATATATATTTAGATATCAACATCTTAAGTGGTGTAGTGGTAAGCATGCCCGCCTGTTATACAGTTGACCTGGGTAGTTAAACCGATTTTATGAAAAACGTCTAATAGACCGATTATATGGAAAACGTCTAATGTTAGACGTGGGGGTCTAACTAGTGGAGTTAGACGTGCATTCTAACCAGTGGAGTTAGACGTGCAGTCTAGAAAGAGAAAATTAGACGTATAGTCTTCTAGGCAGCTGACAGTAGAGCTCAACAAATGAATAACCGCCACATATGTCATAATTCAAATTGCATGTACTGCATTGTACTACCACGATCTCAAGAATCTTTTTCTGCTGTACTACCCAGTACCTCATGGATAGTACATCCAACGGAAAGATGACATGTGTCCAAAAGAAGGATTTGACCGTTGAAGCTTTTCAATAATAAATTGCTGCTTAAGACAACGGACAAATTGCTGGCTGAAAAATACAAGAAACAGAGAGCTGCTTCAATTTTCATTCAAGAAAGTTCCTGAAATCAAACATCTCACTTATCATTTAGCTGTGAATACATTGTATTACATACTGTCTTTTCTGTGAGAAAACTTCAGTGTTGTAAGTTGAACAAAGGTTTTTTTGTTCAACAGAGGGTTAGCTAGATTAGTGAACTGTATTTGATTCAAAGAAGTATAGTGAATCCTTCCAGTGGTTGGAAGAAGGGGTGACGTAGGAGAGTTTGCTCCGAACATCCATAAACAACTTCTTGTGTTCTTTACTTTCTGTCATTCATCTTTCATTGGTTCAAAGCTTCAAATCCGACGAACATTTCCGCACTTGAATCTGTTTCAAGAGTTCGAAGGATTTACGAAGAATAGAAAGAGATATTAATTCATAAAAGGATTTCTATCAAACCGTTTATCCGAAGTCGTCATCAATAGCTAGACCCCCGTCTCTATTGGTGCCGCTGATCCTATCAATTGGTATTAGAACCTCGTTTACTATTCTCAAGCTTCTAAGGAATTTGAATCATGTCTATGGCTGTCATCAACAATGTTCTCATGTTCTTAGAAGAAAACTACGTGGCGTGGAAGGCGAGAGTCCACGCTCATTTAGCTTCCATAGATGATGACATGTGGTTTGTCATCACCAACGGTCCAATAAAGATTGAGAAGGCTAGATCTGAGTGGACTAGTGAAGATAAAAGAAAGAACAACCTCGACAACATAGAAAAAGACATCCTCTACAAGACATTAAATGACAACATGGTACGCAAGATCATCACATGTCCCAGTGCCAAGGATATTTAGGAGAAGCTGACTAAACTGTATGAGGGAAACAAGCAAACCAAAGAAAACAGACTCATGGTTGCCACACAATAGTTCAATAACTTCAAGATGCGTCCTGGAGAGACGATGACTGCGTTCGATGAAAGATTTAGTAAGGTTATCATTTCTCTATCCACTTTGGGCAAGAATTACAGCAATAGAGAGGTTGCGATCAAGTTCATGCGTGCTCTGCCTAGAGAGTATGATATCAAGACGATGGCGATGAGGGAATCTAAAGACCTCAACAAGATGGAGCTCTATGATTTTTTAGCCGATCTGAAGGCTTATGAGTTCGAGTTGAACTATAGAAATGAAGAAGAGCACCCCACATCCACCATCATAACAAAGGCATTGATGACGGTTGAGGAGCCATCTACTACCACTGCTGTGAAGACTGCTGCTAATCAGATTTGCAGCGACACCATGGCTCTTTTCATGAAGAAAATCTGCAAATTCATGAAGAAGAGACACTTCAAGGAAGGAAACAGCAAGCCGAAGCGTGATGAGAAAAAGAAAGATGAGAAAAAGAACAAGAAAGAGCTAAAGACTCTCATTGCGAATGAAAACAAAGTCAAGTGGGCCGACAACGACTCAGATGATTCATCATCCAACGATAGTGATGATGAAGAGGTCACTTGCTTCATGGAAAGAGAAAAAGAAAGCTCTAAGGAATTTGAGGTATGTGATTTCTCTCCAAAAGAGTTTACACGAGATGAATTAGTGGCTGGACTCAATGACATGTTCATTGAGTACAAGAAACTGTCAGACTCTTTTGATGAACTAAAATTGAAAAACAAATCTGACAGCTCTTCTTCATCTCGAAATAATGATTCTGATGTTTTTAAAAACAAAATGGCTGAGCTCTCATCTGAGAATGAAAAGCTCAAGGAAAATGTTTAAACTCTGTTTTCTGAAAACCAATGTTTGACATATGTGGTCGGTTCTTGGACGAAGTCTGGAGATGCAGTTAGACAGCAGATAAGTATGCTGAGGCCTGTCGGATGCAAATCCGGTCTAGGATTTGATGGCAATGACTCAGACAAGTCTTGTGAAAAGTTAAACTCAGAAACTAACAAGTTTAAGTCTATAAACTTTGTCAAAGGGAGCTTAGCTGAGAATGGAACTAATCCAAGATATGATGAGCTAACCTTAGACCATCTCCAACCCATAAACCCATTCTCAAACCCAAAATGCAGTAAACATCCCATCAAACAGTAATTCATCTCCAACCCAAAAACTCATTCTCAAACCCAAAAGAATATTCTTAGAATATTTTTTCTTACACTAACTTTTTAACCTTATTAATATTATCTATATATTTATCAACTTTACATATTTAACCCCAATCTTTTCTCTTTCATTTAATAAAATTAAAATAAAATTAATTATATATCAATAATTCATAAACAATAAAATAATTCTAATACATTTAAATAAACAAACATATTATATTAAAACAAACCTTGTTAACATATTAGAAGATAATTTATAAAATTAAAATTATAAAATATAAAGTAAAAATATAAAGTAAATTATAAAATATAAAATAAATTAGATTAAATTTCAAATATAATAAATTTAATGATTTAATTATATATTTAGAAAATAATTTAACTTTTTATCTTAAAAATAAAAAAAATATAAGTTGAAGGTTTAATTTAAATGTAAAAAAATTAAAAGTTAAAAAAAAAATATATAACCTAAGGGCCATTTTTTAAAAATGGCCAAAATGCAGTATGAATAGTCCAAACGCATATATGCGTTTGGTTAGAGGAGAGAGAGTACAAAAACTTAAAATGAGTTTTTTTTTTCAGTACGGTTGGAGCAAAAGGGGCACCCCAAACGCATTATGGGTGCCCGTTGGAGATGGTCTTAAAGGATGAGATTACTTATATTACGCCGACTGTTAGCTGGCTGAAAGTAAGAAGAAAACAACCAGTAAGTCTGGCATATTAAAACCTGACATGAAGTCAAGGAGTTTTAAACAAAAACTACCCTCTAAGGTTAAGGGAACAGTTGCTAGCAGGAAGACGTCTGCTAAGCCTAAATCATACGCACCGATCACAACGCAACATGGGAAATCCATAAAAATAATAAAAGTATGGATTCCCAAGGGACTAATAAGCCATGGACCCAAAGAAAATTGGGTACCAGATTTATTGTCTTTAAATGTAGGTAAAACAGGAAAGCAGCTTGGAAGAGCCAAACGGCATCTGGACAGCCGGCTGCTCGGACATAGCATATGACAATCAGCATCCTGAAGTGGCTGACATCTTCTCAAAGCCACTTCTCGAGTCTAAGTTTTCTTACCTTAGAAATATTTTTAGGATTGTTAGATTATGATAATGCCTAGATTATGTTTAAATCATGAACTCAACTAGTTTTGATAATTTAGTTTAAATAATCAAAAAGGGAGAAATTGTTGGGTTGAATTTTTTAATGTTTAAATTGGTTTTGATAATTTAGTTTAAATAATCAAAAAGGGAGAAATTGTTGGGTTGAAATTTTTAATGTTTAAAAAATAACTTAACAATTTTGATTTGATGATTGATGAAATAGTTTTTGGATAAAACTACGTTCAATAATTGTTAGTCATATCAAATATATAAATATACATATAGATATCAACATCTTAAGTGGTGTAATGGTAAGCATGCCCGCCTGTTATACAGTTGACCTGGGTTCGAATCTCACCAGGTGTAGAATTAATAATTAGAGTTTTTATGAAAAACGTCTAATAGACCGATTATATGGAAAACGTCTAATGTTAGACGTGGGGGTCTAACCAGTGGAGTTAGACGTGCAGTCTAGAAAAAGAAAGTTAGACGTGCAGTCTAACTCCTTCAGACTAGTCTGAAGGGAACCGTAATTAGACGTGGAGTCTAATGGAAAGAGAAAGATGGGGCGTCTAATGCAGATTGCTTCTAAGCAGATGAACAGCTGGCATCTTCCAGGCAGCTGACAACAGAGCTCAACAAATGAATAACCGCCACATATGCCATAATTCAAATTGCATGTACTGCATTGTACTACCACGATCTCAAGAATCTTTTTCTGCTGTACTACCCAGTACCTCATGGATAGTACATCCAACGGAAAGATGACATGCATCCAAAAGAAGGATTTGATCGTTGAAGCTTTTCAATAATAAATTGCTGGCTGAAAAATACAAGAAACACAGAGCTGCTTCAATTTTCATTCAAGAAAGTTCCTGAAATCAAACATCTCACTTATCATCTAGCTGTGAATACATTGTATTACATACTGTCTTTTCTGTGAGAAAACTGTAGTGTTGTAAGTTGAACAAAGGTTGTTTTGTTCAACAGAGGGTTAGCTAGATTAGTGAACTGTATTTGATTCAAAGAAGTATAGTGAATCCTTCCGGTGGTTGGAAGAAGGGGTGACGTAGGAGAGTTTGCTCCGAACATCCATAAACAACTTCTTGTGTTCTTTACTTTCTGTCATTCATATTTCATTGGTTCAAAGCTTTAAATCTGACGAACATTTCTGCACTTGAATCTGTTTCAAGAGTTCGAAGGATTTGCGAAGAATAGAAAGAGATATTAATCCCTAACAGGATTTCTATCAAACCGTTTATCCGAAGTCGTCATCAATAGCTAGACCCCCGTCACTATTAGTGCCGCCGATCCTATCAATCTTTAATCTCGTGACCTCACACATTTTTACAATTCGTTTAGTCAATATTTAATTCATATATTTTAACCACTAATATCTCATTTATTGTTATCCTCTTTTATATTACCACAACTTATTTTTTTACCCCACTTAGGTAAACCAACCACCAAATCTAAATCGACATCGCATCTCGTCATCTCACACACTTTCACACACCTCTTATCCTCGTCAAACAAAACACAAATCACTCAATCGATTAATTGGTTTGTTGGGTTAGTGGTTGGTTTGACGGGGTATAAAAATTGTGTGATTAAGTGGTATTGATTATTGATTTATTGAAGTGGGGGTAAAAGAGGTCGTTTAAGACGGGTGGATTGTTTGCCGAGGGGGCTAAAGAGGCGTATGAAAGGATAAAGAGGCATATGAAAAAGTGTGAGTCACAAGATATGGGTCAATTGGGGGATTACAAAGTGTGAGTCACAAGAGGTCGACTAAGATTGGTGGGTGGTTTTCCAAGGAGATAAGAGGTGTGTGAAAGTGTGTGAAGTTACAAGACTAAATGTGGATTAGGATTTGGTGGTTGGTTTGTTTAAGTGAGGGTAAATATAAGAGGTCTTTTTAACAAATTAGATATTAGTTGTTAAAAATGAAAAATGAATGGGGAAGTAAATTTGGGAGAGAGAATGATGTGGCACAATCTGATTGGTTGACAAAATAATAAAATTTCTCTCTCTTTTCTCTCCTCACCTTTTATCTATTTTCCGGTCAGTGATGTGGTGATACATCATTCCCTCCCTCATTCTCTCTCTAAAATTCCCTCCTCCTATCACTCCTCGTTAAAAATATATAAAATGGTTGGTTAAAAGAGATGTTTATTATCCGAAGTGGACGGTTGTTAATTTGTTGAAGTGGGTGGTAAAAGAAGTTGTGATAAGAGTAAATATGATGAGATGCGATGTGGAGATTTGTGGTTGATTTGTCAGGATAAGAAGTCAATAATGAAAGGAGATATCTCGGCGGTTAAAAATATATAAATGAAATGTTGATTGATCGGATTATAAACGTGTGCCTGGTCACGAGATTAAAGGTCGAAATTAGGTTTGGTGAGTGGTTTACTGAGGGGATAAAGAGATATATGAAAAATTACGGTCACAATATGAGAGGTCGATTAGGGAGATTTATGTTTGATTTGATGAGGAATAAGAAGTGTGTGAAAGTGTGTGTAAGGTCATGAGGTGAAAGATTATATGAGATGAGATGACGATTGAGATTTATTGGTTAATTTGCCGGAAGTGGGGAATAATTTAAGAGGTTGGTAACACATAAGATATTAGTGGTTAAAAATATATGAATGAGATGTTGATTAACCGAAGTATAAAAGTGTGCGAGGTCACAAGATTAGAGTTCGATTATGATTGGTGAGTTATTTGTCGAGAGGACAAAGAGACATATGAAAAAGTGTGAGTCACAAGATGAGAGGTCGATTGAGTGATTTGTGTTTGGTTTGACGAGGATAAGAGGTGTGTGAAAGTGTGTGAGATGACGAGATGCGATGTCGATTTAGATTTGGTGGTTGGTTTATACTCAAGAATACATTCTTTAACATTGATCTGACCTCGCATAGTCATTTCAAATGCTCGTCAAACCAAATAATAAATCTGACCTCACACTTTTACATGCCTATTACCCCTTTTTTAAAAGTTGTGTCACCATATATTATACTCAAGAATACATTCTTTAACATTGATCTCTCAAATATTTAAAATACTCACTTTTAAATTTGTAAATTTTGGGATTCGAACAAAGTCTTAAACATGAAATGTGAACATCTTAACCCTTAGAACACATGAGATTGTTGAAATAATTTTATAATTTTATAATTTTGTTTATGTATATATATATATATTGTATTTAATATTTATTACCAATTAGTTAATTAGTCGACATCTTATGACTCACACTTTCTCATATGTCTCTTTATCATATTTTCACGTGCCTTTTATCCCTCGGTAAATCAACCACCAATTCAATCACATTATCAAACACCTGTTATTCCTTAGAAAACCAACCACCAAGCTCAATCATAGTTTCACACGTCTTTTATCATTCAACAAACCAATAACCAATCTCAATCGACCTCTAATTTTTTGACCTCACGATCCTTTGTTACCAATCTCATATCTCTTTATCAAACCACAGCCCAATCACACTTTTACATATCTTTTATCCCTAGGAAAATAAACCACCAATCTCAATTGACATTTAACCTCGTGACCTCACACATTGGTTAGTCAAATATTTCATTCATATTTATTAATCACTCTAATTTGTTACCAACCTATTATCCCATAGAAAATTACACTCCAATCACAGTTGGTTAAAGGGTTGTACTTTTTTTGTTAGGTTACATGTTTAAAACATTTATATAGCATTTATAATTTAATTTTAACCGTTTTCAATTTATAGGTGGGTCAACCCACGATCCAACTCATGTATCTATTTACAATTACATATAGATCCAAATTAACGACATCTCTCGACCCAAGTATCCTTTTATCTCTCAAATATTTATAATATTCACTTTTAAATTTAATGTTTTGGGATTCAAACCCTAGTATTAATCATGAAATGTGAACACCTTAACCGCTAGATCACTTGAGATTGTTGAAATAAATTTTTAATTTTGGTTATGTATATATATTTTGTATTTAATATTTATTAAAAATTAGTTAATTAGTCGACATCTTATAACTCACACTTTTTCATATGCCTCTTTATCATATTTTCATTCCTTTTATCCCTTGCGAAACCAACAACCAATTTCAATCACATTTTCAAATACCTATTATTCCCTAAAAATCAACCACCAATCTCAATAACAGTTTCAAACGTTGCTTATCCTTCAGTAAACCAACCACCAATCACATTCGTACTCTAATCTCGTGACCTCACACACTTTAACATTTCGGTCAATCAACATCTCATTCATATATTTTTAACCACTAATATTTTATTTGTTACTAACCTCTTAAATTATTCCCCGCTTATAGTAAAACAACCACCAAATCTTAATCGACATCTTATCTCATCATCATCTCATGACCTTACACACACTTTCACACACCTTTATTCATTATCAAATAGAACATAAATCTACCCAATCGACATCTCATCTTGTGACTCACACTTTTTCATATGCCTCTTTATTCCCTTGTCAAATCACTCAACAATCCTAATTTCGACCTCTAATCTCGTGACTACACACACATTTATACTTCGGTAAATCAACATCTCATTTATATATTATTACCCGTTGAGATATCTCCTTTAATTATCGACTTCTTATCCCCAAAAATAAACCACAAATCCCTACCTCGCATTTCATCATATTTATTCTTATCATGACTTTTTTACCCTCGCTTCAAAAAATCCACAACCGACTAATTTGGTCAATCAACATCTCATTCATATATTTTTAACAAATGATATCTAACTTGTTAAGAGACCTCTTATATTTACTCTCATTTGGACAAACCATCAACTAAATCCTAATCAATATTTCATCTCGTGACTTCACACACTTTCACACACCTCTTATCCCTCGCTAAACCAACCGCCAATTTCAATCACATTTTTAAACGTCTGTTATCCCTCAGAAAACCACACCCCAATCACATTTGGTTAAAGGTTGTACTTGTTTTATTAGGTTGCAAGTTCAAAACATATATTTAGCATTTATAATTTTATTTTTACCGTTTTAAGTTTATGGGCGGGTCAACCCACAATCCGACCCATGTATCTATTTACAATCACATATATATCCAAATTAACTACAGCTCTTGACTCAATTATCCATTTATCTCTCAAATATTTATAATATTCACTTTTAAATTTAAAGTTTTGGAATTTGAACTCTAGTATTAAACATAAAATGTGAACACCTTAACCGTTAAATCATTTGAGATTTTTGAAATAATGTTTTTTATTTTGGTTATGTATATATATATCTAGAATTTAATATTTATTAAAAATTAGTTAATTAGTCTACATCTTATAACTCACACTTTTTCATATGCCTCTTTATCATATTTTCACTCTTTTATCCCTCGCTAAACCAACAACCAATTTCAATCACATTTTCAAACACCTAATATTCCCTAAAAAACCAGCCACCAATCTCAATCATAGTTTCACACGTCTCTTATCCTTTAGCAAACCAACCACCAATCTCAATCGAGCTCTAATCTTTTTACTTCACACACTTTTACATTTCGGTCTATTAACACCTCATTCATATATTTTTAACCACTAATATCTCATTTGTTATCATCCTCTTAAAATATTCCCCACTTTCGGCAAACTAACCACCAAATCTCAATCGACATCTCATTTCATCTTCATCTCATGACCTTACACACCCTTTCACACACCTCTTATTCGTTGTCAAATCAAAAATCATCTCCCTAATCAACCTCTCATATTGTGACTCACACTTTTTCATATGTCTCTTTATCCCCTTTACAAACCACTAACCAATCCTAATTTCGACATTTAATCTCATAACTACACACACGTTTATACATCAGTTAATCAACATCTCATTTATTTATTTTTAATCGTCGAGATATCTCCTTTTATTATCGGCTTCTTATATCCCTAAAATCAAACACAAATCTCCACATCGCTTCTCATCATACTTACTCTTATTGCGTCATCTTTTACCCCCACTTCAATAAATCAACAACCAACCACATCAGTCAATTAACATCTTATTCATATATTTTAACAATTAATATATAATTTGTTAAGAAGACCTCTTATATTTACCCTCACTTCAACAAACCAAACACCAAATCACAATCAACATTTCATCTCGTGACCTCACACACTTTTACACACCTCTTACACCCTCGGAAAACCACCCCCTAATCTTAGTCGACCTCTTGTGACTCACACTTTTTTATATGCTTCTTTATCCCCTCGTGTAACCACTCACAATTTTAGTAAACCTCTTTTACCCACTTTAAAAAATCAATAACAAATTCTAATAATTCACATACCTCTTATCCCCTTGTGAAACCAACCACTAATCCCCCAATTGACCCACATCTTTTGACTCACACTTTTTCATATACTCTTTATCTTCTCATATGCCTCTTTAGCCCCTCGAAAAACAACCCACCAATCTTAGACGATATATTTTACCCCCCCCCCACTTCAATAAATCAACAACCAATACCAATTGATCACACACCTATTATACCTCGTCAAACCAACCACTAACCTCCCAATTTACCATCATCTTGTGACTCACACTTTTTCATATGTTTCTTTATCCCCTCGGCTAACAAACCATCCACCACCTGACATCCATCTAATGATCTCACACTTTTAAATACTCGTCAAACCAACCAATAAATCTAACCTCACACTTTCACATGCATCTTACCCCTTATTTAAAAGTTTTTCCACCATATATTATACTAAAAAATGCTTTCTTTAACATCAATCTCTCAAATATTTATAATACTCACTTTAAAATTTGTAGTTTTAGGTATTCAAATAAGGTCTTAAACATTAAACGTGAACACCTTAACCGTTAGACCACTTGAGATTGTTAAAATAATTTTATGATTTTATATTTTTTTGTATATATATTTTGTATTTAATATTTATTACCAATTAGTTAATTAGTCGACATTTTATGACTCACAATTTTTCATATGGCTCTTTATCATATTTTCATACGCTTCTTATTTCTCGGTAAACCAACCACCAATTTCAATCAAATTTTATAATGTCTATTATTCCTTAAGCAACTAACCACCAATCTCAATCACAGTTTCACACGTCTCTTATCATTCAACAAACCAACTGCCAATCTCAATCGACCTCTAATATTGTGACCTCGAAATCCTTTGTTATCTAACTCTTATCCCTTTAGCAAACCACATCCCAATCACACTTTCACACGTCTCTTATTCATAGGAAAATAAACTATCAATCTCAATCAACATTTAACCTTGTGTCTCACACATTGGTCAATAAAATATTTGATTCATATTTTTTAACCACTCTTATTTGTTACCGACCTATTATCCCTTAGAAAACTATACCCCAATCACACTTGGTTAAAGAGTTGTACTTATTTTGTTAGGTTGCAAGTTCGAAACATACATATAAAATTATTTATTTATTTTTAACCGTTTCAAGTTTATGGGTGGGTTAAATTACAATCTGACCTAAATATCCATTTACTCTCACATATATATCCAAATTAACCATAACTCTCGACCTGAAAACCAAGAAAATTCAAATTAAGCATTATTATATATGTATATATATATTAATTAGTTAAAAAATGAACTTACATTGTTGGGAAGGTCGCATGTTTATCAAATTTTTTGTTTAATTTAAAATATAAAGTCTTATTACCTTAGTTGGTTACAAGGTTGTAGTTTTTTATTAGATTGTAAGTTCAAAACATACATATAACATTTTTAATTTTATTTTTAATCTTTTCAAGTTTATGGATGGGTCAACACATGATCCGACCCAAGTATTCATTACTCTCACATATATATATATATATATATCCAAACTAATCACATCACTCAACCCTAAAAACATTACAATTTCAAATTAATTATTATGATATATATATTAGATTTTTAAAATTTTGTATATTAGTATATATCAAAATATTATTTATAAATTAAATATATATAATATTTATAAGAAAATAAATAATAAATAATTAAATTATAAATAATTATGTTTTAATTTTCTTTTAAGAAAATAGATTTACGCAAGTATTATGAAACCATTATCAACAGATTATACAATTTTAGTAAATTTATTTATTTTTTGAAGATTAAATTTTAAGATATAATGGATTATGGCTATTTGTGTCTATCTAAACTTAAAAAAATTCAAACAGATTTAATATTAATTTAATTATAAAAATATAATTTTTAAATGAAATTAAAATATGTTAGAAAAGTTAGATAAGTTAATCGATAAGTAATTAACTATTTAAAGGACTTAATGAAATTCAACTCTATGTGCAGGTACATACTTTCAGCCTGGCCGGTCAAAACTACTCTCCCAAAACAGCACAAACTGAAACAACTTATTTATCCTCTCGGAAGTCCAGCTCGGTTAGAATTCAAGACCGGTTAGATCAAATCCTAAGGCAACATATACTTTCACCATACAGTTTTAAATCAAAACAAGATCAAAGATATGGATACATTGGCAGTTGACGTGTTGATGCAAACATATATTCCTTGGAATGTGCAGAGGAAGGTCTTCAAAGGTTTAGACTGCGTCACTTGTCTTCTGAAACAAGTCTGCTGATTAGACTAAAGGCAGTTGTCAGGTGAATAGTCACCTGACTTGGTATAAATCCAGAAGCAACCTCCAAGGAGCAGGCAACCGACAAATGTACAGTTGCCAAGTGTACAAATACACAAACGTACAAGCTACCTGACTTGAGCCGGCACGATATCATAATTTGGGAAGCTTCCAATGAATTGCTGATCCTTTTGACCAATCATCTTAGAGAGAGAAATATGATTGTTGTCATATTTCTACTATAGAAGGAAGTTAAAGAGCTGAAGAAAAGCTTCTTGGTCGCCTTCTTCTTCTGTTTTGAGAAAACCTTTGCGCGATTTTTTTCACTACTGCGAACATACTTTGAGAAATCTACAAAGCTATTGAGTGATAAAAACAATCTGTTAAAGTTTTAAGTATTTTACATATTTGTAAAAGTGTATTACAATACTGTGTGAGTGTTGTAAAGTGAACATCAAGTAGTAAATAAGACTCGATCGTGTGTTGTATTGTGTAGTTGAATATTCTTTAGTGAATATCCTTCTCGGTATTTGAGAAGAAGGGGTGACGTAGGAGTTTCATCTCCGAACATCCATAAAATCTGTGTCTTGTGTTCTTTAATTATTTCCGACCATTTAACTAACCAAACGGTTTGCCTCTATTCTAACAGACCCATCTCCATTCTTGTTTCTATCTGATCCGTGTGTGTTGCTTCAGGCTGAAATAAACATTTCCTCTTTGAACTCGGTTCAAGAGTTTGTGGTAGTCTGTGTAGTGTTAAGACCGGTGTTAATTCTTAATCGGTTTAGCGCCAACCATTGTGTGTGTCTAAGAGGTCTCCTTTAGCTGGACCTCGGTCCCATATCGACGATCCCGATCCTAACAAGTGGTATCAGAACAGTTAATCTTAACACTCAAGTAACACAAGCTAGCAAACATGACTCACAATGAGAAGCCCCCTATGCTGGAAAGTGAGGAGTTTACCGACTGTAAGATTCAGATGTATCTACATCTGATTACCATGGATGATGAAATGATGTTCATCCTTAAAGAAGGTCCGATAAAGATCGAGAAAGAGAGAGGTGAATGGACAGCTGAAGATAAGAGAAGGAACAACCTAGACAACCATTGCATGAGACATATCTTCAAATATCTGGACAGAAACACCTTCGGGAATGTTAGAGATTGCAAGAGTGCAAAGGAAACTTGGGAAACGGTGATTCAACTTCATGAGGGAAACGAAAGAACTAAAGAAAAAAAAATACTGGTGGCAACTCAGAAGTTTGAAAACATCAAAATGATGCTAGGTGAAACTATGAAAGAGTTTAGTGATCGGTTCACAAATGTGGTGAATGAGTTGTCTACCCTTGGAAAGAAGTATGACAACAAGGAAACCATTGTCAAAGCAATAAGATCTCTTCCTAGTTCTTGGGACATAAAAACCATAGTGATACGAGAATCCAACAGTCTCGGGCAAATGAAACTGCACGATGTCTTTGAAGACTTGAAGGCATACGAGTTCGAGATGAGATCTCGAATCGAAGATGAAGCCTCAACATTAACCGCAACCAAAGCCTTGGTGACATCCTTGGAGCCAACCGTTCCTGCACCGGTTCAAATCGCTGAACAGTTTACCGAGGATGCGATGGCTATGCTTGCAAGAAAATTCAGAAAATTCATAAAGAAGAATCAACCATCAAACCTAGGCGGTATGCATTATACTATGATTGTTATTGATGATTACTCTAGATTCACCTAGGTGATATTTTTGGTTTCTAAAAATGAAGCTACTCCAAATTTGATTAAACTACTTAGAAGATTGCAAAATGAGAAATCAATACACATAAATAAGATTAGAAGTGATAAAGGAACTGCATTTTTTAAGTAATCCGGTATTAGGCACGAGTTGTATATTGCTAGAACTCCTCAATAAAACGGACTGGCCGAGAGAAGAAACCGAACTCTCAAGGAAGACGCAAGGTCCATGATAGCCGATTCGAGTACTGCTCAAAAGTTTTGGGCCGAGGCTATCAATACTACATGTCATACACAAAACCGATCTATGATTAACCAACGACTAAATAAAACACCATTTGAAGTATACTACGACAAAGTTCCTAACATCCGGTATCTTAGGATCTTTGGCTATAAATATTATATTCACATCAACGACAAACATTATTTGACCGCTTTTGATGCT
This sequence comes from Impatiens glandulifera, assembly GCF_907164915.1. NCBI lineage: Eukaryota > Viridiplantae > Streptophyta > Magnoliopsida > Ericales > Balsaminaceae > Impatiens > Impatiens glandulifera. The sequence goes on from NC_061865.1 coordinate 28,317,311, forward strand.
AAATCCGATGTCGGTATAATGTTGGATTATTCGGCAGTTAGTAAAGCATATAAAGTGTATAATACTAGGACTTTAACTGTTGAAGAATCTTCGCATATTGTTTTTGATGAATCGGTTGAAAGAAATACCGCATCCCCCCTTGATCTACACAATAGGTTGGAAAATATGAATATTCAATCTATTGATGAAGACGAGGCTCTGGTTTTTAGAAGGTTTGTCTATGAACAAACGGTTAATGCTGAGACTCAACCGGATCAAGCTGCCTCATAGCAGGAAGTTGACACCTTAGTGTCCACTGAGGAAATCGGTCGGTTTGACTCTAATCAACCTACCGATATGTCTAACTTGATCAGATAATTGGTCGTTTGGAAGACATTACCGGACCGAACCTTAAAAGGAATAAATATCATCCTCCTGAGCTTATAATAGGTAACCCCTCATCACCCACCCCAACTAGGCATAAACTTTTGGAAGAATATGAAAATTTGGCTTTCATATCACAAATTGAGCCGAAAAAGGTGGATGAAACATTGTTAGATCCCAATTGGATCTTAGCAATGCAAGAGGAACTTAATCAATTTGAGAGGAGTAAAGTCTGGCATCTAGTTCCAAGACCGAAATATCAATCGGTTATAGGAACAAGATGGGTGTTCATTAATAAACTTAATGAAAACAGTTTGGTTACGAGGAATAATGCCAAATTAGTGGCCCAAGGATATAAACAGGAAGAAGGCATTGATTTTGAAGAATCATTTGCTCTTGTGGCCAGACTTGAAGCTATTAGAATCTTTCTTGCCTTTGCGGCTTTCAAAAATTTCAAAGTTTTTCAAATGGATGTTAAAAATGTATTTTTAAATGGTGAGTTAAGTGAAGAAGTTTATGTTGAACAACCTCCAGATTTTAAAAATCCAGAGTTAATTAGCCATGTATATCGGCTGTATAAAGCCCTTTACCGTTTAAAACAAGCTCTTAGAGCTTGGTATGATACTTTAACAAAATTCTTGTTTAATCATGATTTCACCATAGGTTCAGTAGATAAAACCTTATTTAAATTTAAGAAAAAGGAACATATCTTACTTGTTCAAATTTACGTGGATGACATAATTTTTGGTTCAACCGATTTTAAGCTATGTGATAAGTTTTCGAAAATGATGACCGACAAATTTGAAATGAGTATGATGGAGGAGTTGAGTTTCTTTCTAGGTCTCCAAGTTCAGTAGATCGAGGGAGGAACATTCATTAACCAATCTAAATATACAACAGAATTGCTAAAGAAGTTTGGAATGGACAACTACTCTACAACTGCCACTTCAATGAGCTCATCCACTAAGTTAGACAAAGATGAGAACGATCAAGGAGTAGATATTACGGCTTACCGTGAGATTATCGGCTCACTATTGTACTTGACAGCTAGTCGACCGAACATTTTGTTTGCGGTCGGAGTATGCGGAAGATTCCAGGCTAATCCTAAGTAATTTCATTATACCGCTGCCAAAAGAATCTTAAAATATCTAAAGGACACTCAAGATGTGGGACTGTGGTATCCAAAGGATTCCAATTTCAACCTAACTAGTTATTCTGACACAGATTACGTAGGTTGTAAAATAGATCGAAAGAGTACCAAAGGTACATGCTAGTTCTTAGGTGACTGGCTTGTTTCCTAGTACAGCAAGAAACAAACTTCGGTTGCTACTTCAACCACAGAGGTGGAATATTTTGCGGCCGGAAGCTGTTGTGCTCAACTCCTCTGGATCCAACAGCAATTGGGGGATTTTTGAATAATTATTGAGGAATCTCCGATTTTCTGTGACAACACTAGCGCAATAGCTATTACATACAATCTAGTGTTGCACTCAAGAACAAAGTATATTGACATCAGACATCATTTAATCCGGGAGCATGTGCAGCAAAAGAACATCCGACTGGAATACATCTCAACCGATCAACAAGTAGCTGATATCTTCACAAAGCCACTACTGGTAGCTAAGTTCTCTTTCTTTAGAAACATTTTAGGACTTGCTGATAGCAGTTAACTTCTGTCTTAAATGCTTTTGCATGCTCTCAAAAACATTTCTCTCATGAAAAGAATGGGGCATGGTCTTGGGGAGAAGCTCACGCTTCTTAAATCATGCTCTTGGAATTTCTGGAAAACTGATCGGATACTTTTCAAAAAGTTTGCATTCCATTTAAAAAACCGGTCAGAATTTTATCCGTTATGTGCATGAAAAAACAATGGGATAAAAAGTCAAGTATGTTAAAACGGACAGTTGTCTCTAGTTGAGATTGGTTAAATCAACTTACCAAATTATCTGTACACAAATCAAGCGGTTCAAGTGATTCAGATAAAATAGATGGAATTATTTTCTAAACTGAATAACTACTCCCTAACTAGCGGTATTTCTTTAGAATAAAATAATCTATCTCGAAAAACCGGTCATGAAAAACTAACCGATTATGTACACCTTAATTTCGGCGAGCTTATTTTCCGGTCAACATGGGACAGCTGGACATTGTTTGTCATGCAAGCTTGAAAATGATCCTGTGAAAAAGGAAATAGTCTAAATCTCAAACAACGTGAAGACACGTGTCCATCACTATTTAAAGAAAGACTAACACTCCACCAAAACAATATGTTTTGAAAATATAACAAATTTATGCCTCTCATCATTACTTCTCTTGGAAATAACAATCATATCTAACTATAAGTATAATACAACTAGATATGTTAACCGATCCCTGGCCGTTTAAGTACCACATCCCTTCTCACTTCAAAAACACACTTTCTATCAAACTTAAGAAAAGCATAAAGAAAAAATGCCTTGCTTTCTTGCAAACAAAATTCTTCTTGTCGACTTCGAATTGGTTTCTCAATCCGAAGATGTTGAAATTCAATGTCTATTTTGACCTCTTAAAAACTCCGGTCTACAAAAATTCTTGGAGGACCGATACGTTATTGACTACAATGTAGTCAATAAATTTTTCAACACCGCCAAGGTCATTCAGCAGGATAATATCCTCACTGAAGTCCACTGCAAAACCTTTCTTTTTAGTGAGATAGATCTTGCACTAAGTTGCGGTCTACCCACTGAGGGTTTACGGATCTCACCTTCTCTCCAATGGTCATCAATGAGATGCGCCATCATTTTTCTGCCTCTATTACTCCGATCGACACTTGGGGACCCAAGAGCTCCCTTCAAAATGAGTTCCAAATTCTGAGTGAAATCCTAGGCAAAAATGTTCTTGTGAAGGCAAACACTCAAAGATACACCTAGAAAATCTTCGAAATGATGGTTTCCATCACCGAAGGAACTTCGGTAAATTGGTCCCGAATTATATTCAACAACCTGAAGGAGATGATCATCTCTAATAAAGGACAAACCGGATATTCTCCCCATCTATGTGGTATGTTCTTTGACATCAACGTCTATCTCGGCCCAAGTGTCACCTTCTACCCAAATCAGTTGCTGACAAAGGAAAGGATCCAAGCATACATTCACCGATTGGACAAAGTAAAAACCAGAAAAACTCCGGATATTGGTCCATCCCACTATTAGTTCTAGGATCTATCTGCATTAAAATGTGTATCTCAAATCCATACCGATTATTTTGTTGGTCTTTTCGGTTATATAGGTTAACGGTCTTAATGGAATCCATTCTTAAAAATTCGTTTCACTTATTAAATGCTAAATTTATAATCGGGCATAGTCTTAGGGAGAAGTTACCGCTTCTCTCATTTCAAACCAAACAATTCAAAAATAAAAGTTTTTTTTAGACAAAGCCTACACTTAAAACATTTTCAAAGAATCTTGACCGATCAACATAGGCAGGACAGTCTACATTACACTTCCCCAAGATACATCTTTGAAAAAGTAATATTTTGTCAAAGTCTCAAGAAGCATTCATTTTGGGAATATTGACAAGATATTTCATAACTGAAAAATCATTTCAATAAATGAAGACATTAAATGCTTTTGAAAGTACTTCTCTATTTAAAGAACCCTTCATCACAAACAAAAATAACAACATCTTTGGTTTCTCACTCTAGATAAAAATTTCTTTCTCTCAAAATTCTCAAGATGAACTCAAACCTTCGATCATCCCTAATCATCGACTTTGATTCCGTTTTATCCACTAGAACAAGGGGAATCATTTTTGAACCTCTTGTCGACTCCGGTCTGCGAAAGTTCTTGGAAGGATCTGACTCCATTCTAGATTCGAAAGTAACCGAATTCTTCGATCGAGCCGCTGTAATGAAAGATGGAAGAATTATTGCATTCTTACGAGATATGTTCTTCCTGATCTCTGAAGAATCATTTGTTGAAGTCTTCGACTTGCCATCCGAAGATTTTTCGGATTTTCCTTCTCCTCTCATATTTGTACATGAGGAGTTTTCATACATAATCTCCAACACTTCCAATCTGGTAGACTATCACAGTTACAAATTTGACATTGCCTCTTATTTTGAAATCTTCTACGACATCATTCAACGATCCATCTTGGGACATGTGACGAATCAGTTCTACACTCGGCATGTTTATGAAATGATGATCCCAATAGCCTGCAACACGCCCATCAACTGGGCCTCACTTATCTTCAACAACTTGAAGAATTTGATCCAATCCTCTAGAAGAAGGATCGGTTATGCGCCTCAGATTAGCCAGCACTTTCATTCTATCATTCCAGACCTTGGACCGGGAACCCCGGTTAATCTAGGCCTTAAGATTTTTAATTTTGCTGGTTTTAACGAACAGCCGATCATCTTGATGTACGACCGGTTGTTATATCTAACCGGACTATGTTTACATTCTTAAAATAAACCGCTTAACTTAAATGAATGTGCATCATTTTTCGGTTCATTATTTTTTGGTTCATTTTTAATTCGGTTCATTTTAATTCGGTTCATGTCAATTTACCGCTTAAAACATACCGCTAAACAACTTTACCGCCCATTGCTTACCATCCACATTTACCGCTGTTTTTTACCGCCAAAAAGTTACCGCAGTAACTTTTGGAGGGAAAGTTAGCACCTTATTGCTGAGAGGGTGTGACAGTTCAGTGAAATAACCGCAACATCCATCATGTTTATAAAGAGATCTTACATATCATTTTATTCACAACGCTTTATCTCTCTAGAAATCTCTTTTGCTCTTACATATTATCTCTCAATTCGTCTAAGTTCTTCCAAACTTCTACTATGGGACGTGATAGTGCACTTTTGTCCATATCATTCAGGTTAATTTCGAGGAGATCCAAACCAATGGAACAGAGGAATTTCAAAGATTGATGGAATCGGTCAAGAACTCAGGGCTAAAGTTCTTCCTTGGAGGCCCATTCGTCTTGCATCAGGAGGAGGTTAAGGTGTTCTTCGAGAATGCAAAACTCAAGAAGAAGGTTATCCATACAATGGTGGGAAGTCAAAATTTTCAGATAATGGAGGAGGTTTTCACAGAGTCCCTTCGTCTTCCAACAGAGGGACACGACTTTCTGACCGATTTATCGGAAAAAGATGCTTTGAAGATTTAGAAATAGATCTCCAATTCTGATGAACCAGTAGAGTTCACCGAAAAGAAAAGTGTCTTGAAGTTTGAATATCGGCTGCTACTTGACATCGTCTCCAAATCCCTTTAGGGAAAAGGAGGTAACTTCGACAACTTTACTCGGTCTAAATTCAAGATTATGGCCGGAATCATCCACGGTGACAAAATAAACTAGGTCGGTGCCCTATTTGAAAATTTGTGTGAAATGGTGGTTGGGAAGAAGGACCGGTCCTTAGGGTATGCGATGCAGATCGGCAAGATTTAGCTACATCTTAAGATTCCAACCACTCCAGGTACTATTCTTCCTAAGAACAAAATTTTAAATTCTGTAAATATCGGGAAAATCTTGGTTAAAGCCGAAAGGTTAAAGCACCAAGAGAAAAGGAACCGAAAGAGAAAAAACCGAACGCTAAGAAGCCAAAAGTGAAAGAAACCAAGGAAACAACTAAGAAAGGGAAGAAGTCGGTTGCTGAGAAAATGGCTAGTGAGGCAACCAACAACGAGAAAACTCATACTGCTACATCTCCCAAACCGTTTAACCGCGAAGGTACTCTTGTCCCCACTCTGGTTGATGATCAGATTCAAGTCGAACCTGTTCAAAATCTGGAAATTCCTATTCATGCTGAATCTTCGGTCAGCGTAACCGACCGATCTAAATCTAAAGAAACTCTCATCTCTAAGATAAGTGCACTTATTCCAGCTACTACCTTTGTACCTACTCTGATATTCCACCTGTTGAGCCTGCGGCTTTAGAGGTCTAATAGAGAACGTCAAATATAATTGATGACATTGTAAATGATGTCAATCGGTTGGTTGAAACCGATGTGACGAGTAACCGTATTGAGAACGGTCAGACAACTGAAACTGATCGGGAAGATAATACTGAACAAGCCGATGAGACGGCTGAAAGAAATGAAGAAGAGGTGTTAGGTGAACATTCTCCAGTGCATGAGAGTGCTCATACCAGGAGAGGTTCAACCGATCCAGTTGGTGAAAAAAATCCTTCAACCGGACCTGATCAAAATCCGACTCATGAGGAGACGGTTAACAATACAGTTATTCCGGATTCTAAGATTCTGGATTCTCAAATGGGCAATGATAGGGCCGATGAAATTTTTTATAGTGTTCTCAAAATGGTTGTGGAAGAAGCTCATGATTTATCAAACTCTTTTTATGAATGGGCGAGACTAAGGACTGAAATACTATTTGAGGACATGCTCCATGAGTATTCTGAAACCGACAAGTGGTCCACCTTGATAAACTTGGAGATAAAGGTGATTGAGCTCGTCAAGACATCATCTGTACCGGTAGCCATGTCAAGGGCAAGGATGATAGAAACCAATGCAAAATTAAAGATACTAACGTCAATAATGGACACCGCTCACCAAAATCATATGTCTAAGGATGAAATAACCGGGGTAGATAAGAGCGTGTTGGAAGCACTGAAATCGGTTGTAGAGAGACTTTTGGCTTATATCAAGAGGATGGAAGAAGAAACAGAGAGAACTGTTGCAATGTACTTTACTCCGGTTGAAGAGGCTGACCGAAACGGGAAACAACCTGAACAGACAACTTTTAATTTTGGTCAATCATCTAGACCGGTAGGGGATCAACATGAAAAAAGTCAACTAGATTCTCCCTCCGCGTCTCCGGAAAAAGAAGATGGTGCAATGGTTTCTCCATCCAACGAAAATGTCCATTGAAAGGACACAACTATTGACAACTCTCCATCGGGTAAGTCTCCTAACTAAAATGAATCTATAGAGAACAATCTTCTAAGACAGACCGACACAATTCTATCTCTATCGGTCCATTCTGCGCCTCCGATACAAAATCAGGCCGTTGTTCCATTTCTGAATGAAATGAAGGCGTTCATTTAGAAAACAGTTCAGGACTCCATGGCCTTGTGGCAGACATCCCTGGAAGCTAGGGCTTCATAGACCGATTCCAAAATTAAAAATGTTGAAAATGTTGCTTCTCAAACTCTAGAAATGGTGCAAGCCATGTCAGTCCAGATAAATGAGTTACGAAGAATCAAAATTGTTACCAATGAAGAGAAAATACGAAGAGATGAAGAAACGGCCAAACAGATTCAGGCCGATGAGGAAGAAAGGGTACGTCTAGCCAAGGAAATCGAAATTACTGATGCAGAATTAGCCCAGAAAATTCAAGACGAAGAGGATAATCCTGAAGCGGCTGAACAAGAAAACGCTGATGCGGCTAGAAACTTTCAACAACAACAAATTTTAGAGGTGGCAGATGAAGAAAGAAGAAAGACACCCACTCTGATTGCCAAACAAACAAGGGCTCCGGCAAAGAAAAGAAAAGGAGAATAAGTAGAAGAGGTTTTAGCTCGTGTTAAACAGACAAATATTCAGATGGTTGCGAATCCAGCCGATGGTTTAAATGATCAAATTACTGACGAAGAAGAGGAAGATATTGCACATTTTAATCCAAGAAGGCGTCAGTCTACAGTTTCAACCACACCGATCTCAACAGCTCCAATCAATATGTTTGCTCCAGTACCCGGTCAAATCAAGGAATTAGAGCAGACTCGGTTGAAAACTTTATGCAGAGTCAGAGAACCTCATCTTTCCAAGCTCCTACTCGACCGATAAGATCCCAACAGTCGGCTGGACGCTCAGGTTAACCGACTAGCAGTTTACGAGATCCTACTGCTCCGAGAACGGGTTTCGTATACGACTGGATCATGGACACGATCAACCAACCGGATAAAAGGGGCCAATAAACTCTCAACCTTTAAGCTTTCCTTTTTAATTATATATATATATATATTATAACTATAACTTATTATATTTTTGAAAATTTATATTATTCGGTTTAAAAATTATATATATAATATAACTTATGAATATTTTGGGAAATTGTGATATTTTGAAAATGCAAAGTTTTCGGCTTCAGTCTCAACTTACTGGTTTTGATACTTTTAAATAAAATATCAAAAAGGAAGAAATTGTTAAATATACAAAATTTTCCATACAAAATTTTTCCTCAAATAAAGTTTTCCTTAAATCAAACCGTTTTCTAAAAACCGGCCAAATAAATACAAGTTTTTTAAAACCGACCATCGACTACAGAGTTTTGAATATTTAACTTAAATAATCAAAAAGGAGAAATTGTTAGAAAAATTAGATAAGTTAATTAATAAGTTATTAACTATCTAAATGACTTTATTAAATTCAACTCTATGTGCAGGTACATACTTTCAACCTGGCCGGTTAAAACTATTCTCCCGAAACAACTTATTTATCCTCTCGGAAGTCCGGCTCGGCTAGAATTCAGGATCGGTCAAGTTATCAACCGATATGTGTCCGGTTAGATCAAATACTAAGGCAACATATACTTTCACCAGATAGTTTTAAATTTAAACAAGATCAAAGATATGGATACATTGGCAGTTGACGTGTTGATGCAAACATATATTTCTTGGAATGTGCAGAGGAATGTCTTCAAAGGTTCAGACTGCGTCACTTGTCTTCTAAAACAAGTTTGTTGATTAGACTTAAGGAAGATGTCAGGTGAACAGTCACCTGACTTGGTATAAATCCAGAAGCAACCTCCAAGGAGCAGGCAACTGACAAATGTACAGTTGCCAAGTGTACAAATACACAAACGTACAAGCTACCTGACTTGAGTCGGCATGACATCATAATTTGAGAAGCTTCCAATGAATTGCTGATCCTTTTGACCAACCATCTTAGAGAGAGAAATATGATTGTTGTCATATTTCTACTATAAAAAGAAGCTAAAGAGTTGAAGAAAAGCTTCTTGGTCTCTTCTTCCGTGTTGAGAAAACTTTTGCGCGATTTTTTTCACTCTTGCGAACATACTTTGAGAAATCTACAAATCTATTGAGTGATAAAAACAAACTGTTAAAGTTCGGAGTATTTTACATATTTATAAAAGTGTATTACAATAATGTGTGAGTGTTCTAAAGTGAACACCAATTAGTAAATAAGACTCGATCGTGTGTTGTATTGTGTGGTTGAATATTCCTTAGTGAATATCCTTCTCGGTGTTTAAGAAGAAATGTGACGTAGGAGTTTCATCTCTGAACATCCATAAAATCTGTGACTTGTGTTCTTTAATTATTTTCGGCCATTTAATTAATCGAACCGGTTTCCCTCTATTCTAACCAACCCATCTCCATTCTTGTTTCTATCCGATCCGTGTTTGTGTTGCTTCAGGCTGAAACAAACATTTCCGCCTTTGAACTCGGTTTAAGAGTTTGTGACAGTCTGTGTAGTGTTAAGACCGGTGTTAATTCCTAACCGGATTAGCGCCAACCATTGTGTGTATCTAAAAGGTCTCCTTTAGCCGGACCCTGGTCCCTTATCGATAATCCCGATCCTAACAAAATATAATTATACTATAATATTATTAAATATATATAATTTATATGTATTTTATTTCTTAACCGTTTAAGTCCTAAAATGGTGGGGACATTGATGTGCACAGATGATTAGCTAAAAGGAGAAGAATTCAACTCATGGAAAGATCATAATATGATGAACTTGAATTATCAAAGGAAATCGACAAATTTAAAAAGAGTGAGTTTTTTATTGATTAAATCTAAATTAATTAATATTTATTATTATAATAATAATCTAACATTGAATAAGTTATTAATTTATAAAATTTGTGCAGATGTAAATGCGGCCAAAAACTATTCTAGATCTCTTCTCTTCTCTTGTATCCATATTAGTCTAATTTGAAACTATATTTATGTTTATTGTTAACTCCATAACTAAATTCAGTTTTTAATATTTGTTAGTTCTAAAAATGTTAAATTTTAAAAAATAATATTTTATTTTTTTGATAAATGTCTATAATTTTTAGTTAGAATTTAGTTTTGTCTAACGTTTTTTTAATAATAATAACGAATTAGTTTTTTTTGTTTAAGTAAATATAATTTTTTCGGTATGAACAGTATATACCAATACCGCACTGAAATCAAGGTACGATAAATGTATTAATTTTATTTACCAAAATTTTCGTCATGGTATTAAGTATGGATAAAAAAACACGGTATACTGTATCGACCTACCCTAATATCTATATCTAGACAACATACATTTTCTTTGAATAATTTATTCAAATATAATATTTAAATAATAACTAATCTAATTTAAAATTTTAAAATAATTCTATAATTTATTTAAATTTAATAATAAATAATTTAAAATAAAATATTTGTAATGCATTATTTTTTCATAAATTTTTAATAAAATTATATACATTATTTGAAATAATATATATATATATATATATATATATATAAATGAATGATCATAGCTAGCATTATCTTACTCAACTTCAGGAGTTTTAGTAACACTAGCGAGGTTTTCGTATAGTTGTACGGTTAAAAAAATAACAATTTTATCCTTGCCTACTTACCAACTCATTTCCGTAAATCAAACAACATATTCCTTATTAGCCAACTTTCTCTTCTTTACCGAAATTTAATAACTCACTTCGGTTAACCAATAATCTTATTTTTACCCACTTACAATCTCACTTTCGTTAACCAATATATTATACATTACCCAACCATCCTTCTCAACTTTACCGAGCTTTATCATTTTATTTTCGACCAACAAAAATATTATTTTCACCCACTTACAAACTCACTTCCGTCAACTAACCAATATATTCTTTAATCCCTCTTTATAATTATTACAAATTTGCACTGGATGAGATTCGAACCCTCAATCTTTATTATGTAGAATGAACACTTAAGCATTACACCACTAAAGATGGTGAATTTCTTTTTATAAATCTATGTATGAATATATAATTGATATGACTAACAATTATATATATATATATATATATATAATGTTATATATATATATATAAAATAAATTATATAAACGAATTTAAAATATTATTAGTTTAATTATTTAAAATGTTGAAGTTATATTATTAGAAATGTCATACGTTCATCAATTTTAAAGTTGATTTTAAAATATAAAGTGATATTAGTTTAGTTAGTTAAAATGTTAAACTTATATTATGACGTTGCAAATTAAAAACTTGTATATATATCATTTTTATTTAATTTTTCAAGTTTATAGGTGGGCGGGTCAACCCACGATCTGACCCAACCCAAGTATCCATTAAATTTCAAATACATATCCAAATTAACCACAATTCTCGATCCGGCAATCCGGACACTTTGAAAATGAAGCATTATTATATATATATATATAAATATATAGATTAGTTAGTTAAAAAGTTGAACTTATATTGTTCAAATATATCGCGTCATCATATTTGGTGTTGAATTTAAAATATAAAATGTTATTAGCCTAGTTAGTTAAAGGTTGTACTTGTTTTGTTATGGTTCAATAGGGGTGTAAATGAGCCGAGTCGCTCGTGAGCTGCTCGTGAGTGCCTCGGTCAAAGTTCGAATCGAGTTCGGTCAGAATCGAATTCGAGTTGACCTCGAACTAGCTCGTTTAAGATTTGAACCAAATTCGAGCTTAGGTAAGACTCGCTTGATGGTTTATCGAGCTTTTTCGAGCTTAATCATATTCAATTTTTTATTATATTTTATTTTTTAATCAAAATTTGAAACATACTCATAAGATTATCTATGAACTTATTGATTATGGGTCTTCCCAAATATACTTATAAGTTAAAAAATATATGTTATACAATATAAATATAATTATACTATAGTATAATTTAATATATGCAATCAAAATTAATTATAAATATAAGATTATTTTTATTTCACTATAAAGTATTTAACAGACCAAAATAATATTTATAAATTAAAAAATATATGTTATATAATACTTATAAGTTATAAGGAAATAAATATATTTGATATTAATTTAATTACATAAACATAATTTTTTAAAATCACATCAAAATATAATTATACTATAATATTATTTATATATAGACTCTCAATTTATTATATTTTATAAGATATAAAATTATTTTTATTTCACTATAAAGTGTTTTATTTTTCAAAATAAACATAATAAAGTCTAATATATTTTCAAGTTCATCTTAAATACAATACACGACTTGAAAGTATTTTTCTCAAACTTGCTTGAACATGAATAACTTCCTTAGATATTTTACATGTATTCTTACGCGAACCAATATGTCCATTCTTACGTGAACCAAGTTCTGGTTGAGAAAGAGTTACAAAACGTAAGAAAAAATATGTTGAGGGTTGTACGGTCCAATGAATGGACTCTCGACTTCCATTATATTTTTTAATATATAAATATATTTAAATTTGAGCCTTTCGAGCCAAACTCGATCCTATAATTATATGATCGAGCCAAGTTCGAGCTTCATTTAAATTTAAAAGCTCGATCGAGCTCGAGCTCGAGCCGAGCCAATAAAACGAGTCGAGCAGAACTCGAGCCAGAGCTAGTTATTAATTTATATAAAATATTAATGATATATATTATCTTTAATTATTAATTTTCTATTTATATATAATATTTATATTATATATAAATAAAAAATTAATTATTAATGATAATATATATAATATAACATGCTTAAAAAAATTAATTAATCTTTATGAAATTTGATTGACAATTTATTTTAAAATATAACCATATAAAATAATATTTATTAATTTTTTTTTAAAATAACATATTACAATATTTATTTTATAAGTTAAGTAGATTAACAATTATTTACAAATAAAAATTAAATAAAAATTAATTATATAATTATTGTTAAAAGGTTATATTTTAATCGTTTATGAACTTATCTCTTACTGAAAGAGTTTTTTTTGTTTTTTATATTAATTTTAACAAATAAATTCAAATAAATTTCACTTATATTATATTAAATGATTTTGTGAAATTAAGTTTTTTTTTTTTTTTTTTTGAAAAACGACTTAGCGTCATTTCATTAAAAATTCCCAAAAATGGGAAAAAAAAACCCACGAGTTTAAGAGATCATTCTAGACAGGCCTAGAATGATTTTTGAAGTCGTAACATTCTGAATAAAAGCTAAAAAGCTAAAAACGTAAATGAATTATCTGTTTACAATGCTTTCAATTCTAGTGAGTTTAAAAAACGGTAAATTACAGTTTCTGCAGATATTCCAGTTCTGCTCCGTGCTTGGAATTCTTCTCCACGTTTCCGCGAGGGCGCTGCAATCCGATACAATATCTTTCCATAACTCGTCAATGCTCCTGCGGGTTCTGTCATATACCCTTGCATTCCGTTCTTGCCAAATGTTATACACCACTGCTCCAAAGCCGCACTTGAACACGCTTGTTGCAAATCTATTTCCCTTGGCTTTGAGTAGTGCTGCTTCTTTGATTTCATTCCATTCGCTCGGGAAACTGATCAGCTTCAGGCTTTTATAGAATCTGTCCCAAAGCTCCGAAGCAATACAGCAGCTCCCAAATATGTGATCTATGGTTTTTCATTTCCTATGCATAGAAGACAGCTCGCGTCCGGGATGCTCATATACTTACTGATACGATCACGAGTGCTGAGTCTTTCCCAGAAGGCGAGCCATAGGATGAACTGGTGTCGAGGGATAATCTTCGTTGACCATACAAGAGGAACCCATTCTACTTTCTGCGCTTTTTCCCGGATTACCTCCCATATTTTCTTCAATACCAGCTTCCCATTGTCCTCAGCTTTCCATTCATGAATATCCGGTCTGTCGTGTAGTTGTATGTTACTTATATGATCAAGTATCCTATTTCTTTCAGGAATTCTTCTCAAGAGCAAGTTCCAATTCCCGTCTTTGATGTCTCTGATTTTCGCTTTTGCGCAGTCCCTTCTGATACGAGTATTTTGAAACTCCTCCTTGTCGATGATAGACTGGTTTTCAAACCAAGGGTCATGCCAGAATAGAGTGCCTTTCCCGTCCCCTAGTCGGATGTCATAAAGATCTGCAATATCGCTTCTTAGTTTAAGAATTTTTTTTAAAGACCAGCTCATACCTTCGTGAATTTTGCAGGTCCAGATACTGGTTTCCTGTTTCATAAACCTCGTATGCACCCATTTGATCCATAGTGACTCCTGATTGCGCTCCAAAGCCCACAGATGCTTGAAGGTTAGAGCCTTGTTCCACTCGATACAGTTCTTCAAGTCGATGCCTCCCTCGTCCTTCGGTTTGTAGAGAGCGGTCCATTTGACTTTCTTTCCTCCTCTTCCACTACTACCCCAGAAAATTATATTGTATTTGATTGTGTTAAATTAAGTTAAAGATAGAAAAGGGGGGAATGTTTTTTTTTTTTGAAAAACGACTTAGTGTCATTTCATTAAAAACACAAAACGGGAAAGAAAATGAACATAGTTTCCTCTAACTTTCTAACAAACATAGAAAGTTAGATTAAAATTCAAGAAACAAACAATTCTAACAAAGAAACACACATGATTTACAAACAAAACATAAAGAACTAGCTAGCCTTAAAACATTTAAAAGATGTGACTTCATCATAATTGACTTTCCATTCGCGACAAAGGACCCATTCCCGCTCGCCTATAGGAACCCGCCTCCACGTTCTAATAGCGCACCACAATCAAATACAATGTCGCTCCACACATGATCAACCTTTCGACGAACTCTACCAAAGACTCTAGCATTTCTCTCGTCCCACAAATGATAAACGATGGCAGCAAACACACTTAAAGACGTTAGCATGAAATTTACTACCTTTAGATAAGACTTGGGCATCAACTTTTATATCTCCCAAGACCCCGACAAGCTCATAATTCCCATGGCTAAAGTGAAAAGATTCCAAATAGACTTAGCAAAAAAACAGCCACCCAAAAGATGATCAATAGACTCCGCAAACCACTACAAAGAACACAATTGGCGTCTGTAATATCCATATAAGCAAGAATATGATCACGGGTACTAAGTCTACCACGGAAAGCCAACCAAAGGATGAAATAATGCCTCGAAATAACCTTTGAAGACCAAACGAGAGCAGCCCAATCGACAATTTGACATCTTTCTCTTATAGCATTCCAAACCATTCTCGACTTCAATTTACCATCCTCCTCATCTACCCAAGAGTGAACATCAGCCCTATCACTTAGACGGATACTACTCAAATAATCTAATACTCGTCTTCCTTCTGGAACCCGTCTAATAATTGAAGCCCAAAGCCCAACAACAATATCGCAAACCGTGGAAGCCGCACAATCCTTTCTAATTTTCAATCCTAGGAATTCCTCTTTAATGATCAACGGTCGGTTTTCGAACCAAGGGTCATGCCAAAAGAGAGTGTCACGCCAATCTCCAAGACGAATATGAAAGATCAAATCAAGGCTGTTTTTTAGTTTCAAAATCTTCTTCAAAGACCAAGTCATGTCGTCAGTAATTCTACAAGTCCAAATGCTCAATTCACGCTTCAAGAACTTGGAGTGCACCCATTTGACTCATAAGGAATCCTTTTTTGTTTGCAACGCCTAAAGATGTTTGTAAGTAACTGTCGGGTTCCATTCCTCACAGCTCCTTAGCCCAATACCACCTCCGTCTTTCGGTTTATAAACGTCAGTCCACATGACTTTCTTCCCCCACGACCTTGGCTGCCCCAAATAAAGTTACACATAATGGTGTCCAGCTCTTTCGTAACTTTCTTCGGGAGAACAATTTGTTGAGACCAATATCCAATTAACCCCATGACCACGCTTCCAACCAAATCGATTCTATCCGCATACGAAAGCTTCTTAGCCGCCCAACCCATAATGACGTTCTTGACCTTTTCAATGAGCGGCCTATAGTGAATAACTTGGATCTGCCTTGTTGTGAGCAGAATACCTAAATAACGTACCGAAAATGACCCTTCAGAGATGCCCATAATGTCTTGTATCCTCGCCTTTGTCTCATCATCAACACCACCATAGAACGCTGTACTATTATCTACATTAATTGATAAACCTGCAACATCAGAAAAGAATGTAAGCACATCTTTTATAGTTTGAATGGTCTCAACATTAGCATGTGCAAACAAGAATAGGTCGTCTGCAAAACAAAGATGGGTGATCTTCTCCTCCTCGCAGAAAGGGTGGAAAGTATAATGGCAATTCTTTAGGAATATCGTTAAGACACTCTCAAAGACCTCCATGATCAATACGAAGATGTAAGAGAGAGAGGATCGCCCTGCCTCACACCATTTTTTCCCTTGAAATAGCCCTCGTGTACACCATTAACGCAGACAACAAAGCGGGAGGTAGAGATACACTGCATAATCCAATCAATATATATTCTAGGAAAACTAGAAACAACAAGAAAGTCATGAATAGTTCCCCATTTAACAAAATCAAAAGCCTTGCGAATATCAATTTTAAATGCAACCCGAGGTGAAATCTTCCTTCTCCCATAACCCTTAAGAAGATTCTGCATTAGAAGAATGTTATGCGATATGGACCTACCGGGAATAAATTCAGATTGTCTTAGACTCACTAACTTAGAAATAACTCTTTGAAAGCGCTTAACAAGAATTTTGGAAATGATTTTATACACAACATTACAACAAGAAATAGGGCGAAAGTCTTGTAATTTTCCAGGCACGAAATTTTTTGGTATAAGATTAAGCGAAGTGACATTCCATTGGGTTAACATTTTCCTATTACGAAAGAATTCAAGCACCCCTTCTGTAATGTCATTACCCACAGTATTCCAATTGACCTTAAAAAATTCCGCATTGAAACCATCAGGCTCGGGGCTCTTATTACCATTGATACTCACGAGAGCCTTTCTGACTTCATCCCTTGACACAACCTTGATAAGATCCCAACTATCCTCAGCAGAGATCCTCTTGTCAACAATCTGATAAAGTGTGTTGAGGTGACTAAGATGTTGACAGGTATTAGTACCCATAAGCCCATGGTAGAATTGGATAGCCAAGTTCTGAATTTGTTCTTGTCCATGCACAAAGTCCCCACTATCATTCTTGAGTCTATGAACATTGTTTCGAAGATTTCTGAAAGAACACTTATTATCAGTTGTCAATCATTTGGTCATAACTATCCTCGAAAACAATTTGGTAAAGTTTATATGAGTTTTCAAGATGTTTGGTTTAAAAAGTTTTCATGGTTAGAGTATAGCATATCAAAAGATGCTGATTTTTGTTTTTGATGTTATCTCTTTACAAACTCTCATAGAAGATGTCGAGTTAGATATGAGACATTTACTAATTCAGGAATAATAAATTGGAGAAAAGCGATTGAAATATTTAATACACATGTTGATGGTGCAGCTAGTGTTCATAATGACACAATAACACAACTTGAGTCTTTTCAAAATCAATGACAAAGTGTTTCAGATTTGTTACAAGCATAGGGGCACGTAATGGAGGTTGCGTATCGTAATCAATTAACAACACCTTTAGATGTTACACACTTTCTTTTGATGCAATATATGCCTTTTCGTAGACATGACGATTAAATGAGAACTTGTAAGACACAATTGTCTCCTTTTGTTTGTATGTCGCCGACTTAGTACTGGTGATAGTACTTTCAGGGTAAAAAAATAATTATTCTATGGTATGTACCTAATTTAAATATTTTTGAGCCATGTTGAAATTTGATCCTGGTTCTAGTTCGGCACTATATATATATATATAGTCCCAGTTATAATAATTTCTATATGATATAAACTATACCTACAATGAAAAGAATTAGAATCGTCAAGGTCATCACCAATGAATAAATTAAAAAAATCATTAAAATTATCCCACGAACTAACTGAAATTTCAAAATAATCATTAAAGTTCTCGAGGCTAGGATTTACATACTCACCTGAATCATTATTGACTTAAAGTTTTCACATCAGTACCGATCAACAAAAATTAGGCGTTTTAGATATTTTTTTAACAAAGTAAACTATCTATTTATTAAAATAGAGGGTACTCAAATATTTTTTTCTATAAAATGATTAAAATTTAAATATTCTAGTTTGAAAAATCCAATTTTGTTATTAATATATTAAGAATGATTCAATCCGACACTTAATTAATTTAATGTTAAATTCAATATTCAACCATTATTATTCATTCAAAAAAAATACTTAAAATGTTTGTTTAATTATTTAAATAACTTTGTTCATATGAATATAAAAAATATATTTAAATTAAAGACTTTAAATATATGAATATATAATAATATATTTTTAATTAATAATATAAATAAATATAACTTAAAAAGAAAATAATAAAAGTCTCAAAATTATTTGAAAATTATATTAATCAATATTCAATACTTACACGTTTAAAGAAATGCGGATAAGAAGGAGAGGAGGGTATTATAGTAAAAATGATGCTAAGAAGGGGCAAAGTCTAAAGAGAAACTTCTGTTCTATTGCCTCTTTCGTTTCTCCCTACTTCCGATTGATTTACAGCTCTTATCTTTCTCACTCTTTGACTCGACCACAGCCGGTCATGACACGTTCTTCTTCGTCTGAAATTGCACGCCGCGATCTTTGAATTTCGGTTTGTTTGCGTTGAAGTCTTCTTCTTCTCTTTCTCTTTCTCTTTTAATCATTCGTCTCCTCCTCTATTCTACTCTACGTTTTTCTTTTCAAATCAGCAGCACTCATTTTGTTGTTGCGGTATGTATGCTCTCAATTCTCTCATCTCTAAATAAATTCTTCAATACCAATTGTTTGCACCCGATCTTATCATATTTAAAGTCATCTCTAGATATAATTGATCGTTTATCCTTAGATCACACCTATTGTGTTGTGTTGTCTATTTTTCCATTTTTTATGTTTTAATGGATGGCTGTGGCGGCGGCTATGTCATACAAGTTCCATTTCTCTTGCTTTAATGAAGGAATCAAAGTGATTTTTACATTATATACTTGCTCATTTCCTACTTCTGCAGCTAGTAACTCATCTCTACCTGTTGATTCGTTATTGAAACAACAAAAAGAGGTCTTTCTTACAAATATTAAGACACAATGCGTGCACCATCACTTCTTGCACAGTGCTTGCCTGGCTTACTACTACCCCATGACCAGGGGAGTCACACTTTGCCTTCCATTTCTGATAGATATATGAATATTTCCTCACCAGCTGTGGAGATTGTCCCATCAAAGGTATATTAATTACCTCAACCCATTCGTTTTTTTGGCTGCATGAATAGAATTTATGTTCTGATGATAATTGAAATGCTTGGAGATTAGACTCGAGTTTTATGGATTTCCTTTGTGCAGATGGCTCATCCTTACAAATATGCAGGAGAGAGTATTGATATACATGGATTCAATGTCTTCAAGGTACCGGGCATTATTCTCTTCAAGTTGTTTTATGATGTATGAGACCTGGCAAAAGGAAATATTAAAATGAAGACACCCTCATTTCTTACCGCTCTATCCTTTAATGTATGTTACTTTGCAGGGACGGGTTAGTGTTGCGGACCTAATTGGGTTAGCTGGTTCAGAAATTACACCTTCAAAACCTGATGGTATGTTGTTATCTTAATTGAACTCTGTTTCTTTTTGTTGTAATTGAAAAACACAACTCCTGCAACCATCAACAGGGATATAACACAGTTTATGAACATTAATTCTTATGGTGTCAGAATGGTACACTTTTTTTTCTTTTGAACCAACCTGAAGGGTTTCATTGCAGGATCTGTTAAATTGTCGGAAAGCTCAATTGATCTTGTTAACGTCCTTAAACATGAGATTCGAGATGGACAGTTGAGCTTTAGAGGGAAAAGGGTGCTTGAGGTATATGATACTCTATTACAGAAGTTAGAGTTGAAGTTTATTCAACTTGAACTAGGTTAACCAATTTGGGAACCATAGTTGATATTTTTTGTTTTTCATTGTTCAGCTGAGCTGCAGCTATGGTCTTCCCGGGATTTTTGCTTGTCTGAAGGTGTGTTATTGCTTATTAGCTTCTCATCTTGCTCTCTTAACTTCTACTTGATTTTTGGTTCAGTTAGTCAAATAAATTTGTTAGAAGAAATAAGTTACTTAATCATATTAAACATTCAAAACAGGGAGCTGCGACAGTTCACTTTCAAGACCTTAATGCAGAAAATATAAGATGCACAACCATCCCGAATGTGATGGCTAATCTTGAGCAGGCTCGGGAAAGACAAAGCAGACAGCCTGAAAGTCCTTTGACTCCGTCAAGGCAAAATCTCACCCCAACAGTGCACTTCTTTGCTGGAGGATGGGAAGAACTTCCTACGGTTCTATCTGTTGTAAGGAATGAGTCATATGAAGTTCCAACTGCTCCAAGCTTGAGCTTCTCTGAGGAGGATTTCATGGATGCTTGTAGCAGCCAAGATGGAAGCATTGTTGCGAACGAATCTTCTTCAAGGCGTTCTCGGAAGCTGTCCAGAAGCAGGGCGTGGGAGAGGGCTTGTGAGACAGACCAAGATGAAGATGGATATGATGTTATGTTGATGACAGAGATACCCTGTTCCTTAACATCTTTGAAGAAGATATATGTCCTCATCAAAAAGGTTTCTCAATTCTCTTTACTTTGATTTTATTTGGTTCTTCTGATTTATATATTTAGTAGCTCGAGTGGTAACAATCTTTAACTAGGAGGCTGAGGCTAATGTTCGATTCCCAATTTCTCGTTTGAATGTGGATCCAGATGGGTTCACATTTAGAACCGAGATGTATTTGAGTTTAATGTGACTAAGATTCATAAATTCATAGATAGTTTCTATGTGAGATCCAAATTCAGAAACAAATGTATTTTGAAATAGGGCTAATCTATCCTGTCCTTAATGATGTCTGTTGTTAATTAACAGTGCTTGAAGCCTCCTTATGGGATCTTATTTGTGGGGATGAGAAAGAACTATGTGGGGTTTAACAGTGCAGCGCGGCAGCTAAGAAGCTTGGTGGATGAAGAAGGAATTTTGGGAGCTCATCTAGTGAAAGAGACAACAGACAGAGAGATTTGGAAATTCTTCTTGAGATGAAGAAAATCATTGATTGTTGCCTTGGATTCTTGCTGGTGATTGATTTCTACTTTCTGGTATGTGGAAAAATACTTGCGGTAAAATTCATTTGTTCTTCGTCTCTTGGAATATCGATATTCGATATAATGCCTGAGAAAAAGAAATGCAGTAGAAAAGAAAGTTTTAATTGCTTAATTGTTTTGAATATGTCTGTTGCTTCACTGTAAATTGTATTGGTTATTTGTTACAAAAAATATCATATTCTTAAAGCAAAATCAAAACATAGTCACACACTCATATCAAATCTATACCATACCATATTAGTTAACAATATTTTTCCTTTTCCTTATAGATGAAGAGATCTCTTTTATTTGATGAATGAATGAATGAATGAATGACTTAGATGACTTATTTCTCTGCTAAAAGATTATTTCCATATTATTGTTTCTTTTGGGGAAACCCATAAATATGACATAAATTATGATATAATAAAGTTAAAGGAGAGAAAAGAAGTTAATTGCATAACAAAGTTGGAAAGAATTTTCTAATCAAGAGCATTATTCAAGTTATTCAATTCACCAACTCATTTAAGAAATACTTTCACTAAGTACTAATTTGAGGTTTAAAGTAGCGATGCATTTTTTAACAAAATACCCCTGCATAGGGTTTTGTTGTCGCTTCTTATTTCGATTTTGTTTTGGAAAATGGAAATAAACATTGTTCCCTCTAACATGTTTTAATTTAATTTTCAGGATTTTTAAGATTCAAAACTCTTAAAGTTTAGTCTTGAACATCAATTTTTTGGATCGTCTTAAAAAGAAGTCGATTTTTTTTCCGACTTCAAAGTCATCACTCTTGAATTCAACCTCTTGTATAAACGATTATTTTTTATTTTTCGAAGGAGTTTGATTAAAATATTAAAACTTTGATAATGATTTTTTATTATAGGCCTTATTTCTAGTCATATTTCTTTGAATATTTACTTAATCTCTATTTTCTTTAGAGAATGTTTCTTTGTTTTTGAAAAAGATGAAATAAGCTTTCTCAATTTGTGGCTTTCAGTTCGGCTTTAAATTTTATTTTTTGTTTTCCACAAAATTTCCTTCAAGAATTAACTCTCCCTCCGTTAATCACGAGAAAGAATTCAATTTGATGTCTCTTAATCGAATTTTAGTGAAACAGTCGAGTTTATTTTGAGATGATCACTTTGAAATAATGATCTTGACTTTATTCTCACTTGTTTCCTAAAATCTTTATTTATTATTTTTTTTGTTTCTTGTAAGTGGGGTCAAAGCCTCATTCTTTCTTACCAAACATAAAAGTTTTAAAAATATTTGAGTGAACCTGAGAATCGGTATCTTCTATTACATCTTCTATTACAGAAGAATCAAGTCCGTAATTCCGTCTTGGTAGATCTTTTATAAAACATTTTCACAAAATGACGATAGAGATTTTATTTTACAAAAGACTATTTTTGTAGAACTAGGGAACATTTCGTCATTTGTGGTGCCCTTCACTCATGTTTTAGTAGAGGGTTTTGTTTGACCTAGACATGACCTTTTGGTTGTCTTCTTCCTCGCGATCGTCGGAAGATAAGAAATGTCCCATCTTTGATTTCTCAAAGATGGAACTCATCCTAGAGTCAACCAATTCGACTGACACAAAATGTGAAATGATCATCCTACCACTGTGATCATTTCTCTTATACCCTTAGACTCAATTAAGGCCTAAACGGGCAATTGGGATGAAGAACAACCAAAATATCATAAATAGATTTTGGTTGATTCAATCCACTTGACTCCCTCAATCAACTTCGAGAGACTACAAATAGCCTATTTAACAATTCCTAAGACAAGAGATTTCATCTCAAGCCACAAATCAAAAGTTTCATAAAATCCGCCATTGTAGTTCCAAGCTTCTGATTTTTTGAAATTTTCGTGTAAGGCATTAAAGCTCGGATCTAAGTATCAAAAAAACTTCCTTAAGTTCTAATAAGTATTCTTCAATCCTTGATAATATTACAATCATCCTTTAATTGATACTTCTAGTTTGAATTTAAATTTTTTTATTTCAGTTTTTATAAGCTTGTATGTTGCCTGGTTGTTGGATTTTTGATTGGAAATTGTTCCTAGGATCATTTATGAGCTTTCTGTGAAAGTCAAGATCGATCAATTGATCTCAAACAAAACACCCAAATTTGAATTTCAAGTAATTTAAAAAACAAATTTTCTATTCTTGGGCTATTTGGATCATGTTTGATCCATCCCAATCATGTTTTATTAAAATCAAAATTTAAAATAAATGAAAATGTTGAATTCTTAAATTGGTCTAAATGAACAGTCAGTATTCATGTTTTAGTATCAATCAAGTATATGAAGTATAAAGTAGCTATTGACAAATCCTTACACTTTAATACAACTTTAAAACCAAAAATCAATTTTTGGCCATAAACTGTTTTGAACAAATTGATCATCACCCAAATCGATTGATACATTGGGATGATATTCTAAATGTTCCTAGGATCTTTGTGAAGCTATCAAGGCCCTTAGATCAAAGAATTCACGACTTCATCAAAATTGCAAAACCTGCAATTTTGATGTTCTTGAGAACCAATAGGTCAGACCGAGGACCAAGAGATCGGACCAATATTTCGTCAAAACTGAGAGGTCCGACCGATAAAACTTAGTTAGGACCGAGAGGTCTGACCGAGGCTTTTCAGCTAAGACTGAGAGGTTCGAGCGATGTTCTTTATCTTGAACCGAGAGGTACGATCGAAGATTTTTATATCTGACCAAAAACTCAGACCTAGGACAAAGGAGCCTCGCACCCGACGGAGCACTCCCGAACCTAGGACCGATAATTTCTACCCAGGACCGAAGCATCCGACAAAGAATTCTAACACCCAACCGAGAATTCTAGTCAAGGACCGAGAGGCCTTAAAGCCCCGACCGAGGAACTCATGCACCTTGACCAAGGATTCCTAACTCGGATCGATGGGTCCCTAACCTAGGACCGAGGGCCCTTCGCCCCTAACCAAGAAAATAAAATCAAGACTTAGGACACCGGTCCTAAGGCCTGTTTGGTTCTCATTTTAAATTCCAAAATTATTTTTGTAATTTTAGAGCCTGATAGGATCGACGTAATCGATAGAGACGGGGGTCTGGCTATTAATGATGGCTTCGGATAAACGAGTTGATAGAAATCCTGTTAAAGATTTATATCGCTTTCTATTCTACACAAACCCTTACAAACTCTTGAACGATTCAAGTGCGAAAACGTTTGCTTGGGTTTGAAGCTAAGAACCAAAGAAGGAGATGATGACAGAATGTAAATGACACAAAGAGTTGTTTATGGATGTTTGGAGCAAAACTCTCCTACGTCACCCCTTCTTCCAACCATCGAAAGGATTCACTATACGTTTCTTAGAATCAAATACAGTTGCAAGGCTAGCTTACTGTTGAATAGAACAAACTCTGTTCAACTTACAGTATATTGAATAATATCACTTAGCTAGACAATACTTTGATTCTATCTCTCTCTTGATGTACACACAGTAAACAAGAAAGCAGTTCGTTCGTGTATTAGCTTGTTTGTTCGCTTGTATGTGTATTTCTCAGTGTTCAGTGATTGTGTCTAGAAGTTCTTCCGTTGTCATTGAAGATCTTTAAATAGAGAGCAGGTACCAACGGTCGAATCTTCTATAATGACACGTGGCGAATTTCTATTGGAAAGCCTCCATAGTACACATGTACAACAGACTCTGAGCACGATGAACGTAGCCGTACCAATCTGGTAGTGCACCGAATATTCTTCTAGGTTTGTCCTGCAAGAAACAAGTAGTGGGAAGAATATTTGCTTACGTGGCATTAGTTAATTGGTTGCAAATGGCTGTCATACTGCTTTGCAAGGAAAAGTGGAGCAGGAGTAACATACAACTAGTTCATCGTGGGTAGATGGATGCTAGCTTCAAGAAACTGCTTAAGCGTGACATTAAACGTTTTTCACTTAGACTAACAAGTCTAATGAAATTAGACGCCCACATTTAATAATAGGATCCATTAGACCACCTGGTCTAATGAGATTAGACGACACGTCTAATTACGGTTCCCTTCAGACTAATTTGAAGGAGTTAGATTGCACGTCTAACTCTCATCTGTTAGACGACACGTCTAACTATGCTTCCCTTTAGACTAATCTGAAGGAGTTAGACTGCACATCTAACTCTAATCTGTTAAACTACACGTCTAACTACGTCTTTATTAGACTGCACGTTTAACTACGTATCTGTTAGACTGCACATCTAACTACGTATCTGTTAGACTGCACGTCTAACTACGTATCTGTTAGACTACACGTCTAACTACGTATCTGTTAGAATGCACGTCTAACTACGTATCTGTTAGACTACATGTCTAACTACGTCTCTGTCAGACTGCACGTCTAACTACGTATCTGTTAGATTACACGTCTAACTACATATCTGTTAGACTGCACGTCTAACTACGTCTGTTAGACTGCACGTCTAACTACGTATCTGTTAGACTGCACGTCTAACTACGTCTGTTAGACTGCACGTCTAACAATGTATTTGTTAGACTGCACGTCTATCTACGTATCTGTTAGACTACACGTCTAACTACGTATCTGTTAGACTACACGTCTAACTACGTATCTGTTAGATTGCACGTCTAACTACGTCTCTGTTAGACTGCACGTCTAACTACGTCTCTGTTAGACTGCACGTCTAACTACGTCTTTTAGACTGCACGTCTAACTATGTCTGTTAGACTGCACGTCTAACTACGTGTCTGTTAGACTGCACGTCTAACTACGTCTCTGCTAGACTGCACGTCTAACTGTGTATCTGTTAGACTACACGTCTAATTACGTATCTGTTAGTCTGCACGTCTAACTACGTATCTGTTAGACTACACGTCTAACTACGTATCTGTTAGACTACACGTCTAACTTAATGCATCTAAAGGCCAATAAGTCTAATGAATTTCATTCAGACTTGGTCTAATATTGCATATTTTCGATATACATGCACCAAAAACGATTAGACAGCTTAAATTAGGTTTAAAACAGACTCATCATCAAAATTTCATTAGTCAGAATACTTTGACCCTTAGTCAAAATAATTTGACCCAACAATTTCCTCCTTTTTTATGACGATATTAAAACTTTGCATATAAAATAATAGAATGCTCAATGACATAGTAGATGACAATAAACTATTCATAACAAATCATAATTTAAATTAAGATTTTTCAAAAATAAACATAGACAAGCATTCAAAAACACCATTCAAAATATAAAAAGATTTCCTTCCCCCTAAGTCTAAGGCTAATTCTTTTTCCTTTCCATTTCCCCCTTTTTAACATCATTCGGGGAGAGAAACTACGTCTGAATAATCGGTTAAAATAAAATGTTATACAACTAATTTTCAAAAGCCAAATTTATAAAGTAAAGACCGTTTTAAACGGGTACGGAGGATGAATCGTGAAAGTCCTTTCTCGAGTATCAACAAACTCGAACTAAAACAAAACTCTAGCTAACAATATGTTTGTACACGTAAGCATTTTTTTATTTTCAAAAATCAATTGACGACTTTATCGTCAAATGAATAATCTTTTAAATTAATTATTTTAATTAATTTAAACAATAAATTTCTAAAAATTCATATTATAATTTGATTACTGCAAATCCCCATATTATTTAAATTTGAACCCAAATTAATTATTGTTATAATCAATTTCAAAAGCTATCAGGATTATTTGAAATATTTTAATATAATATTTTACTTTAAAAAGATTCGTAATACGCAAATCAATGTTGAAATTATTGAACCTCGAGCCACTCTAGGCCCAAAAAGGGTTTTTCTAGAGTTTACACAAACCTTTTGTGTCATTGTGTAAGGAACCAATGCAAAGATTCTAAGAAAACATTCATTGTCTACTTTTACAAAATCAGATATTTATCGAAAATCAAAGATACCCAAGATAAACTTTTATCATCTACTTCCTCAAAATAAGATACCCATCAAAATCCGAGAAGACCTAAAATGAACTTTTATCATTTACTTCATAACATATAATTAAGTATCTCTCGACATCTATTTACTCAAGATCAAAATCTAGCAAAACATTTATCACTCATCTTGCCTTGAACTTTGAAAACTAAACCAAATTAAGCATTATATTTCTCCTTAAATAAATTAACTTGCAATCTACTAACTTTTAAAAAATGTCAAAACAACTAGCAATTCAAGAATATTATTTCAAGATTTACTATCTTCAATTTTTTTCACCATGCTTCAAATGATTATCCATAGTTTATTCAAAAAAAAAATCATGAATATATTCTCATTTTCATGACTAGGAATCTCATTATATTATCGCATTCGATAACAATTCAATGATCTCGTTCGCCTTCAAATTGACCGAATCTCTCATCTAGCCTCTTTTTCATGACTAAGATTCGCATTCAAGGTCTCATTCATCTTCTCGTATTAGACAACAATTCAATGATTTCATTTTTCTTTGAATTGATCGAGCCTCTAATCTAACTCCATTTTCATTACTAAAAATCTTATTCAATGTCTCATTCATCTTCTTGCATTTGATGACAATTCAATGATCACGTTTTCCTTCGAATTGACCAATCCTCTCATCTAGCCAATTTTTTATAACTATGAATCTTATTCAAGTCTCAATCCTCTCTTAAAAAGAGGACAAATCAATCTTCTCATTAATCTAATTTATTATCCTTAATGAATGGATATTTAATATATAATAAAAGAAGTAATCAAATCATCAAATTTGAATTAACCAAGTCTCTCATATAGACTATTTTTTATAACTAGAAATCTCACTCAAGATCTTATTTATCTTCTCACGTTATAAGATAATTCATTAATATTTTATTGGTTCGTTTGAATTGCTCTCAAGATCTCAACACATAAACTTGTAAGTGTCTTTTACTAGTCTTCCTCTTCTTGATATTTCATTCATATTTTTTATTAACTCAAATCAATCTTGTAATTTGTCCCGAAAGATTACCTTGTCAACGTGTCGAAAATATTGTCACCGGTAAACACATTTTTTATAACACTTGTTGTGTAACATTTTTTCCTCCATCAATGGACAATGATACATCTTCACCAAGGTCTTCCTCCTCCTCAACATTAGAAGAAATCTCAATATTCCTATGATTATTCTCCCTTGGTAATGTGCCTTTTGATGATATAACTCCATCTCAAGTTATGATTCATCTTGAATAACCATTTGTATCTCCATTGTGTGTGATGCAACTTTGTCAAACTTTACATCTCGACCTAACATAACATTATCTTCACATTCTTCCAGCCAAACTATATACCCTTTGAAATTATCTAGAAATTCAATAAAGAAGTATTTCTTTGTCATTAGTTCTAGCTTCCCTTTATTCACATGCACATATACAACACAATAAAAAAAATTAGATGAACCAATTTATACCTCAATTTGTGTCTTTAAGCTAAGAGCAATTATGAGCTTCTATTGACCAATTAGCTAAGTTTGTAAATTTTCTCCCCACCATTTTGTTGAAGCTTCCCCTTAACCGAGAAATACCTTACAATTTTGTTGAATTATCATCGGTAAACACATTTTTTTATAACATTTGTTGTGTAACATTTTTTCCTCCATCCATGGCCAATGATACCTCTTCACCAAGGTCTTCCTCCTCCCCAACATTAGAAGAAATCTCAATAGTCCTATGATTATTCTTCCTTGGTAGTGTGCCTTTTTATGATATATCTCCATCTCAAGTTGTGATTCATCGTGAATCACCATTTGTATCTCCATTGTGTGTGTGATCCAACTTTGCCAAACATCACATCTCGACCTAATATAACATTATCTTCACATTCTTCCAGTCAAACTCTATACCCTTTGAAATTATCTAGAAATCCAATAAAAAACTATTTCTTTGTCATTAGTTCTAGCTTCTCTTTATACACATGCACATATACAACACAATAAAAAAAATTAGATGAGCATATGAATTAGATGAACCAATTTATACCTCAATTTGTGTCTTTAAGCTAATAGCAATTGATGAGCTTCTATTGATCAAGTAGCTAACTTTGTAAATTGTCTCCCCACCATTTTGTTGAAGCTTCCCCTTAACCGAGAAATACCTTACAATTTTGAGAGCTCTACCAAGTTCTTTAAACTCTAAGTTCACGTACTCATAACCATTGTAGGTCCTCACCTTTTTAATCCTCTTACCTACTTGATTCTCCATCAAAGTCTTACAATCTTTGAACTTTTGAATTGCTCCACTCTTTTTCTTCATTTCCCATGATGAATTTATTAATTAATAGAATGAAATATTTTGCATTACAATGAATTAAAGTTCTTGCACCAAAAACTTCTTTCTTACCCAATACTTGCAAGCCTTTGAGTGAAGCCTTAGATGTCAAAATATTAATGACTTAGTGACCTCGGAGATAATAGCTAAACATACTTGTGAGTTACCTTTTAAGGAATATACATTGTTTTTCTTTACTCATTCATAAAACTAAAATAACTTTGCTAGTTAGTAATGGGTCATATCTTGTCTTCTAAGCATAACCTTGTTGATCTAACATGCCAAGAAAAATTAAATTCTTCTTTAGTTTAGGGATATATCTTACCTCATGAAGAACAATGGTTCCACCATTTGCCTTATAGTATGAATCCATGATACACTCACAATTGGAAAAATCAATTATGATAGAAAACACCTCTACACATTCACATA
Source organism: Impatiens glandulifera (assembly GCF_907164915.1). Taxonomy (NCBI): domain Eukaryota; kingdom Viridiplantae; phylum Streptophyta; class Magnoliopsida; order Ericales; family Balsaminaceae; genus Impatiens; species Impatiens glandulifera. The sequence continues at coordinate 28,347,533 of NC_061865.1, forward strand.
TCTCTCAACATAGACTTAATTACCTTTTATAGAATGTTTATTTAGATTTAGACAAACTCTTCTGAAGTATTATTTCTCTTAACACCGAAAATACTTCACATTTTTTTAGCCTTTAAAATAGACTTAGAACTCTTATTGTTTTATCTTCTTTCTCATGATATTGTTACCTCTTGCAAATATGTTTTTCTCATTGACTTCTTTTATATAATATTCCATCTTGATTTGTTCCATTGACACCAAGTACCTCGTACTTCTACCTCAAACTTGATAGACATTCATACCAATAAAACTACAACTCGACAACTTTTGGAAACCTCCTTAAAAGTTGTCAAGAATGATCCAAGAATCCTCCAAACTCTTAAGTTTTCTCTCTTCTCGAACAGTCTCGCTCTAATACCACTTGTTGGGATATCATAAGCTGAAGTATCTCTTAATACAAGAACAACAACACCAAAAAATTGCGAAAACAAAAGAGAATAACTAAATAACACAAATACAAGATTTATAGTGGTTCGACCAAAACAAGCCTACATCCCCTTTCGAAACATAAGAGGTTTATAACTTTTATTATCAACAATGTTACAAGAGTATTATAATGATTCACTCGCATTTAAAATTCACTCAAACTCACAGAGAAACAGTGCAGTCAAGACAAAACTTGGCTTTCTAAAGTGTTTGATTCCACCTTTAAATAAGTCATAACTATGTCAACATCAATATTTTGTCCAAAACACTCCAAGAGTTTCCAAAATATTGTCACCATATTTTTCTAGTTGTATTACCATAATAAAAGATCTAATTTTATTTTGTGTTAACCTTATTTTCTTATATCAAGATTATAAATCAAAAGATATAATTTTATTTTATTTAATATACTCGTGTTACAAGATTGTGTACCATAAACATACCATAATTATAATATTATAAATCAATTCTCAACACCGTTCTCCCTCGAGGTTAACAAGTCTTTCATTATCTCCATAATATACATTATTTGATGCATTATAATAGTTGTTGGGAATCGCAAAATGGGCAAGAGATCGTTTGAACCAAAGAGAATTGTGCAAAATGGGCAAGAGTTGTACTAGTGGACCCAAAAACTGAAATGAAATCAATGAGGAAAGAGTGAAATTGCTTTGAGTATATACAAATATGAATCGACATTTCTATAATCATGAAACGCAGTTCATGTAGGGAACTAGAGTTTGTTTTGTCTTCCGATTATCTTAAGAAATAGAGGTCGAATATGTTGTATCAAAGGGAGGAGTGAATTCGTCCTAGCAACCAACTGTGAATAAATTAAAAGAGAAAGATGGATGGATGTAAGATAGAGAAAAAAAGGGAATAATACACTGTTCTTGTTGTGGTTTTGAAGGGTGAAACATGACTAGGACAGTAATGTGAGACAGAATATCCGAACTGCTATAATACTATTTTGCTATAAAGAGTTACTCAACCCAAATAATACTCATCCTATTCTATTGATTAAAATGTGCATGCATATATATATATATAGTATATTAGTATGAAATAAATTCATCAAGTAAAATGCTTAAAGTATTTAAGTTCAAATTTGCATAATAATAAAAAAGAAAAGAAAATGAAACATCCAAGTTCTCAATGTAGAAGTTGATAAAAACATAATATAAAAGCACATGACACTTGGGCATCACACAGAAGGATCAGGGCAATTGAATGCTAACTTGATGCGGTCCACGGTTGAGGAAATAATAGAAGTAAGAATGTTCATGAATTCCATATTGATGTCCCTGGAATAAGACATAACTTGGAAAGCCGTTGTAATGAGCGAACCATTGGGAAAAGCTGGCGCAACATTTCTAGAAGTCGAAGCTCCTCCATTATTGATCCGCATGCATTCAGGGTTTCCATCTTTAGAAATAATAAAACCAGATACAAGCACAGGCTTCGACCAAGAACCATATAATTCCCCAACAAAATCTTCACGATCGATAGGAGCATAGGCTATAACTGCACCAAGAGGATCCACTAGAGTCTCTTGGATGACAAGAAGATTATTTGTAGATTCAACATGAGGCTGTAGTATATAATATATATAATATCAGTGTTTAGTCCATCTCATATTCAAAGAAAAATATAAAGTTAATTAGTCTCATATTAATTTACCTTGATAATAGAGATAGAACTATCTAGTTGATCTCCAAACCTAATGCAAACTACCTCTTCCGCGGCTCCTCCATTGCAAACAACATCCCACTAATGATAATAACCAGATTTAAATTTCAATTACAATGTAGAAACAAAACACAATTGATCAATACCTGAGCTCGTAGGTTAACATTTTTTAAGAAATCGATAATCACTTGACATGGAGCGTCAAGCCAAAACGAGGTAGCAACATTCACAATCAGGCCACTGGATGGGCTAACATTTTCTTGATCTCGGCATAAGGAGAGAAAAACTTCATTGTCATTCAGTCGAAGCATTTCAAGATTGTCTTTCATGTTCAGGTTGCCGCAGAATCTCTTCATCATCTTGTTGGTAATGCTCATTATGCATTTCCTATCATCTTGCGTCATGGCGCCTAGAACTAAAGAGGAGATGTATCATTTAAACATATTTCTTTCTATTTTCTTTTCAAAATAAATAAAGAAAAGATATAGAGATAATATATTACCTCCCATCTTCTGCAGGGGGCTATCAAATTGGTTCTGCAAGATATTATCATGACAAGTCATTCTATGGCAAGACGTTGAAAGTATTTGAACCCATCTGTCTGCACTGAAGGCCAATCCACGAAAGATCACATCTTTATAAAGCAGATGAATTGGGGCCTTGTCTTCAACTTCTACATGTTCCACCCATGTCACCTACCAACAACATTCAAAGGTAACCATTTAATTTTCAAATAATTTTGTATGGGATTCATTCATTCATTATACAACATTAATTACCTGAGAGACTCCATGAGAAACATCCTTAATTAGACAGCCAGAAGGAAGCCTCCATGCACCAGAGGGGGAATTCAAACTACTATCTTTAAAGTCATGAGAGACCTCCACTATTATCCACACTCCTTCAATGATCTTTTCACAAAAACGAACAAAGCAATAATCTCTTGGAATAACAAATGGGGTAAGTAAATGCATCTGCTCATAAACCTGCAAGAAAGCAAACACATCCATTTTAGCCAATTTCTTTTCAATATTGTGAATTTTTCATTCATAACCGATATTTATACCAGTTTTATACTCCCGACTTGGCGAGGCGAGGTTTGATTTTCATATTCTTTGATTGTGAAAGCCTCTGTTATAATGGTAGGGAAAAGATAGTCCACCCTCATTTTCTGTGGAAAAAAAAACAAAAGATAAGATAAGAGTAAAACAAAGCGGTTTTATAAGATTTAATATATATATATGGCTTACCGAATCCATTAGCATTTCAGCCACTCTAGAGGCACTCATTGTCAAGATTGCTTCATTCTTCGAAGATTCAAAGCGAGTACGGAATCCATTCTGATGGCGATTTCTTCGGAATCTGGCGTTATATGTATCCCTATGAATGATGTACCTTCCATCAGTCATATCTTTTAGCCAAAATGGCTCATTTATATTTAACAGGCTCATTAATTCCTCCCTAGCAAACCCAATTGTTTGCATCATGTTCCACGTCTCAGAATCTTGTTGTGGATTCATAATTGTATTCATACTATTGAAATTAGGATTGACATCATTAGCATTAGCGACGATAGGATTGATTGGTTCCATTGAAGATTGTCCTAAGAATGCTCCATTGGATTGATTAAATGAAGAAACTTGCATTGGTGGTAGTAAGTCTTGGATTAACGGGACAGATATTCCCATGGCCGTAGTAGAATTATGTTGATCATAGTACTGATTTGGCAGCCCAATTGTAAGTTTACATAAACCAATACATTTGAAAAATCTAAGTTTGGGTTTTATAACAAATAAGGTACACAACATAGTAAATGAAAATAAATAATTGAACACAACCTGATGCCTCAATTGCAAGTTTAGGGCTTGAAGTTGTCTTACACGAGCGCGTTTTTCTAGTTCATCCGGTGTAAAAACCTTACATGCATTGCATGAGTACACATCAATCAATTTTTTCAAAGAATGATTCTCAACTTTTAACATGTCATTCTCTTCACGAAGAATATATCCTTGTTCTCTTTGATTTCTTTCCTGCATAAAAATATTTATTTATTATTGTAAAAGAGACACTGTAAAGAAAGTTTGATGTTGGCTTCAGCTCTGCCAATCTAGAGTTTTGAACTTTTATAGGTATGAAAATTAAATAGAAGAAAGTGTGACAATTTATTGATGTGCCAACTGTCAATTAACATTATTCCTGAAATTAAAAAGATCCAATAACTATTCAGTGAAATATAGTCACTTAAAATCGAGTTGATTGTACCTTGACATTACTCCTCTTATTCTGATACCAAAATCTGACTTGATTTGGTGTCAGACCAAGCTCCTGTCCGATTCTGCAGCGATCCAATTCGTTTGGAAGTGGACATAAGTTGAAATTCCTTCATTTAAAATACATAAAAAATAAGTATTCATTAATTACATCTACTTAGAAAAGAACAATAAATTGAAATATATATATATATATATATATATATATATATATATATATATATATATATATATATATATATATATATATATATATATATATAAAAAGCCAAGTCCTTAATTGACATGTATAAATCTCTGGTTAATTTTTAAAAATATCATAATTAATAATGTAATCAACAAAGGTAACAAAAGTTGATAATTAGTTAACTATTAATTAGTTTTATGAGTTTTAAAACATAAAATGATGAATTTGTCGTATATTCTTGTAAAAGTCTCATAATTCTAAGGTGATTTGTAAAAAATAAATATATATAAATCTAAGATCTATCATAGATAATCTAAAAAAGAGGGTTCTTGTTAAAACAAAAGATTGAGAGTTCTAGATCTAACAAAATAAATTCAATTTAGGACAAATTTGTTCTCCTTAAAAAAAGAAGTTTAATCACATTTAGGAGAGAAAATATTATTACATATTTCTTTTTCAACCTGTTTTTCTTAAAAAATACACATATTAATTCTATTAAAAAAAATACTACTGTATGAGATATGTGTTCATACATTTCAAGCATTTGAGTCTGATATGCAGTGTGACGATGTTGAGGCCGATGCAGGGATAACTCGTCATTTGAGGATTCTGAAACATCTAACGAGTTTGAAGTCATCTTTCTTTTTCCTATCTTTCTTTCTTATTTTAAACATTTTAATAAAATCACTGTTCTCTTTATATAGTGTTATTATCTTTTTAACTAATAAAATAAAGTTAAAGAAAAGAAAAGAGAAGGTAAAGTATGACCACCATTTAAAGGAAGAAAGATGAGAAAATAAAATATTATAATTTTACAGGTAAGAAAGACATTTATTACATGAATCTTTAAAAAAAAAAATACATTTATTAATTTGATAAAGATAAACATGTAGTTGACAATAATACACTAATTTTAAATCTATCAAATAATTACTTCAATCAATATCATTTATCAAAATACTTTAATCAATATCACCCTAAACACTTTAACAATTACTATATTTATCCATAAAATTAAATGATTTTAATTATTATATTAATTTTAAATCTTTCAAATAATAAATCGTTCTAGTTGAAATTCATGCATTTGGTTATTACAAGTTTGAGTATTTATTAATTTGAGGAAATAATTCTCAATTATTTTTTTATAAGTTCTTGAAATATTTCAAATATTAAATCTTATTTTTTTCATTTTATTGGTTTTATAAATTCTAATAACCAACAGTGTTTAAAAAAAAAATTGAATTATATATACAAAGATTATATAATCTATTTCTAGTGAAAAAGTAAGATTACTCTTATTTTCTAAATCTTCTTTAGATTGTCTAAATAAGTTAGTAGTAAGACTTTTGATTTTTTTAATATTTTTTTATTTGATATGATAAAAAAAACCATTATTTTATATAAGATGCAAATGGTTAAAATTAATAGACATGCAAGTTATTGTAATTGAATTTATGACTTACCAAATATATCATTTATAACAGATCACTTGACAAGAACATGAAATAGATGTCTAGTTCTGCATGGGTGGGGTCCCACGAGAGATAAGCATGCATATCTTCTACATAGTAAAAAAAACTTATTTTTTTGAAAGGAAACTTTTCACCACCTTTGTTGATTGTTGTTATAGGGTTTATAAATATTTTATACTAATCGACATATAATTGTTTACTGAGAATAAAGTATGCAAACATTTTATCCTCTTTTGTTGAATATTATTGTCTTGATTTGGGATACTATGTGATTCACTAATTATTATTGTTTATCGTTTACAAGATTATTAACTTTTTCGTTATTATTATTCATATTTATTCATTTTCTTATTGGTTATTGTTGTGAGTTGATTATAGGGTATAAGATTTTATATTATGAGAATTTGTGTGTTTTGGTGTCTATCATCTCTAATAAAAATAGGTCTTTTACCGAAAGTATAACCTCTCTGTAAAAGCCCTATATCTGTCGGTAAAGGTCTTTTCCCGACAACACGTTAGCATCTGTCGGTAGTGATCTTGTCGGTAAAGGTGTGTAGATCTAACCCGAAAGCTTCCATATCTTTCGGTATAACCTTTTCCGAAAGATTTAGTAAAATCTTTCGGAATTGCTTTTACTTCAATTACCGAAAGATCTATGTATGTCTTTCGGTTTTGCTTTACTTCCTTTCCCGAAAGATTTATGCATACCTTTCGGTTCTGCTTTACTTCCTTTACCGAAAGATATATGTATATCTTTCGGCTTTTCTTTACTTCCTTTCGGCTCTACTCCACTTCCTTCAACGAAAGATTTATGCATATCTTTCGGTTTTGCTTTAATGACTTTACAGAAAGATTTATGCATATCTTTCGGTTTTGCTTTAATGACTTTACCGAAAGATATATGCATATCTTTCGTTTTTGCTTTGATGACTTTACCGAAAGATATATGCATAAATCTTTCGGTTTTGCTTTAATATCTTTACCGAAAGATATGTATAAATCTTTCGGTATTTCCTTTTTACAGATTTTTAATATTTTGTTTGTTTTTACATAACATTAACCTGTTTAATTATCAGTCAAACCAAAAAGTATAATAATCAAACAAATTCATTACATTTTCCAAAATTCTAAATCAATACGTATTACAAACACGTGTTACAAATACACGTGTACTAATCTAAAACATAATCCAAAAACATAATCCTGTTTTGTTCCAAACACGATAACATTATCCAAAAACTACATAATAAACGTACTAACTCGATGGTGGCTGTGGTGGTTGATTCGATAACCTTGCTAATATTTTTGCAATATGTCTTTGCGTGTTTTCGTTATTAAATTGAACTATCTCTTCCAGTTCATTGACCCGCGCCCGAAGATGTTGGTTCTCTTCTCTTAACGACGACCCTCGACGTTGAGAATTGTCGCTTCTTCACCGATCACCGTGAAAGTGCGATGGTCGAACGCCTGACCCCATACCCATCACATGTCCGTGTCATTGGGGCCCGAAGGCTTTCTCGGTCACCTCAAAGTCGAAGATATCGGGTGTTTCACTAATTATTTGTTCCATCTCCACCTGCACATTTTAAAGTTTCATTGTATAAGATGTATATAGAGTAGTTCTATTAAATTTACAATTAAACTTATTTATTAACTTACGATCTTCTCTTGTGCTAATAGGTTCAACGTCGGGATCGGGTTGTCTTTGGTCGGTCTCAGAGTTTGAGTCTTTCTGAACCTCTCTATGATAGTTGGTGGACGTCCGAGTTCAACCGTCTGTACAAATAATTTAATTAGTGTCCATCAGTAAATTAATTAAATTATTTATAATAAGTATAACTGAATAATGTACATACCAATTCTTCTTCTACGCGCGAAAATGGTTTACTACCTGTATGGTGCGGAAACTTCACTTGTTTTCTGTTGTCAATATTGATAGATTTTTTTTTCTGCAATTATAATAAAAAAAGAAGTTAAAACTAGTGTCGTTAGTACATATTTAAATTATGAAATTATACGTACCTTGAAATTCTCGGTGAAGAAGTGGTGTCTGCAGAGGAACTCCCAATCTACTGGATCATAACAAGGTGGTGGATTCGCAAGCACGACCGCCTCATCTCCGTTATGAATCCAGACGTAATCTCGACTCAAATCAGAGCGCCACCTATCCCATATTTGTTTGGAGTGTGCAATTCCGGCCTCTCTAAACGTATCTATGGGCATATCTTTATTCTCAAATGGATCCTGAAATATAAAATCACCAAATGTTATAAAACTTAATTTGAATGTCAATTAAGGTTCAATTTTTTACCGTCATAGCACACCACAGTGAATCGATTTGGTCGGTACTCAAAGCTCTCCACTTTAATTGGCGATGCGAGATGAGTTGAGGGTCCCGCACCATGGACCCCACATGCCGAGACCACATACGCCTCGCATCACCATATGGCCTCCCATCCATGTTTCCGAAAGTCAGTTGCACTTTAGATCCTTGAGCCCTTTTAACAAGCTCAATATTCTTATTCCGGCCCCGTCTACGCGTGGAGGAAGAATCTGTAAAAAAACAAATAATTAATATTATTAGGTCAAAAACATTATAAACAATATAAACAATAAATATTTATAATAAATTACTGGTACCAGTAGTGTCCGGAGTGGACTGGTCATCCTCATTATGCTCTTCTTCATGCTCAGCCTCCTCATTCTTCTCTGCTCCCGCAAATGTACTCTCAACGAAATCATCAACATCTTCCTCCTCTTGTGGCTGGTTTGGTATGAAAGAAGATATTGAGACAGGATTTAACACTGGACCCACTAAAGGTCGCACGGGCTCCCCTGAATGCTTTCCCTAGCTCCCTGAAGACCCCCCTCAGGTCGTAAGGTCGCCTACTTGTGAAATCAACCCCTTGAATGACTTGAAGAGTTTTCTTGGCGGCATTGTACGTACCTGTTAACAAAAATAGTACGAGAATATTTATTAGTATGAATCAATATGATGTGTGAAGTTTAAGGTAAAACACTAATCTATTCTTAACTAAATGTTTGTAAAATGTGGATTTATTTTTGTCACAATCTTCCATTCGGGTCGTGATGTCATATCAGGGGCGTAGAATACTTGTTTTGCTTGACTCGCCAAAATATAAGGTTCCAGCATTTGGGTTTTTAAAAGGTGGTTGACGTTTATACTTTCGAAGCCATATTTATCTACTTTCACTCCACGTTCCCCAGAATGTACATCAAACTACTAACACTTGAAGAGGATAACCCGTTTGTGAGAATAGTATTGTACTTGGATTATGTCCGTTAAAACTCCGTAGTATGATAGAGTATCTGATCCATTGTTGCCTACAACAACAACTCCTCTATTTTGAGTGGTTAGACCTTCGTCGTGTTTTTCTGTACAGAATTTGTATCCGTTTATTTTACACCAAACAAAACTAAATGAATATATAGTCAGACTAGAGCTTAAGATCTTAAGGTCTCTAAAGTTAATTTGAAGTGTTTTAATTGTGATAAACCAAGATACTTTAAAGCAGACTGTATGAAGTCGAGGAGAGAGGACAAAAGGCCCTCCGACAAGAAGAAGAAGGAGCGGAAGACTCTAGTAGATAAGGAAAAAAAAAAGCCAATGGGTTGATAGCTCAGACAAAAGCACCTCGTCCGAAAGTGAAGATGATGGAGTTCAGTGTCTTATGGTTGACACTAATGAAGTATTTAATTTTTCTTCCGAAGAATTTTCGAGAGATGAGTTGATAAATTCACTCAATGACATTTTCATCGAGTACAAAAACCTATCAGACGCCTTTGATGAGAAAAAGGTGAAACAGACGTATGATAGTATCATCTCCTCTCAAGATACTCAATCAGAGTCTTTGGTAAACAACATGAGTGATCTCTCATCTTAGAATGAGAAGCTTAACGAAACTATTAATAATATATAATTAGAAAACCAAAGACTTAATTATGTGGTTAGTTCATGGACAATGTCTGGGGAAGCCTTCAAACAACTGATTGCTCAACAAAGACCTGCCGGATGCAAATCCGGTTTGGGATTTAACTATGGCTTCCCAAACAAGTTCAATCAAAAACTGAACCCAGTAAAAGGAAAGTTTAACACTATAAGCTTTGTCAAGAGACATTTAGCTGATACAGGAACTGATCACTACTGTGATGTATTAGCTTCAAAAGATATGATAACTTATGTAAAGCCAATTGATAGTTGGTTGAAGCCTGCGAGGTTAATAACCAGCTGGTCTGGCAAAGAAAAACCTGACAGAAAGTCAAAGAATTTTTACCAAAAACCATCTAATAAAGCTAAGAAGTCATTAGCAGGCAAAAATGCATCTACCAAGAATAACACTTATGCATTATTAACAAGCCATTGTGAGAAATAAATGGTTATTTGCAGGTTGAACAGGAAAGTTTCTTGGAGGAATCGATCTGGTACCTGGACAGTGGATGCTCCAGACATATGACTAGAAACAGAAAGCTATTAACTGATGTAGTCAAATGCACAGGGCCAAAGATAACTTTTGGCGACAACAACAAAGGTAAACCTATTGGAAAGGTAAGATTATCCATGGTAACTTAACTATTAATAATGTACTTTTAGTAGAAAACATTTGTTATAACTTAATAAGTATTAGTCAAATACGTGACAATGGGTGCATAGTTGATTTCCAAAAGCATGCATGCCTAGCTAAGAATCATCAATGGAATACCTTTGATAGGATCGTTGTAATCAATAGAGATGGGGGGTCTGACTATTGATAAAAACTTTGGAAAAACGTTTTGATAGAAATCCTGTTAGGGATTAATATCTCTTTCTATTCTTCGCAAACCTTCACAAACACTTGAAACGATTCAAGTGCGGAATTTTTTGTTTGGGTTTGAATCCTTGAACCAATGAATAATGAAAGACAAAAGGAAAGAAAACAACAATATGATTATGGATGTTCGGAGTTAACTCTCTTACGTCACCCCTTCTTCTAACAACCGGAATGATTTCACTAAACTTCTTGAATCAAATACAGTTCACTGAATAGCTAGCATTCTGTTGAACAAAACAAGCTCTATTCAACTTACAATATGATTAAGAATATCTCTCAGCTAAAACAATATTTTTTATTCTCTCTCTGAAACTTGAGTATGATGTACAATCAGTAAGTGAGAGAGTGATTCAGTAATTCATGAGTAATGTGAGTAGAGTAACTTGTAATTCTTCTAGCAGATTTGTCCGTTGTCATTGAGCAGCTAAATATAGTGGAAGGACACCAATTGTCAAATCTTCTATATGGACACGTGGCACGCGCCCATAAGATGGCCGCCTAAATAACAGAGTACAACAAGCTCTATGCTTCTAGAACGTGGCCATACTGAACGGTAGTGCGCGGGATATCTTTCTACAACTGTCATGTACTGAACAAGTAGTGGGAGGAATATTTGTGTACATAACGTTCATTCATTTGATGCAAGTAGTTGACGTACTAAACTGTAGGAGAAAGTGGAGTAGGAGTAGTGTATAGCTAGTTGATCGTGGGTAGACGTATGTTAACTTCAGACTGCTGCTGAAGCGAGGCATTAGAGGAGCTCCATTAGACCACCAAGTCTAATAGAGTTAGACGCCAACGTCTATCAGAGAGATCCATTAGACTGCCACGTCTAATGGAGTTAGACTACAATGTCTAACCTTACATCACTTCAGACTAATCTGAAGAAATTAGACTTGCACGTCTAACTATGTATCTGTTAGACTAGCACATCTAACTACGTATCTGTTAGACTAGCACGTCTAACTACGTATCGGTTAGATTTGTACTTCTAACTACGTATCTGTTAGACTAGCACGTCTAACTACGTATATGTTAGACTAGTACGTCTAACTACATATCTGTTAAACTAGAACGTCTAACTACGTATCTGTTAAACTAGCACGTCTAACTACGTATCTGTTAGACTAGCACATCTAACTACGTATCTGTTAGACTGACACGTCTAACTACGTATCTGTTAGACTGACACGTCTAACTACGTATCTGTTAGACTGGCACGTCTAACTACGTATCTGTTAGACTGACATGTCTAACTATGTATCTGTTAGACTAGCACGTCTAACTACGTATTACGTCTAATTAGCCTACTTAGACCACGTCTAACTTAGCCAAATCTGATGCACCTGCATAGAATTAATTAGACGGTTTAGCTTCATTGATTCATAATTAAGTTTTACTCATACATCATCAAAATCACAATGATCAAGATAAATTTGACCCAATGATTTCTTCATTTTTGATGATGTTAAAAATTAATTAAAAGATTGAAGATAACTATATGTATAATCAATAAACAGCACAACAATATGAACAAAAGACCAAAAAATCATGTATTCATATTTTCAAAATATTAGGAGATACATAACATGATTGATAAATGAAAATTTTTCAATGAAAAGTTTTCAAGGATGGCAACAGCAAAAGATGATTTTCTTTCCCCCTAAATCTAAGGCCCTATCTTTTCCTTTCCCCCCTTTTTAACATCATCGGGAGGGAAGATATCTACTGATCATTTTCGGCCAAAAAGAGCTCTCGATTTCTTTTCTTTTGTTTGAGCCTCCTAGCTTGGACAATGTAGTCAAGAACCTTTTAATAATTCAAGACCCTTGATGATTTGATGAGAATCCCAGATCCCCCGACACTAGAAATGATAGAAAGAAGGAACATGCTGAGTAGAGTAGCATATCCAGGGGACCTCCTTTCAAACATCCCCACCAGGTTGCGGAAAATGACCCTCGACCAGTTGATTGTTGTACCCTTAGTGATAGAAATCATCATCTCAAAGATCATCTTCAAGTAATGGTTAGAACATCCCTTGGCCAGAAGAGATCGGGAAATTATGTCGTTGAACTCAACTTTCAGAGAGGTTTGTAGTCCAGAGTTATTGACAGGAACTAGAGCCCCATCAAGAAAAGTGTCAGAGAAGACAAGTCCCATTTCAGATAGGACTTTTTTTGAAGACGTTGGGAACTCGGATATCCCCTCGGTCGGAAGGTTGAAGAATCGAGCAAAAGACTCTTTAGTGAAGGCAGGGATATCATAAAATATTTTGGCTGCGACAAGCATGCCGCCGTATAGCTCAGCATTTTTGAAAAGTTCACGAACCTCAAATTCATGAATGACGACCGGAGCCTTGAGGAATTTCTCATGACATGAAGCTTTGAGTGATTCAAACATAGCTACCATAGTAGGAATTTCCATCATTGATACAGAGTAGAAGTCAATTTGAAGGGTGGATGGCACAATAGAACCCATTTCGAAATGAGAGTGCAGAGATTTCTTGAAGAATACTAAGAGACACACGAAGAACTCTTAGAGAGAGAAGAATATTTGTAGAAAGGAGATACTCAACCCTTTGAGTGTAACCGTTTCTTTTATAAATGAATACTGACGTATGACCATTAAAGCAATGATTATATGAACCGTCAAAGACGAACGGATATATGTTTCCAAGGGACGCATTATTCAAGATAAGCAGTATTTAAGACCATAATCATCAAATTGTCATAAAATTTCATGCGTGCGGATAAAAGTTATTAAAACATTTAGTCATTCTTTTAACGTTGAGAGACACATGTCTCCAAGTTATTGAAGAAATGACTTTTCAATTTTGGTGGAAATAGTACCTGGACAACTACTATAGCAGTGGACAACTGTCCCAACTAGCCTAAAGATGAGCAAAATCCAAGTACACATGTAGTTAGACGTATAACTTGCCTTTCACACTTTATGCCTCTAATCTGAATAGACGTCTATTAGACGCATGAGTCTATTAGACGTAGGCATCTAATTACGATTGTCTTATAGATGGCCAAATGTCTATTAGACTTCGGACGTCTAATTACGCATAAACACCACGTGCTAGACGTGTGTCTGGTTAGACGTGAGCGTCCAATTGCTCTTGTCTTTTAGACGTTTAAACGTCTAATAGACTTGAACGTCTAATCACACAGGTTATCAACCAAGACATTTATCCAAACGGAAGTATAGACTGCTTGAGCAAGCATGCATCTATATAGATATGCTTCTTACACTTTTGATCCATTGGACATATTGAGACCTATGTCTGCTCGTCTGTCCAGTTATATTTGAACAACATGTTCCCCTCAATATGTGCATACTCAATTTAGATGAAAAATCAATCAAGATCAAAAAGCCCTAAAATATTTCTAAAGTAAGAAAACTTAATCTCGGGTAGTGGCTTCGTGAGGATGTCTTCCGTTTGTTGATCTGTTGGAACATATTCAAGGCGAATATGCTTCTAACTAACATGCTCTCGGATGAAATGATGTCTGATTTCGATGTGCTTTGTCCAAGAATACAGATCTGGATTATAGGTGATGGTAATTATACTTGTGTTGTCGTAGAAAATAGGAGATTCTTCTGCTTCTAGCCCATAGTCCCTCAGTTGTTGTTGGATCCATAAGAGTTGAGAGCAAGAACTTCCTTCTGCAAGATATTCGACTTCAGTTGTAGACGTGGCGACTGACGTCTACTTCTTGCTGAACCAAGAGATCAAACGATCACCAAGAAACTGGAAAGTTCCACTGGTGTTTTTTCGATCAATCTTGCAACCTGTATAATCTGCATCTAAGTAACTCGTTAGATTGAAACTGGAATCCTTTGGATACCACAGTCCCACATTTTGAGTTCCCTTAAGATATTTCAAGATACGCTTAACAGCAGTGAGATGAGAGAGTTTAAGATTAACCTGAAATCTTCCACAGAATCCGACAACAAACTGAATGTTAGGTCGGCTAGCAGTAAGATAGAGTAGAGAGCCGATGAGCCCTCTATAGGCAGTGATGTCAACGCTTTTTCCACCTTCATCTTTATTTAGCTTGCTAGAGGAACTCATTGGAGTGGCAGCAGCCGAGTAACTCTCCACTCCAAACTTCTTTATCAGTTCCTTGGTATATTTAGCTTGGTTGATGAGGGTCTCTGTTTCAAGTTGACAAACTTGAAGACCAAGGAAGAAGGTTAATTCTCCCATCATGCTCATCTCAAATTTGTCCTGCATCATCTTGGCAAAGTTCTCACACAATTTGGGGTTAGTTGATCCAAATATGATATCATCAACATATACTTGAACAAGCAGAATATGAGAATCTTTAATAAATCTAAACAATGTTTTGTCTACTGATCCAATAACAAAGTCATGATCAAATAAAAACTTAGTCAAAGTATCATACCAAGCTCTTGGAGTTGTTTCAAACCGTATAAAGCTTTGTCAAGTTTAAAAACATGATCTGGTAGAGTATGATCTAGAAAACCAGGAGGTTGTTCAACATAAACATCTTCATTTAGTTTACCATTTAAAAATGCACTTTTCACATCCATTAGAAAAACTTTGAAGTTCTTAAAAGATGCATAAGCTAGGAAGATTCTGATTGCTTCAAGTCTGGCTACAGGTGCAAATGACTCATCAAATTCAATGCCTTCCTCCTGTCTATACCATTGAGCAACCAACTAGACTTTGTTTCTTACAACTAGGCATTCTTCACTAAGCTTATTTCGAAAGACCCATCTAGTTCCAATAACCGATTGATCAGTCGATCTTGGAGTCAAATGCCACACTTTATTTCTCACAAATTGGTTTAACTCCTCTTGCATGGCATTGATCCAATCTGGATCAAGCACAACTTCACCAATTTTCTTAGGCTCAATTTGACAAATAAAGGAAGAATTAGCCATCCCATCCAGTAATTGACGTCTTGTCCTACGAAGAGAATTAGGATTACCAATTATCAATTCAGGTGGATGATTTTTGTTCCATATGTAGTTTGATCCAAAAGGATTAGACGTCAGATTAGTTGGCTTCACGACGTCCGAACTTTCAACAACCTGTTGAACAGAAGTTTGGACGTCTGGTTGATTCTCAACCGGATCAGCCACTTGATCAGACGGATAATCCCTTTGAACAAGAGTTTCATCCTTACTATCAGAATCAAGACATGCCTCTTCTAATCTCTTAGTAGGGTCGATGGGATCAACAGAATTTTTTTCAACAGATTCATCACAAACAACATCAAAGGATTCCTCAACAGTTTGTGTACGTTTGTTGTATACTCTGAAAGCTTTACTAACTAATGAGTAACCAAACATGATTCCAGCATCTACTTTAGTAACAAAAGCGGTCAAATATTCTTTCTCATTGTTATGAATAATACACTTACATCCAAATACTTTAAAGTAATACACTGTAGGAATTCTTTCAAAAAATAGTTCAAAAGGTGTCTTGTCAAAGCGTTTGTTAATTATTGACCGATTTTGTGTATATCATGCTGTGTTTATGCCTTCTCCCCAAAACTTTTGAGGAACACCTGAGTCGGCAAGTATCGATCTCACTGCTTCCTTCAGTGTCCTAACTCTTCTCTCAGTAATACCATTTTGCTGTGGAGTTCTAGCACTATACAACTCGTGCCTAATACCAGATTCCTCGAAGTAAGAAGTTAGGCGTTTGTTGGTGAATTCGGTTCCCCGATCACTTCTAATCTGAACAATGCTTAAAGATTTTTGGTTTTGAATTTTTCTTAGGAGTTTAATCATATTCTCAACAGTCTAATCCTTAGAAGGAAAAAATACAATCCATGTAAAGTGTGAAAAATCATCAATTACGATTAGGGTAAATCTCATTCCTCCCAATCTCTTTACAGGAATTGGACCAAACAGATCCATATGTAAAAGTTCTAAGCACCGATTGGATTGAGATTTCTCTTTTCTTTTGAACGATGATTTGTTTAGAACAGACCTTGTACTTTACAAACTTCAAATTTGGTAAGCCAAGAACTAAGTTCTGCGAACAAATGTTGTTAATAGTTTTAAAATTGAGATGATTCAATCTCTTATGCCACATCCAATTTTGATCAGTTTTAGAGATCATGCATATGGGGTTTGATATTTCAGTTTTCCAGTTCATTTTGTAAGAGTTTCCTACCCTACTTCCAGTTAACAAAACATTGTCTTTCTGTCCTTAACTATGCATGCATGAGTTTGAAAATCGACAGAAAATTCATTATCACATAACTGACTGATACTTATCAGATTATAACACAAGTTTTCAACAAGTAGCACGTTGTTGATGGTTAGATTATTATGGATAATCATACCCTTACCCATGGTCTTACCCTTGCGGTTATATCCGAAAGTGATCTTAGGACCTGAACATTCTGTTGTATCAGTTAGAAGCCGTCTTTCTCCACTCATGTGTCTAGAACATCCACTGTCCAGATACCAAACTGAATCCTCTAGGCAGTCAACCAACACGAAAACATATTTACAAAATTTTGGTACCCACATTCACTTGGGTCCTCGATCAATTAGTCTCTTAGGAATCCATATTTGAGTTATTCTGATGGACTTCCCTTTTTGTGTAGTAATAAGTGCGTATGATTTTGGCTTAGCAGACGTCTTCCTACTAGCAGTTGTTCCCTTAACTTTAGAGGATGGTTTTTGTTTAAAAACCCTTGACTTCTTGTTAGGTTTTAATTTTCCAGATTTATTAGTTGCCTTCTTCTTAGGTTTTAGTCAGATAACAGTTGGTGGAATATGAATAATTTCATCTTTTAAAATTATCTCATCACAGCTTGGATAAGTTCTAGTATCAGTTAAACTCCCTCTGACAAAGTTTATAGGCTTAAACTTGTATGTTGTTGAGTTTAGCTTTTTACAGAACTTGTCTAAGTCATTACTGTCATATCCTAAACCGGATTTGCATCCGACAGGCCTCAACATAATGATTTTCTATTTGACAGCCTCTCCAGACTTAGTCCAGAAACTTACCACATACATCAAACGTTGGTTTTCAAAAGAAAGAGTTTGAATTTTTTCTTTGAGCATCTCATTTTCATATGAGAGCTCTTCTACCTTGTTTTCAAAAAGTTTTGGTTCAAAAACTTGAGATGAAGAGAAGTTATTAGATTCATATTTCAATTTCATTTCGTTAAATGAGTCTGATAACTTCTTGTACACACTGACCATGTCATTAAGTGCAGTAGTTAATTCATCTCTTGTAAAACCTTCTGAGGAAGAGTTTAGTACTTTTGATTTGTCGTCTGCCATCAAGCATGTGACATCTTCATTATCGTTTTCACCAGATGAATCCTCTGAATCGTTATCAGCCCATTTGGACTTATTTTCAGTACTTATAAGAACCTTCTTCTCAGTTAGATTATTCTTTGTTTGAACACCACATCCATAAAGTTGGATTAGCTTCTCCTAGATTTCGTTATCAGAGGAGCATGACTTAATCTTGCTGAAAACATCCATGTTGAACGACTTGTATAAGATGTCTTTGGCAATATAATCTAAGTTGTTCATCTTTTTTTCTTCAGTCGTCCATTCACATCATGTCTTTTCAATCTTTATAGGACCATCAAAGATGACATACAACATGTCATAATCGTTAGCAGGCAAATGCGGTTGCATCCTTATCTTCCAGCATTCAAAGTTTTCTTTTGAGAACATGGGAATTTGTTTACCTCCATACATGATTCGGGTTCTTGATTGCTTGAGAATAGAAAACAAAGCTCTGATACCAATAATAGGATCAGTGTAATCAATAGAGACCGGGGTTTGACTATTGATAACAACTTTGGAAAAACGGTTTGATAGAAATCTTGTTAGGGATTAATATCTCTTTCTATTCTTCACAAACATTCACAAACACTTGAAACGATTCAAGTGCGGAATTGTTTGTTTGGGTTTGAGGCCTTGAACCAATGAATAATGAAAGACAGAAGGAAAGAACACATCAATATGTTTATGGATGTTCGGAGCTAACTCTTTTACAATATGAATCAAATATAGTTCACTGAATAACTATCACCATTTTGATCAGAACATACTCTGTTCAACTTACAATATGATTAAGAATATCTCTTAGCTAAAATAGTGTTTTTGATTCTCTCTCATGAACTTGAGTATGATGTACAATCAGTAAGTGCAAGAGTGATTCGGTAATTCGTGAGTAATGTGAGCAGAGTAACTTGTAATTCTTCTGGAGTATTTGTCCGTTGTCCTTGAGCAGCTAAATATAGTGGAAGGACACCAACGGTCAAATCTTCTATATGGACACGTGGCACCGCCCATAGGATGGTCGCCTAAAGGACAAAGTACAGCAGGCTCCGTGCTTCTGGAATGTGGTCGTACTAAACAGTAGTGCACGGGATATCATTCTACAACTGTCATGTACTCAACAAGTAGTGGGAGGAATATTTGCGTACGTGGAATTCATTCATTTGATGCAAGTAGTTGACGTACTAAACTGTAGGCGAAAGTGGAGTAGGAGTAGCATACAACTAGTTGATCGTGGGTAGACGTATGTTAACTTCAGACTGCTATTGAAGCAAGGCATTAGAAGAGCTCCATTAGAACACCAAGTCTAATATAGTTAGATGCCAACGTCTATCAGAGAGATCCATTAGACTGCCACGTCTAATGGAGTTAGACTACAACGTCTAACCTTACATCACTTCAGACTAATCTAAAGGATTTAGACTTACACGTCTAACTACGTATCTATTAGACTTGCACGTCTAACTACGTATTTGTTAGACTAGCACATCTAACTGCGTATCTGTTAGACTAGCACGTCTACCTACGTATCTGTTAGACTGACACGTCTAACTACGTATCTGTTAGACTAGCACGTTTAACTACGTATCTGTTAAACTAGTACGTCTAACTACGTAACTATTAGACTGACACATCTAACTACGCATTTGTTAGACTGGCACGTCTAACTACGTATCTGTTAGATTGGCACGTCTAACTACGTATATTTTAGACTATCACGTATAACTATGTATCTATTAGACTAGCACGTCTAACTACGTATTTGTTAGACTAGCACGTCTAACTACGTATCTGTTAGACTGTCACCTCTAACCACGTATCTGATAGACTAGCACGTCTAACTACGTATTTGTTAGACTAACACGTCTAACTACGTATCTGTTAGACTAGCACGTCTAACTACGTGTCTGTTAGACTAGCACGTCTAACTACGTGTCTATTAGACTAGCACGTCTAACTACGTATCTGTTATACTAGCACGTCTAACTACGTATCTATTAGACTGACATGTCTAACTACGTATTTGTTAGACTAGCACGTCTAACTACGTATTTGTTAGACTGACACGTCTAACTATGTATCTGTTAGACTGTCACCTCTAACTACGTATTGGTTAGACTAGTACGTCTAACTACGTATCTCTAATACTGACATGTCTAACTACGTATCTGTTAGACTAGCACGTCTAACTACGTGTCTATTAAACTAGCACGTCTAACTACGTATCTGTTAGACTAACATGTCTAACTACATATCTATTAGACTGGCACGTCTAACTATGTATCTGTTAGACTAGCACATCTAACTACGTATCACGTATAATTAGCCATCTTAGACAACGTCTAACTTAGCCAAATCTGACGCACCTGCATAGAAACAATTAGACGGCTTTGCTTCATTGATTCATAATTAAGTTTTACTCATACATCATCAAAATAACAATGATCAAGATAAATTTGACCCAACAACCTTGTTAACAGATAGTAGAATAGGAAATTCATATAGGTGAGGCGTCTGCCCTAGCCGCTAGTCATACGAATGCTCTAACCACTAATCAGATGGATGCCTCTCCTAGTGTTCAGGCGTCTAAAAAATTAAATTCCGACCCTATTTTGGTCGAAGAGCCCATTGCTATTATCGTGGTGGAATCTATTGTTGAGCCAACTACTAAGTTAATCGGCATTCTTGTTGAGAAGAGATAGGGGGAGAAAATGTTATCTCCCTTGTCGAACTAGTGGCCTTTGAAGCCGCTGGTCAAGATAAAATTATTACTCCTGTAGCAGAGCAGGAGGCTGTGCTTGCATTTGCTGCAGTGAATATTGAAGAAACAGTTGGTCCGACTACTTGACAAACCAACAAATTAGTACCCGTTTAGACGGATGCGGGCCCTACTATAGCTTTTCTGGAAAATGTGTTCTAGAAAAATGTTTCTCCTTTTGCCTTGCTTAGGGAAGCCCGAGGGACTCCGGGCATCACATTTAGAGAGTCGGTTCCTAATTTCAAACATGCCGAAGTCGTAGGGAAGGGAAAAGACGTAGCATACTACATTCCTGAACTTTCGTAATCAGACACTCACCTCATCCTGGAGGACGTTGAGTCCACAACGTCTGTGAAGATCAATCTATTTGATAAGTAGATTTGCTTCAGGCTCCACACAAAATTCACTCAGGTTCTAAAGTAGCGAAAAGGTGGAAGGAACTGTTGCAAATGGAGAAATTAGTCATCTCCTAGGCCAAGACCCAAGATGTCAATGAGGCTCTCAAGAGAAGAGAGTTCATCGCAGCAAATGCAAGAGGGCGCACTTTCTTTCCCATCGTCCACCAAATGAGAGAAAACTTTAATCCTTCGAACAAAACCGCTCAAACAGATGGGAAGGTTCTTGAATGCCTCTAATTACTCATGGAATCCTACCGTTCCACGGTTCTCTAGTACGTCCATGGGACTAAATCGTCTTATTCCGATGCTCTTCGGAGTAAAGTGCCTCGAGTAGATCTGAACTGTTCAGAGGGTCTGAACAGATGCTCTTCATCGATGAGATTTCATTCGTTCAAGGTGAGCCAATTCCAATTTCTACTACTGAGCGAACGCCCCTCCCATCTGAAAAGCAGCAGATAATTCCTCAAGTTGAGAAGGAAATTGCTCTAACGTTTGAGCAATAACCCCCGTCTACTCAGAAGGAACCGTCTGAAGTTTCTCCTCTCACGTCCGAACAAAAGTAGACCCCATCTACTAAGGGGGAACTTTCCAAGATATCTGAACAGATGCAGACCACGTCTACTGAAGGGGAACACGTTTATCCTAAGAGGGCGTCTGAATCTGAAGATGAAGACATTAAATCCTCTTCTTCCTTGTCTAAGCAGACATCCAAAGGAGCCAAGCAAACTTCAAACCCTGTCTCCAAGAGGTCGTCTGAAGCAAATGTTGCGGAGATCTTATTAGACGGGGAGGCATCTAAAGAAAAGGCATCTGAAGAAAGACCGTCTACTCCCTATAAGTCTCATTTTGGTGTATCCCTCCACACCAATGAGATTTCGGGCCTTGTCAAGGAGTTATACGACGAAATCCAAGGGGTAAGAGATGAGTCTCGTGCATTGATCAATGTGCCTCGAGTCTCCTCTCGAGACAAGGAACCTGTGTGATCTATCCAAGTAATTCTTCATCCCAATCATATTCTCTCTATTCCACAGGCTCCCATATCGTCTCGTCTGCCCTCTCTTCTTAAAAGGAGGCCTCTCCAGGTGCTTCGAATTTTCTCAAGTTCATCTTGGACTCTCTGGCTCCGATGTAGTAGAGCATCAATTCCATTTCTTAGAGGCTGAAGAACCTTGAGAAGCAATCTGCAACGAACTCCAAAGCTAATGCCGACTTAGTCGCTGCTCAAGTAAGTACCAATAAAGAGTTGTTGAAGACTACGCATGACGTAACGATACTCCACACTCAGATGAGAATGATGCAACAATATCTGATTACACAGAGCAATGAGATTCATGACAAGACCAAGTATTTCAGTCTTGAGCTTCATAATGAGACAAAGTCTTCGATTGAATTCCTAACTCTCTAGATGGTCGAAATTGCCAAATCCCCCAAGACTGTTGAAGTTGAGCACATAGAGGATGCAGACGCGGTCGCTCGACGCTTCCATGATGAAGAAGACGCAGTTGCTGAAGCTACTAATGCTAGTGCCCTCGTTATTGCCGACCCTGATAATGTTAAAAGGAGGAAGGTAGCAATCAAGGGGGAACAAGTGTTTGTGGCACTCGTTCTCGTTTCAAAAAGAAGTCATTCCAAGGTAGCCGAGGTAGCTGTCAAGCAGATTGCGGTGGATATCGAGGAGGTGGTCATGGAGGTGGCCGCGGTGGAGGTGGTCGAAGAGGAGGTCGACTACTAGATCTTGTACTCGACGATAGAGATCCCCAAGAATGATTATTCAAGAATTAAAAGGGAGGGATCTTAAACTTCGTTCATCTTATGTATTTTATTTTTATTTTTATAAATATAATGGTAAATCTTTTAAATCTCCTATTATTAACTTGATTTTTACCTTAGTTTTAACATCATCAAAAAGGAGGGAATTGTTAGATTAAATTAAATAAGGGAAAAGTAATTAAAAGAGAAACAATTAGTTAAGGAAAAACATCTTAATAAACTTAGATAAATAATTTTAATTCATTATGACATAGTTTTAATGATGTGGTCTGAATAAAACTAAGTTGTAGTATGAACAAAACTTAGTTATGGTATGAACAAGAACTAAGTTATGTAATTTACCTTTGTACAAGTACAATCTGAACTTCATTAGACGGGTTGTCTAAAGAAGTGCGCGAGCAGACGGAGACTGAACTTTATTAGACGAGTTGTCTAAAGAATTGTGCGAGCAAATGGAGTCTGAACTTCATTATACGGGTTCTCTAAAGAAATGCGCGAGCAGACGGAGTCTAAACTTCATTAGATGGGTTGTCTAAAGAAGTGCACGAGCAGACAGAGTCTGAACTTTATTAGACAGATGTCTAAAGAAGTGCGCAAGCAGATGGAGTCTGAACTTCATTAGACGGATTGTCTAAAGAAGTGTGCAAGGAAACGGAGTCTGAACTTTATTAGACGATTTGTCTAAAGAAGTGCGTGAGCAGACGTAGTCTAAAGCAAGCGCGAGCAGACATAGTTTGAAACAAGCGCAATTAGACGTAATCTAAAGCAAGCACGAGCAGACGTAGTCTGAAGTAGAGCGCGAGCAGATAGAATCTAAACTTCATCAGACGGGTTGTCTGATATGAAGAAGCGCTAGCAGATGTGTAGGCTTTAATAGAAGACTGTAGCAGCGCCCGTTCATTTTCCTTACTCACCGTCCGATAAGCAGAAGACTTCCACATCAGTACGCACAATAATCAACGGAATAATGCCACATGTCAATATTCAGATTCGACTGTTGTATTAACTGTTGTGTATCACTTTACAAATCTTCTAAGAAGCTCAATTGTCACATGCCATTCAAGAAGGGCTACGATACTCAAGTGTGGCTACAACACTTAAGTAGAGCTACGCTACATCAGCACGCGAAGCTCTACAACACGCCATCATTGAATGCAAAGCGGTTGTGACTCATATATATAAGTGGATCTTAATATAGAAGAATATTGTCGTTATTACTACTTTCACGGGAATATTACTCTCTCACTATCCAAGTTGTAATTCATATACTCTGTATTATTTATTAGGATAAGCTGATAGAGAAGTGATTGTAATATATATGTTAAAGATATTAAGCATTATAAGTTGAACAAAGGGTGTATGTTCAACAGAGTGAGAGCTAAGAGTTCAGAACAGGCATTGTTAAGCCATGGGTTTCTGAACGAACTTTTGTAGAGGCTATACAAGTTAAAGTCTTCTAGTATATCCTTTTGGTAACAGAAGAAAGGGTGATGTATGAGTTTTTATCTCCGAACATCTATAAACAACTCTGTATCCATTTCTTACTGTCTTATTCAAACTACATAAATACGCTACAAATCTAGCGAGTCATTCCGCACTTGAATTTAATTCAAGAGCTCGCGAAAATTTATCACAAGAATAAAAACAGGTCTTAACCTCGAACAGGGTTAAAACCGAATTGGAAGTCGGTAGTCGTTCAACAATATTCAAACCCCACCGGTGTTGTTGACGTCGATCCCAACAGAAACCTTAAGGAGGGAGTTTTATGTATGAACCCCCTTAATTTTGATCATTATGATTATCCTAACTATGTGTGTAAATTTCACAAAGCTCTATTTGGTCTCAAATACGACCTCTTTGAATGTCATACAACTTTAAAAACTACTTTCTCTCCCTTTATTTTCATTAATCCAAAAATGATACATCTTTATTCATTTATCACTACTCCCATATGACATAATATTTTCTTGTTTATGTGGATGATATCATCTTTACTAATAACTCTTCATCTCACATCTCCTCCATCATCTCTCAACTCAACCACCTTTTTCTCATCAAAGATTTGGGATCACTACACTAATTTCTTGGTTTGTAAGTTCATCGTGCTACCTCAAATATTTTTTTCTCTCGACCTACGAATATCAAGGACATTTGTCTTCGAGCCAACATTAGTGACTCAAAACATCTCCATACCCTAGTCTCCTTTTGTTCATTCTTATCTCGACATGATTGTGACATTCTCCCCGAGTCATTCTTCTATCGTAACATTGTTGGAGTTTTACAATATTTAACTAATAATCAACTAGACATTTCATTTGTTGTAAATCGTTTGTTGTACATACTTATTTTTCACTCCCCAATTTTATAGTATATCTTTTTAATAAATCCTGAGCCTATATTGTCATTCTAAATTTATATATGAGGTCATTGCACGGATTATTAAACGAGCAATTATTTTTTTTGGAGAAATTGAGATTTCAGAATGATTGTTTTTGAATTTTTAATATATTAAATTGATAATAGGCTAAATTAAAATAGTTTGGGCTATTATTTTATTTAGTATATTTAAGATATTTTTAATTATTATTAATTATAAATTATCTTAAGCATAATAATAAGAAAAAAAATGTTTTGTTATTCTTTATTTTTAATTAGTTTTAACAAATTAGATTAAATAATTAATTAAGATTCTTTAAAAAAACATTATTAATTATTAAGGGATATATGCATCGGTCTTTTATCTTTAGTTTAATAATTTATTTTATATGTTAGTTAGTTAATTAGTTGGTTTAGAAAGTTAGTTAGTTTAGAAATTAATTAATTAGTTTAATTAACTTTGCAAATTAATGTTAGTTTGTTAGTTAGGATTGATTTAATATTAATTAATTTATTAATTAACAAATTCAATTTTTTAGGTTTGAAGAGTGGTTAGAGGATCGACCGAGGATGACCGAAAGTCCAACCGAGGATGACCGAGGGTCCAACCGAGGATGACCGAGGGTCCAACCGAGCAGCCGACCAGGTCCGATTGAGGATCGAATCGTGAATTAAAGAAGGGCTCTCTAATTCAAGTGCAAATCAGTTCCAAATCAATTCTAATTCAGGGTCAAAGGCAAACGGATCCAACCAATGATCCAACTGAAGGACCCGACCGAGCAATCGGCCGAGTTTGACTGAGGGTTCGACCGGGAGATGCAATGAAGCCTCCAATTCAAGTTCAACTACAATCCAAAGGGTCAAGTATATCCAAAACCGTGACTCATGTGAAGGAAGGAGAGAAAGACTTAGACATTTTGAATTCAAAACTCAAATTGCCTAAGTTTTTTTTTAGAAAACGACTTATTGTTATTTTATTAAAAATCCCAAAAAGAGAAAAAACGGACAAGGTTTCGTCTATCTTTCTAACAAATCTTAAAAATAGAATCAAAGTTCAAAGAAAACAAACAAACCAAACAATCCAAACAACAAGTCTTATGTCTTTTACACTTGAATTACAAACAATAATGCATAAACTTTTATCTCGCTTTAAAATATTCCAAAGAAGTGACTTCCTCGTATGATATTTTCCAATCTCGGCATAGAATCCATTCACGCTCACCTTTGGGAATCCTTCTCCACATCCTCGTAAGAGCTTTGTAATCAAAGACGGCATTGCTCCATACTTGATCAATGCTTTAGCGAATTCTTCCAAACACCCTAACATTTCTTTCAGCCCAAACGAGATAAACAATAGCCGCAAATCTGCATTTGAAGACGTTGGATGGAAAATTATTATCTTTGGCATTGATTTGGGAAGCGACTTTGACGTCTTCCCATGATCCCGGTAAGTGCACAATTCTCATGGCTGACTTGAACTTACTCCAAAGAGACTTAACAAACAGACAGCCCCGAGTAAGTGTTCAATAAGTAAGTGTTCAATAGACTCTGCATTTCTATCACAAAGTACACAATTGGCATCTGAAATTTCCATATGAGCTTGAATTCGATCACGGGTGCTAAGTCTTCCACGAAAGATCAACCAAAGGATGAAACGATGCCTCAGAATTACCTTTGATGACCAAACAAGAGCAGCCCAATTAATGACTTGACCTCTCTATCTCTAATAGCATTCCAAATCTTGCTCGACTTTAATTTTCGTCTTCCTCGACACTCCTCAAATGAACATCATCCCTATCGCTAAGATGGATTCCACTCAAATGATCTAACACTCTTTTTCCCTCCGAAGCCCGTCTAATAATGGAATTCCAAAGCCCACCATGTATATCATAAATCGTGGCAACCGCGCAATCTCTTCTTATTCTCATGCTTCGGAACTTCTCTCTATTAATCAATGGACGGTTGTCAAACCACGGGTCATGCCAGAAAAGAGTGTCATGTTCGTCCCCAAGCAGAATGTCAAATATCGAAGCAAGGCTGTCTTTTAATTTCAAAATCTACTTGAGGGACCACGTCATATCATACTTCACTTTACTTGACCAAACACTTAGTTCTCGCTTCATGAATCTCGAGTGAACCCACTTGACCCACAACGAATCATGTTTTCCTTGTATCGCCCAAAGATGTTGGTAAGTGACTGAAAAGGGTCTTCTTCACATCTAGGTCATTTGATTTATATTTGATTCAATCTTGTTATTTTCTTGCACACCTTATAAATATTTATTTTATTTAACTTTGAGCCCAATAATATTGGGTTTATGAGCCTTCCTGGCTACCTCTTTCATTAAAAATAGGATTCTCGGTCGTTCGACTGAGAAATATAGCCAAAGTGATCGAAAATATAGTAGTAGTGACGCTTCCAACCAAGAAAATCTACAACCGGCCTAGGAAAAGACCCTAGTATGGTGTTGCTAACGTATCTAATCGAGAAATTTAGTACAGCAACCGAGATTTTCCATCAATAGATGATCGAGAGGATCCCCAACAATTTTCCTAACGTTTGTTCTACTTCCCCTAGTCACACATGCGACTGACTAAGATAACGAACCGAACAACCGACAAAAAGTATGCGAGTGACCTAGGAATATGATGCAATGACCGATTTTTTCCACTGTAGTGCACGCGAGAGTTAGTCGACCCCTTTCCAAAGCTTGTTTCGCTTCCTTGTTGCTTCTCACCACCCGACCAAGGGCTGCTTCACATCCGATTGTAATTTCTAGCAGCGACCGACAACATGACCGTGTTTTCCAGCCTCTTTAGTCAGCAACCGATGTTTCCTCATATTCTCGACGATTCGATCGAACTTGCTACTGCTATTCACCATCTGAAGGAGAAATTCTTCACATGCGACCACGCTTTCTAGTTAGCGACGGAGAGTTGTGAACATGCGGCCGAATTTTCTCGGTCGCGACACTATTTTTCTAGATTTTATTTTTTTCTCGGTCATGTCTAGGTCATTTAGGGTTTATTTTCTGTTTTCTTGGTTTGTGTTAGTTTGATTGTTGTAATTTTAGGTTTTATTTTATCCTTGGTTAGCCTCTAAATTAAAACACAACATAAAACTCTAAATAAAAAAAATATAAATCTAAAAAAATAGAAAACTAAAAAGTAAAAGACTATGTTTTAAAAGGCCAAAATTGAATTAGTAGAGACCTAAGGAGAGTTGTGGGATATAGCGCGTAAGCTCTTTCTCACATGTAACTAAGCGACGAAATTGTGGCGTGCATACGCCTAAATTATTTCCTAGTCTTTAAAAATTAAGTGGTGACTTTGTAGTCGTGAGGTTGTAAATCAAAAAACTCTAAATAGACCTATGCTAACTTTCCATTAAGATTTCAATCTCTCCCAGATTCGAAGGAAAGGTAAGTTATAGAATTGCCTATAAAATCTCGCTTTTAACGCTTAAATTTTCGATAACACTTAAATTTAATTTCCTCACAAAATATAAACAAGAAGCATATATAAATGGTAGAAGCTTCTAGAACCCCACACTAGGCAGTTTTTATCGCATACATTTGCCAATTTATGCAGTCACCTATTAGCACTCATTAGACTACTGTAAAAAGAATGTTTCGTTATTTTCGTCACATGTCTCACCATACACTTCTCATTCGTCCATCCTCATCCATCATACTTTCTTCCTTTCCGACTAGAAACTCTAATTGGGTTGTTTTTTTTTTACTATTGTCATTCTACAACGGGCTATTGCATAAATTTTGGTGATAACATTATCTTGTGGAATTCTAAGAAACAATGGTTGGTTCACAATCTAGCACGGAATATAGATCATGCCACTATTGAACTCATTTAGCTTCAATCTCTACAACGTGGACTTCGCGTCTCTCTCCCTCAATTTCCCACTCTCTAGTGTGACAACATTGGCGTTGTCTTTCAAACCGTGAATCATGTCTTTCATGCTCATACAAACATATAGAGATTGATTTCCACTTCGTTCCTGAACGTGTTGCTCAAAAATATATCACCATCCGATACATACCTACTAATGATCAAATTGTCAACATATTCACCAATAGAATTGCGTCAAATTATTTTTCTCTACTACGTGACAAACTCATGATGTGTCCCACTCTGTTTCATTTGCGGGATGATATTAAACAAAAACAATTAAAATATACAAGTGGATAAATTTTCATTTTATATTTTATGTCTTTTTATATTCTTAATTTTTTCATATTTAGAAGACTTTTCATATTCTTAAAATTTTATTATTTCATATATATATATATATATATATATATATATATATATATATATATATATATATATATATATATATATATATATATATATATATATATGCTTATTGTCTATCAATGAAAACACACCAATATTTTTATTCTAATATTCTCTTTTATCTATTTCCTCTCTAACATAAAACATGTGTTTAATCAAAGTTGTGCTTAAGAAATCAATTGCGAATTCTATTATGAAATGAATATTTTATAAGAGATCAAAACTTTTAAGTTTGATTTTTATTAAAATTAGTTTTGTTAATCTAAAAAAATATTATAACTTTAAGAATTAGGATTCATGCTAACTACCTCTAAAATTTCAAAATAAAATAAAAAACAATTTAAATATAACTATATGTATAGGATAATTTTATTTCAATTATCTTAAGTATTTTTGAAAGGATAAAAGTCATTTTATTGATTCATTTAAATCGAAAAAATTACAATTTAACGATAAATGTATTTATAAAACATTTAAGTTTAAATTATTATATGATTGATAACAAATTAGTTAAACATTATATAATTATTTAAATGATCACTATTTGTGATTATGAAATAAAAAATAATCTAGTCATCTCAACTGTTATATATATATATTTTTTCAGCTAGAGTCATCTTATAAGATCTTTATAATTGAAAAACTCATTTTCAAATGGTGTAAATGTCAAATCAAATATCAAACAATAATTTTTTTCAACCAAAAAACTCATTCTAAACCAAAAAGAATATTTTTTATAATATTCTTTCTTATATCAACTTTTATAACTTTTTAATACCATCATATATATTTTACAATGTTATAAATTATCACACAATATTTTAATATCACCCAATTATTTTAAATTTGATGGTAAATTAATTATAAAATTTTATTAAAAAATCAAAAATTAGAATACATAAACTAAAATTATACATCTGTGATTAAAATAAAAAATTCTTCGTCCAAATATAAAGGATGTAAATACAAAATTAAATATATAAAAAATTATGTATATATATATATATATAATTAATGCATAATAACAATTTTTTATTCATTATACTTCATATTAAAAAACAATACAAACTAACCCCCAAAAAATATATAAATTACTAATATGTCAATACTAAAAGGACTCATTTATAATTTGATAAGAGAGAAAATAGTGAGATTCATTTTGAATATGAGTTTGAGTTTCGGTTGGAATGAGAAATTCATTTTGTATTTGCATTTGAGTGTCCATTCGAGATGTTCTAAGTTGATTATATTTTTGAAAGTGTTTTTTATTAAAATAAAAAATATTTATTTTAACGCAAAATAATCGGGAATTATTTAGTGAAGAAAAGTGTTGGATAATAGGTATTATATCTAACTATTGTCAATCATTATTTATTTAAAATTCAATAAAAAAAAAACTATAAATTGACTTTATCATATGATTAGGAATGACCTAGTTTAATATTTTAGGAAGGATACAATTTTAGACCAGAAAAAAAAAATCAAATTATGTCATATATAAAATGTTAAGAATATATACCAGTGTTTAGCTAGATTTTCTTCTTGCATGGTTGATTGTTTAAATTTAACTAGTATTTAAGTAATTTTTTATATTAATTTAAAATTTATTGAAATAATGGTAATTTATCACTTTGCTTAAGCTTTTTGACATTTTATTTTGTTTATTTAATTTATTTTGATTTATTTTAAGTTTAGTTTTCAATGTGACCCTTTTCTAATAAAAGGAAATTGAGAAGAAAAAGAAAAGCTTTTAGAGAAGGCTATATGAAATGGGTGATCTTTGATGGACTTGGGAAAATGTATACTGGAAATTTTGTTAACAAGTGGCAAAAGAAAAGTTGAAGTTTTCGCCGGCTACATTTGACCTACAAAACAATACAATATTCAATTATGGGATTTATTAAATCACTATCTCAATTATGTTTTGTTGAAACAATATTCAATTGACTAAAATCTAATATAACTCAAATAAATAAATATATATATATATATATAATATATAATATATAATATATAATATATAATATGCCTTGTGGTCAATTTAAATAAGTATACACAAGAAATTGAATATTTGAATCGAATTATGGTTTGACCGCAAAACTATAAATTTATAAAATTAAAAATATGTTACTCTTTGAACTTACAATCTCATCACCTAAGTTTAACATTTAAACAAAATAAACTAATAATTCTTTATATTTTATATTTAACTTCAAAATCCATAAACTTATGACATTTTTAATCATATAAATTTAACATTTTAAACAACTAAACTAATAATATTTTAAATTCATTTATATAATTTAATTTATATATATATATATATATTCCTATGTTATATATTTATATATAACATTCTTTATATATAATTATTAGTCATATCAATTATATATTTATACACAAAATTATAAAAATAAAAATTAAAATTAACAATCTTAAATTGTGTAATGGTTAAGTGTTCATTATGTATAACAAAGATCTAGGGTTCGAATAAATAATATGTTGGTTAACCGAAGTGAGTTGATAAAAGTCGGTAAAAAGTAGATTGTTAGGTAATAAGGATATGTTGGTTTACGAAAGTGAGTTAATATGAGTAGTATTATCAGGGACAGAGCCACACATGGGCTAGGGTGGGCTCCAGCCCTACCTAAATTAAAATAATGCTTGATTAGGGTGGGCTCCAGCCCCAATTAAATTTAAAAAAAAAATAGGGCAAATTAAGTGAATAAACAAATAATGCTTGGATTAGGATGGGCTCTAGCCCCAATTAAATTAAAAAAAAATAGGGCAAATTAAGTGAACAAATAGGGCAAATTTTATCAATTGAAAATTGAAAAGGGGGAAAGGCCGAAAGCTCACAAAACCTCAATTTTTTGCTCGTGCAGTGCGATTGACGCTACCATAACCCTCCATCTTGTTGGTTCGATTCCAGATTTCCAGTGGTCTTCTTCGCTCCGGCCTCCGGTCATCTTCTTCCATCAACTTGCTCTCGGTTTGGTTTGTTCTTCACCCCTTTCTCTGCATTTTATTTTTTAACCAGTTTATCGTATGAATCAAGAACATTTTATGTGCAAGTTGTGACAGTGTGAGTGTGAGTGTGTGACTATGTCTGAAATTCATTAACATTCCTCAAAGAACAATAAAATAACCATTATATTATGTGTGTTTTATTTAAATTTTGTTAGGGTTATAATGGAACTATCAACTATGGAAGATAAAAGAAAAACTATTAATTCATTTTTTAAACCAAAAGATCAGTCATGTCCAAGTTAAGGGGATAATCAATCAACTATCGATATCTCAAATATCCCTGCTCAAGAACCTAACAAATCTCCTAGAATTGATGTTGATGTAAGTTCTCTTGAACCTGATCCAGCATTACGTATTCCGATGTGGAAATATCCTTTTAATCAAAGGGATGAAATTAGACGAGATTATGTCAAGATGGGGCCATATCAACCTATTAAGTATGAGTACCCGCCGACCAAATTTGGAAATCAAAATCGGTGGTGCTTTGGAACCTAAAGACAATTTTAAACTTCTTAATGTTGATCACATCTATCAACTTGCTGAGAAATTCTATCATCTAGATTTTGATGCACAAGATTTGCACCACTTGAGAACACAATTGGCTCACTATGAGCTTGACATGCCCGTCAACGAAAAATTTCAGAATTTAACAACTATTTCTGAATTATGTCGAAGATTAGTTGAGACAAATAAGTCAAAAACCTACAATTTGATTGATAGGTAATTTTATCATTTGTTATAATTTATGAAATATAACTATATTATTTACTTATACTAATATATTTATTTAACTGGTAGGTTGATTCGTCTTGTTTTAACTCTTCTCGTTTTTACAGCAACAACGGAACGGGCATTTTCATCTATGAAGCTTGTGAAAACAACTCTTCGTAACAAGATGGAAGAAGAGTTTTTAACAGATTCTATGATCGTCTATATTGAACGAGAGCTGTCTGAAAACATTGATAATTATACAATAATTAAAGAATTTTATTCTAAGAAGAATTAAAAGGCACAATTTCAATAATGTGTATGCTAAATGTTTTGAATGTACTGTTTTGTTTTATAATTTCATAAAATAAATGTTCATACATATTATATTTTATATGTTTGAATTAATTAATTTATTATATCAATTACAGGGAAAAAAAAGCGGAGCATAAAAAGTTAAATCTGAGGTGCAAGTTGGAGTCAGCCTCAAGTAATTTTTCATCCTGGCTCCGCCCCTGAGTATTATATAGTTGATTGCATATGATTATTTTATTTTTAACCGTATGAAAATCTCGCTAATATCTCTTAATATTTATAGACCATATCTTTGATAATATAATCTTTTCTTAGTGTCAACTATTACTCCAAAAATCATTTGGTATACAATATAAGTGATTGAAACTTTATCAAGAGTTTTATTTGAAGTTAATGTTTATATAAACCTCAAATGTGATTTGAAAAATATAAATAAAAGTAACCGAATAAAAATAAAAGAAGTAATCGTTACAAAACTTTAAAGCTAACACCAAATATGTACATATAATGTCCATCGTAAAAATAATACTAAAAACATACATGTAGCATCTTTACCCACAATATTGAATAACTCATTCTTTCTCTTTAATAGACATCAAAATTTTGAAAATTTCTTTCAAATACAAATGATCAATAATACTCCATAAAACGTTACATTTTCCAAACATATAAACAAAGCCAACTTACAGTTTCAATTGTAAGTTAAAACTTCGTTTGTAACTTTCTAATGGGTATTAGGGTTGCAAATGAGTTAAGTCATTTATGAGTCTGCGAGCAACTCGGTCAATCGAACTCCTATAATACTTGTTTAATGACTTGTCGAGTTTTTTCAATTATGATAATATATAATATATTTTATTTATTTATTTTAATATTAAATCTAAAATAAATTATATTTTCACAAATATTTGAATAATTAATTTTAGTACAAGTTTTTCAAGTTGGGCCGAACTTGTAGATAAATAATTGATTCGAATTCGTGCTCAAATTTATAAACTCGTTCGAACTCAAGTTCGAGCCGAACTAATAAATACTAAATTGAGTCGAGTTCGAGTTCAAAGCTAAGCTCGATTTGAGTTGTTTGTGGACCTAATATATATCATCAAAGACATTTTCTTACCAATGAGTGGCATGAACTCAAATTTCAAATATTTGAAAATCAAAGTTTGAAGAGATGTTAATAAATATTTTAAAAGTAAGATATTTGAAAGAATATAAAGATCGCGCACCTCAAAATTCAAATTATGAAAGAAAATTCAAGCATTCGTACTCTGTTCTAATGGCAGCTTGGACTCTCCTCGTGACCCATCATCCCCTTCCTCTCTCTAGAAAACCTCTCTCCTTCTTCACACTTTTTCTGCAACGTCACAACCGGCCAAAAGACCTAAACCTGCTCAATTTGTTTGCGTACTGAATAATTCTCATCAACTTGTCGCTTTCTGGTTGAGCAAACTATGCTTTTTCTGCATTCTCGATAGCGAAGTTCCATTGATTCCATCTTCTCTCTCTCTCTCTCTCTCTCTGATGTCCCTTTGGAGCTTGGAGTTAGTTATCGTTTCAGTGGTGGGGAGAATATGAAGTGTTTCCACTTTACTAACGGCGAGAAGAAAGAGGATGGCGGCGAAGACGGTCTTGTGTCCAGATCCTCGAAAGTCTCTTGGGCCCGATCCTTCAGCGTCGCCTCCAGCAGTCTAGACACAAGACGTTCTGAATTCGATTCAGAGTCTAGGGATTTCTCCGACTCGGTCAATTTCTACGAGTTTCTGAGTCAGCGAAGAGCCAACGATCTGCGTGTTTTCTCGTTCGCCGAATTGAAATTGGCGACTCGAGGGTTCAGCCGCGCACTCATGATTGGTGAGGGAGGGTTTGGCTGTGTTTATCAAGGCGTAATTAGGGTTTCTGAAGATGACATTTCTGAGTCGAATATAGATGTGGCTATTAAGCAGCTGAATCGCAATGGATTCCAGGCATGTTTATTATTATCTTCTTAATTTGATCTCCATTTCTCCATGCCTGATGTGTATGGTTTCATTTATGCATTGATCTAGTACTCAGGGGCATAAGGAATGGATTAATGAAGTGAACTTTCTTGGAGTAGTTAGCCATCCAAATTTGGTGAAGTTAGTTGGTTATTGTGCAGAAGATGATGAAAGAGGGACGCAAAGGCTTTTGGTTTATGAACTAATGCGTAATAAAAGCTTGGATGACCATTTATTGAGTCGGGTCCCAGCCACTTTGCCATGGATAACCAGACTTAAAATTGCTCAAGATGCAGCTCGTGGCTTGGCTTATCTTCATGAAGAAATGGATTTTCAGGTCATTTTGCTTTTGCTTCAAGTTAACAGCCATATTTGGTATATCTTTCATTGACAATCTCAACGAAATCATTTTTTCCATTTCAAGATTTAACTTCATTATTGATAAACAAGATTATTCTCCAAGACCTTGTTTGATCTCCATTTATTTGAATAATCATATGATTATTTTCAACTAACCCTTTTTGATGTGGGTTTTATGTAATCTGGGGTTACTTGGAGGGTGGGTATATGGTTTGAATCTATTAGAAGCACTTGAATTGTGGGTTACAAGGCTAGCCTCCTCTCAAATTCAAATGTGATATCTAAATGAGAGATCTAACATAATCGATTTGTCCAAATGACAACGACGATATAAGAAATTTTAGATATCATAATGGTTCATGCTCATGGAAAAATGAAACTTACAAATTCTTAATACATTTGTTTCCCAATCCATACAGCTTATATTTCGAGATTTCAAGACTTCAAATATTCTTTTGGATGACGAGTTCAATGCTAAACTCTCAGACTTTGGCCTTGCTAGACAAGGTCCAGCTGCTGGACTAAGTCATATTTTAACATCAGTAAGATTTCAAATCACTGTTTCTGTTTTTTTTTCGGTTCAAGTTTGTAAACATGTGTTCTCCCCTTCAGGTTGTTGGTACAGTTGGTTATGCAGCGCCAGAATACGTACAGACAGGTAGATTAACAGCTAAAAGCGATGTCTGGAGCTTCGGGGTGGTTCTGTACGAGCTAATAACAGGAAGAAGAGCAGTAGAAAGAAATTTACCTAGAAATGAGCAAAAGCTATTGGAGTGGGTGAGACCATTTGTATCGGACTCAAAGAAATTTTACCAAATAATAGATTCCAGACTTGAATCTATCAACAACAGCTGTCGGATTAAATCAGCAATGAGAGTTGCGTGTTTGGCCAACAAGTGTCTAATGAAACATCCTAAATCACGACCAAAGATGAGTGAGGTTGTTGAGATTTTGTCTGACATAATTAATAATCAGATGGCAGAAGAAGAAGGGATCGGGACTGAA
Source organism: Impatiens glandulifera (assembly GCF_907164915.1). Lineage (NCBI taxonomy): Eukaryota > Viridiplantae > Streptophyta > Magnoliopsida > Ericales > Balsaminaceae > Impatiens > Impatiens glandulifera. Next base: position 28,384,760 of record NC_061865.1, read on the forward strand.
ACTGCTGATTCGATCGCAGTGATCGAAGAGGAAAGGGCGAAACGGGAGAGGAGTGTAAGAAAGAAGATGGTTTTTGATTTTAGAGAGATCATTAGTTTGAGGAATAAACCTATAGGGAAATTTGATTGGAGAAACTGGGCAGCAGGGTCTGTGAGAATATGATTGTCTAGATTCTATAATACAGTTGTATATATTAGCTGTTTTTCTTCTTAATTTTGGAAATTGGTATTTTTTATGGAAGTTTAATTATAATATGATCATAAGTTGGACCGAATTTGTTTGATAAAACTTGACATGCATATTTATCAGATCAAATGTGAGAAAAAGTTTGCTATTTTACTTTTATAGTAATATTATTATGAGTCAAGTTTTCTATATATTTCTGAATTAAGTAAGATTTCTTAGCTTTGATATTTATATTTGTAATAAACTTTCAAGGAATGCAATCAATCTTGTTTAATTAAAACAATAGCACATCAAATCATTCCTCCTCAATAAATAGATAGATTTTCTATGTTAAATTTTTTTATTTTTGTAAATTATGTATACAATTTGACATATAGATCATCAAACAAAAACAATTCATTCTTATCTAAAGCAAATTATACAAATGATTAAATAAAAACAATAAATTCTTCTCCAATAAATTCATTACATTAGTGGCAAACAAACAAACACACAATGGTATTTCACAACAACATTTGCATGTAATAGAAAAAACTGTACAACCAGCCGCTAATTTACCATACAACTTACTGGGAGGAGGGCTTCTTCACCATATAATTCAGTTAATCTAAACTCTCTCTTTCCTATAGAATTGAGAAGCAGATGGCCTCGGATAAGAAGAAGAAGAAGACATGTTTGATCTCTTCATAACTTCATCTACACTGTGCCTGCGAGGTCTAGTCACATTGCCCGTTTGGTTTTGTGGGCTTCTTACCATATTCTTCGATTCACAAAGCAGCTCTAGTTCTCGTACAACCTGTTCCATGTTTGGCCTGAACCTTGGCTCCATGGATATGCATCTAAGTGCAAGATTAGCCGCCCTCTGGGCTATATCCAGTTGGTATTGTCCTTCCAATCGGTTGTCTATCACTCTGTATACTCTTCGTTTGTTGCCAAGGTTTGGTTTTGCCCATTCCACCAGGTTGTGTTCTCCTGATGGCCTGTTCTTGTCCACTGCTCGTCTGCCTGACAACATTTCTAGAAGCACTACTCCAAAACTGTAAACATCGCTCTTTGTGGTCAAATGACCTGAAAATAAAGATAAAATACTGTCAATTATGAAAGAAACCAGAATAGAGAGTGAAAAATTACAAAAAGTTGGTGCATGAGGCAGGGAGGTCACAAAAAATTGATTGGTGGTTTCTCAATCAGATCCAGATCAGATACATAAGTATTTCCCAATTAATCTAGGGAGGTCACAAAGCAAGCTTACATTTCCTAATACATGATCATTTAAGTCCACTAGACGATATGATTGGTGATACCTTTAAAGGTCCGAATTTAAGATCTTCTATACATCAATAACCAATGAATGAAATAATGAAACAATGAAATGGACCCGAATGGAGAAACTTGAAGAAACGTACATTGAATGAAGTTTTGTTAAGTCATACCAGTGGCAAGGTATTCGGGGGCTGCATATCCATGAGTACCCATGACTCTCGTAGAGACATGGCTTTTGTCGCCAGTTGGCCCATCCTTTGCCAGTCCAAAATCGGACAGCTTTGCATTGTAATTCTGTATCATTATATCAAACACAAACACATTAACATTCAAAATTTGTCAAATTCTAAACAAAAAACAAGAGCTATTTGAAGACCTTATTGGTATCATTATTATTTTTTTGTCCAACTATATGTTGATATTCATGGTTATTATATTTCGCCATCAATTTTCTCATTTGGAAACACCTTAACTGTCAAATTTCTTATTTGGAAGTAAGAAACCACATTTGGAAACCGAACTTATTGTCATCTAGATCAAGTGATTTCAAATAGGCCATGCAAACTAACCCTTTTAATCCCATCATCAATCAAATCATTCCATTCCATTCAACAACTAAAATACCCTGATGAAACATAGAACTACCCTTCTTGTCTCTTCACCTACAATTCAAATGGCACATTGGACAATACACACAAAAAACCCCAATTATCTCGTAACCCTTATCAAAGGGTGTTTTTAGAAATAAAAAAATTACTTTTCAAACAAATTTTGTTGAACTACTGAAACCAATACAGTTTTCCCATTTCTCGATGTACACAAAAGGAATGTTTTTGTTAGACTTAACAAGAGCAAACAACAGAATCAAGCTTAGCAGATTACTTACAGAATCTAATAATATGTTGGATGTTTTGAAGTCACGATATATCACCATTGTTTCTGCACTATGAAGAAACGCAAGACCCTTACCCGCACCAAGGGCTACCTTCATTCGAAGGTTCCAAGAAAGTGGTTGGAAGTAGGATCCTCCTGTTCTACAGCAATTCGACATTTGTTGATTAAAAAAAATCTAATGAATTGAGTAAAAAAAATTGAAAGAATGCACTTACTCCTAAACAAATGATTTTCCAAGCTTCCGCGTGGCATGAACTCGTAAATGAGCATCCTATGTTCGTCTTCCAAGCAATAACCAATCAATTTCACAAGATGAGGATGATAAAGCTGACCTAAGTAATTCACCTCTGCCTGTTTTGGATCAAATATTCGAAAAATGTTTACACAAGCTGACTTAAAAATTGAAATTGAAGATCCAAACAAACTTACCAACCACTCCCTATGTCCTTGATAACCGTCGTGATTGAGTCTTTTAACAGCAATTACCATTCCAGTGCCCGGTTTTGAAGCTGCAAGTGATTGCGCGTCGATCCACCCTTTAAATACTGAACCAAACCCGCCTTCACCCAATACACTATCGGGCCGAAAGTTTCTTGTGGCCAATTTGACATCAGAAAAGGAAAAGTTCTTCAAATTAGATGACTGCAAGATCTCACCCTCACTCCTATGACTCTTACCACTAGAACTACTCAGACTGCTACCTGTACTAACATGTTTCGAACTCGTCCCTGAAAAAAAAAGGTCCAATTCAGTAAATCTAAACAGAAACTTAAACCCGGAAGATTCTAGAAACAAGGGATAAGCATGTGATGAAGATAATCAAATGTCAGTAAGTTGTTATACCCACCAGTGTGGTAAGGGCTCTCAGCTTTAATTCGAGAACTAATGCAAATCCCCATTGAAAAAGTGTCAATTCGTATCTTCCTTCAACCAGATTGACCTATTATTAATATTACACCAAATGGGTATTGAAAAGTAAAAGAAAGGACGCAGATCCAGTTATCAAATAGCATACCGTCAATAAGAAGATCTCAAGGCGAGGAAATGAAACAAGGAAACATCAGGATCCCAGCTCCAAGGCTTCTTCAGGACTGAGAGCGAAAGAGAGAAGATAGAGAAGATGACTTTTCTTAGCTCCTTGAAACAGCTGGAGGATTTGACCTTTTCAGTAATTTATGTGATTCATTAACACCACAGACTTTAAGGAGAACAAGTTGTGTACACTCAGAGGGGATTATGGTTGGGAAGGTGAGCATTAATGGCGGATTGGCTCTTGCCGCCCAATAAAACAAATATTATTACAATACAAAAAAGGCCAAGTCTTTCTCTTTCGCGAATGAGTATAGTTAGTTGGCTACTCAAATGGGTGAATGAAGATAATCCTTCACCGACAGCCGTCATCTTCAGCCGTCGGATGAAAATTGTCCGTACCTTTAGCGAATAGTACATGTTGTGCAAAAAGCACCGAATTGGCCATTTAGTCCGAAATATTTGTCTCTTTCGTTCTAAATTCTACAAAGAAGTTGTACGATCCTTTTTCAAATAATCCGTCTAGAATTTATTTTTGAAATCAATAGAGTTTATTTATAAAATATTTATTATTATATATATATAATTAAGTATTTTTATACTTTATCATTTTCAAAAATTTATATAATTAAATAACACCATCAAAAATATTTATAAAATTAATTACATTAATTAATAATTTAAATAAATAATAAAAAAAAATCAATTTATAAATTTAAATTATTATTTTTTTCATGTAAAAAATCATATAAAATCAAAACACGTGAAATTTTATTTTATAAATTTAAAATAGTAAAACATTGTTTAATTTAATAATTTACTTAAATCAGATCATTTAACTTTCTCTATAATTATAAAATAGTAAAAATTTTACTCAAATTTTGCCTCAATTTAATATTGTCTGAATAGATATGATCATTGATAATAATATATTTAATTTGGATGAGTTCTTCTACTATTATAATTAGATATTTTTTAAAATATTTAAAAAGTATTTATGTATAATAATTTATAATAATATAAAATATATGTAATTTTAGTATTTGATGTGATAACGAGGGAGAGTGAACCAATATTTTATTAAGTTCGGCTATAATAAATATTTAAATTATTAAATTATTTTTATATAAAATTGATTTTAATATTAGAAAATATTATTTCTAATCTAAAAAATAATAGAGATTCTTAACTATAATTATAATGATTATTCTCATGATGTAATTACGATCATAATAATAGTATTGTCACTTTAACTATGATAATAATAATAATATTAATATTCTATGATGTCAATTTAAGTTAATTGTATTATTAAATCAACAAAATTTATGTTACTTATTTAAAATTTGATTTACATGATTAGAAGTTAATGGTGTCTATTTAGTATGCATTTTAATATTTAAAAAGAAATAATAATATATTATAATAAATTAATGATACAATTTAATTTAATTAATTAACTTTATTGAAAAACTTGAATTAACGGTGTTTAAATTATTTGTTTTTTTTATTTGGATAAAAGAGATAGTTAATTAAGGATGTAAATTCATTTGCTTTTATTGAAGAGAGTCTTCATTTGATTGCATTTAAAGTTAAGTTATGGTTCGTGCAAATGTTACAAAATCAAACTAGACCTTAAATAAATGGGTATTGATCCGCCAATAATAGACGAGATCGCTCATAAATTTCATAACTAAAGTGTTTGTTTAGCTTTAAAATCTAGAAGGAAAAAAAATATCAACCACAATTGCAAGTTAATTGTCAGGATAGTTGATTTCATCAAAGCATTAAGAATCTGTTTGAGATAAATTAAATTAAAACAAATTATTCGATAATGATCCAACTTCTATAATGTGAGTAAATTCAAGGTTTTGGTTGTGATTATTGAATAACTAGAACCGTAACAAAAAATTATATTATATAATTCTCATTTCTTTCGTCATATCACTCAATTTATTAACTAAAATATTTTTTATTTTATTATCATATTTTTAATTTTTAAACATTTTCACTAAAAAAAATATATATATATAACTCAAAATCATTATTAATCATTCGAATAACTAATTATTTAAATACTCAATTTGAATAAAGCCCAAATCAGAGTTTTGCTAGATACTCTTTTGACCATGTTTGTTCGGGATGGATCTATATAAGAAAAGGTAGTTTAAAATTATTTTGCATGTTCCAATTTTAAAAAATAATAATAATATCCATGTAGTTAGTTTATTAAATAATATATAATATATATATAATTTATTGGATATTTATTTTTCTAATTTTTAATTCATTAGTTGCGTGGATTATAAAATTCATGAAATTTCCTCTTTTAGATACTTTTACTATGTTGATAATCTTGAAATAACAAACATTGAATATTTTATTACGTTTTATAAAAGAAACATCTCACTAGTAAAAATAATTGAAAATTATCTCCACCGATTGGTATTAGAATCAATCGGTATTGCTTATGACAAGAAAAAATCTTTCGTTAATAAAATTATTTACTGAGATATGTATAAATCTTTTGTTATTAGAATTATTTACCGAGAGTTTTTTTATATATCTTTCGGTATTACCCTCATCCCTCAAACACGAAAATAATTATAAATGTTGGGAAGAGACAATACCAAAAGATGTTTGGAAATCTTTCGGTACTTGAGTAGAATACCGAAAGATTTTCAAACATCTTTCAATATTGACTCCTCCCAAAAAAACAGAAAATAATTCTAAGTGTTGAAATGGGGAATTAGCGAAAGATATACCCAAATCTTTCGGTATTGACTATTCCCCAAAAAACATAAAAATAATTCTAAGATGAGAATTAGCGAAAGATATACCCAAATCTTTTAGTATTGACTTTTCCCAAAAAAACAGAAAATAATTCTAAGTGTTGAAATGGGGAATTAGCGAAAGATATACCCAAATCTTTCGGTATTGACTATTCCCCAAAAAACATAAAAATAATTCTAAGATGAGAATTAGCGAAAGATATACCCAAATCTTTTAGTATTGACTTTTCCCAAAAAAACAGAAAATATTTTTAAGTGTTGGAATGGAGAATTAGCGAAAGATATACTAAAATCTTTCAATATTGACTCTTCCCCAAAAAACATGAAAATAATTCTAAGATGAGAATTAGCGAAAGATATACCCAAATATTTTAGTATTGACTCTTCCCAAAAAAACAGAAAATAATTCTAATTGTTGGAATGGAGAATTAGCAAAAGATATACCCAAATCTTTTGGTATATACTTAATAAATACTAAAAGATGTGTACAAATCTTTCGGTATTGGACTTCTTTGGTTTTTCAACTTCTAAATGAATTTTCACTTTATTAGCTTGTCTAAACAACTAAGCACATCAAGTGTGTGTTATTTTCAGTATAAAGATTTTGTGTCGTACTCCCGAAGCGTGAAAATGAGTTTATCAAGCGATGGGTTTCAACCCTTTGTAAATGGGAAAAAGTCATATAGTGTATGGCTAGTTATTCTCGTTTCTTATAATGTATCACCCACTACTTGTATGGATTCTAGCAATTTCATTTTATCTATGTTAATTCTAGGCCAAAGAGTCTGGAGATGCAATTGACATATTTCTCCAACCATTGATTGAAGAGTTGACTAAACTGTGGCATAGTGGTGTGAGAGCATTCGATGCACACACCTCGCAATACTTTAACATGCAAGCGGTATTGCTATGGACCATTAACAACTTTCCAACATACGCGAATTTGTTAGGGTGAAATACAAAAGGGAAATTTGCTTGTCCTTATTGTAACAACGAAACTATATCTCTTTGATTAATTTACCAAGTATACATTAAAAACCATCATTTAGCCGTCCTAGGTCAACTAGAAAACATGCTTACCGAAATCATAGTGTAAATTATCGGTTGGTTTTCCATGATTGGTTTATCGAGACAGATTACTCCGATTTGAATAAGTGTTTTAATCAACATTTATTCAAGTTAACGGAATAGACTATCTGTTAATTCGAGTCACTTGAACCGCGCAATGTATGTATAGATGATTTGGTAAGGAACTTTCATTAGTGTTAATCGGAGACAACAGTCAGGTTGAGTATACTTGACTTGTTTCACTTTGAATTTTATGCATATGTATAGAGAATTCTGATCGGTTTTTCAAATGTAAGAATGCATTTTCGAAAGGTGATATCGATCAGGTTTTCAAAAATTCCAGACTGTGAGCTTCTCCCTAAGAGCATGGCCCGTTTTTTCATGAGAAAAGTATTTTTGAAAAAAAAATGCACATTTGTTTAAGGTAAAATTTGCTTGCTATCGGCAAGACCTAAGATATTTCGAAAGTAAGAGAACTTAGCTTCCTGTAGCGGCTTGGTGAAGATATCAGTTACTTGCTGATCGGTTGACACATACTCCAGCCGAATGTGCTTCTACTGCACATGCTCCCGGATAAAGTGGTGTCTGATATCAATATGCTTCGTTCTCGAGTGTAACACCAGATTGTATGTGATCTATATTACACTGGTGTTGTCACAAAAGATTGGAGACTCTTCAGCAGTTACACCAAAGTCCCTTAGTTATTGTTGGATCCAGAGGAGTTGTGCACAGCAGCTTCCAGCTGCTAGGTAGTCCGCCTCTGTGGTTGAAGTTGCAACTGAGGTCTGTTTCTTGCTGTACCAAGAGACGAGTCGATCTCCCAGAAATAGGCATGTCCCGTTGGTACTTTTTCGGTCGATTTTGCAGCCTACATAGTCTGCATCAGAGTAGCTTATTTTGTTAAAACTTGAGTCTTTTGGGTACCATAGTCCCATGTCTTGAGTTTCTTTCAAATATTTTAATATCCTCTTAGCCGCGGTATAGTGTGACTGTTTTGGATTAGCTTGAAATCTTCTGCATACTCCGACCACGAACAGTATGTCCGGTCAGCTGGATGTTAAGTAGAGGAGTGAGCCGATGATTCCTCGGTAGGCTGTTATATCTACCCCTTGACCGTCCTCGTCTTTATCTAGTTTGACTGATGAGCTCATTGGGGTAGCCGCCTCAGCACAAGTGTCCATTCCGAATTTCTTAAGCAGTTCAACTGTGTATTTAGGCTGGCTGATGAACGTTCTAGTGTCGATCTGCCGAACCTGGAGACCTAGGAAGAAACTTAATTCCCCTATCATACTCATCTCAAATTTGTCAGTCATTAACTTTGAAAATTTGTCACATAATTTTGGATCGGTTGAACCGAAAATAATATCATCCACATATATTTGAACAAGTAAAATATGTTCCTTTTTCTCAAATTTGAAAAGTGTTTTGTCAACCGAACCTATTGTGAAGTTGTGATCAAATAAGAATTTTGTTAAAGTATCGTACCATGCTCTTGGAGCCTGTTTTAAACCATAAAGGGCTTTATCCAGCCGGTATACATGACTTATTAGTTCCAGATTTTTAAAACCTGGAGGTTGTTCAACATACACTTCTTAACTTAGTTTACCGTTTAGAAAAACACTTTTGACATCCATTTAGAAAACTTTAAAGTTTTTGAAAGCCGTAAATGCCAAAAATATTCTAATGGCTTCAAGTCTAACCATATGAGCAAATGATTCTTCAAAATCAATGCCTTCTTCCTGTTTGTATCCTTGAGCCACTAGCCTGACTTTGTTCCTCGTAACCAAACCGTCTTCATTGAGTTTATTTATGAACACTCATCTTGTTCCTATGACCAATTGTTGTTTCAGTCTTGAAACTAGGTGTCAGACTTTATTTCTCTCAAACTGGTTTAACTCCTCTTGCATCGCTAATATCCAATCGGAATCTAGCAATGCTTCATCCACCTTTTTCGGCTCAATTTGTGATATAAAAGCTGAGTTTTTATATTCTTCCAAATTTTGTTGCCTAATTCGGACGGGTGATGAGAGGTTACCTATTACAAGTTCAAGAGGATAATTTCTATTCCTTCTGAGGTTTATTCTAGTAGTGTCTTCCAAGCGTCCGGTTAACTGATCAAGGTTAGACTGATCGGTAGGCTGATCAGAGTCAGACCGACCGATTTCCTCAGTGGACACTGAGGCGTCAACTTTCTGCGGTAAAGCAGTTTGATCAGGCTGAGTTTTAGTATTAACCGCTTGATTATTGATAAACCGTCTATAGACCGGAACCTCATCTTCATCATCAAAATAGATATTGAAATTTCCCATTCTGTTGTGAAGGTCAAAGGGTGTTGCAGTGTTACATTCAATCGATTCATCAAAAACAACATGATAAGATTCTTCTATCGTTAAGGTTATAGTATTATAAACTCTATATGCCTTACTAACGGCTGAATAACCCAACATTATTCCTTCATCGGATTTAGCATCAAACGCAGTCAAATAATTTTTACCGTTGATGTGAACATAACACTTATAGCCAAAGATCCTAAGATACCGGATGTTAGGAACTCTGTCATGGTATATTTCAAATGGCGTTTTAGTTAGCCGTTTAGTAATTAAAGACCGGTTTTGAGTGTAACAAGCAGTGTTGATAGCTTCAGCCCAAATTTTTTGAGTAATACTCGAATCGGCTATCAAAGCTCAGCCATGCCATTTTGTTGAGGTGTCCTGGAACTAGACAACTCGTGCATAATACTAGAATCATCAAGAAAAGTAGTTAAAGTACTGTTTGTGAATACGGTTCCTTTATCACTTATAATTCTGTTAATTCAAATAGATTTCTCATTTTGTATTCTTAAAAGTAATTTGATCAGGTTTGGTGTAGCTTGATCTTTAGAAGCTAAGAATGTTACCCAAGTAAATCTAGAATAATCATCCACAACTACCATGGTATAATGCATGCCTCCTAGGCTTGCCACCCTAACTGGTCCAAACAAATCCATATGTAGTAGTTCTAAGCATCGTTCGGATTGGAAATTTCCTTTGCTTTTAAAGGATAATTTTATTTGTTTTCCCATTTGATATGCAACACATACTTTATCTTTGGAAAATTTGATGTTTGGTAATCCATGAACTAATTCTTTAGAGCATATGAAATTTAAGGTTTTGAAATTTAGATGGTTTAGCCGCTTGTGCCAGAGCCAGTTCGGACCGTTCCTAGCTATCATGCAGAGCGGGTTCTCAGTTTTAGTTTTCCAGTCCACTTTGTAAATGTTTCCTATCCTATTTCCGGTCAGAAGTGTATCACCCTGATGATTTTTAACTAAGCATGCATGCTTATGAAATTCAACCGTGTACCCTATATCACACATTTGACTAATGCTTAATAGGTTGAAATGCAAGTTTTCTACTAAGAGCACGTTATTTATAGACAGGTTTCCATGGACAATTTTACCCTTGCCCACGGCTCTACCTTTTGAATTGTCGCCGAAAGTTATCATTAATCCGGCTTCATAAATAATATCGGCTAGTAGTCTGCTGTTTTCGTTCATGTGTCTTGAACACCCGCTGTCCAAGTACCATTCTGAGTTTCCTAGCCACTTGCTTCTCCTATCCTGCAAAAAATAAATATTTATGCCTTTCTAGTACCCACATTTACTTGGGTCCATGATTGATTAGTCCCTTAGGGATCCAGACTTTAATAAGTCGAATAACTTTTCCAGTGATAGTTCTTATTCATTTACCGGTACTTGGCTTGACATCTTTCTGTCTGCCTAAGAGTGCCTTATTTTGTCGTGGTGGTGACTGTTAATTAGTTCTATGTGAGCGTGTATCGGATTGTTTACCTGCTGGCCGGTTGACTTTCTTTCTCTCAGGATGAAGCCATTTTTCCGAGTCAGTTGGACTTACATATTTTATTCCTTTTTCCGGTTTTAAGTCACGTTCTGCCTCATTGTCGGTTGAAGAGGTCTTGACAAATCTTACAAAGGGAAGATTGTCTTTTGTGAGTTTCATCCCGTTAGAATAGTTTCGGTTGGCAGATTTGTTATTTTTAATATCCAAGACCAAATTTGTATTTGGGATGTCTTTGATAATTAGACATTTGGCTCACCGCTTCACTAGATCTTTTCCAGGCAGCCGTGACATATTTGGTTCTCTCATTTTCTTCGGTTAACGATTGAACTGTCTCTTTGAACTTCTCATTCTCTAGGGATAGTTCAACCGATTCATATACCGTGGTTCCGCTTGGCTCACCAGTGATACCACTTGACTCTCCGGTTTCGTAGTTTAACTGGGTCGGTATACGAGCAGACAAGTTTTTGAACTCAGTGACCATGTCGTTGAGTGCAATAACTAAGTCTTCTTTAGTAAATTTTTCAGAGAAAAAGTCGAATACCTCTTCTTCATTTTCCATGAAGCAGGTGACTCTTTCTTCGTCATTTTCCGTGTCGGAGTAGGCCCAGTCGTTTCCACCGTCAGATGCTATGAGTGCCTTCTAGATTTCTTTTTCGTCACCGGTTTGCTGCCTTTTACTCCTTTCACCTCTCTAGTAGTTGTCAGCCGGTTTCCAGTCATCCCGTCTCGGTCTCCTGCATTCTGACCTGTAATGACCCAAAGCATTGCAGTTAAAGTATCTTACATTGGATTTGTCGACATAGTTATAATTAAAGTTGTTAGATGGCTGAGTCTTCTTCATGAATCTTCCGAATTTCTATGCTAGCATGGCCATCACGTCTTCACTGATCTGATTAACGCCTTTGACAAGAACTGGAGCGGCTGATACAGAAACGCTGGTTCCACCGACGTCACTAGAGCTCTAGTTGAGGTTAATGTTGTGTTTCGTCTTCAATCCGAGATCTCATCTCGAATTCGTAAGCTTTCATGTCCTCAAACACGTCGTACAGCTTCATCTGCCCGAGATTGCTTGATTCCCTCATCACCATGGTCTTTATGTCCCATGCACTTGGTAGAGATCTCAATGCTTTTACAATGGTCTCCCGGTTTTCATATCTTTTTCCAAGTGTGTACAGCTCGTTGACCACGCTGGTGAACCGATCACTGAACTCCTTCATGTTCTCTCCCAGCTTCATCTTGATGTTCTCATACTTTTGAGTTGCCACCAAGATTTTATTCTCCTTAGTTCTTTCGTTTCCCTCATGGATCTGAATGATAGTTTCCCAGGCTTCTTTTGCACTTTGACAATCTCTGATTTTTTTGAACGTATTGTCGTCCAGTACTTTGAAGATGTGTCTCAGGCAATGGTTGTCCAGGTTACTTCTTCTCCTATCTTCAGCCGTCCATACTTCTTTCTCCTTCTCAATCTTTATCGGTCCTTCCTTTAAGATGATGCTCATTTCATCATCCAAAGTGATCATATGTAAATACATCTGAACCTTCCAGCCGCTAAACGCTTCACTGTTTAGCATGGGTGGCCTATCGTTGTGGGTCATGCTTCCCATCTCTTTTGGTTGCTTGAGTGTTAAGATTCCTGCTCTGATAACACTTATTAGGATCGGGATCACCGATAGGGGACCGGGGTCCGGCTAAAGGTAGATCGCTTACACACACACACAACACACTAGTACTAATCCGATTAAAGATTAGAACTGCTCTTAACACTACACAGATTGTCACAGACTCTTGAACCGAGTTCAAGGGCGGAAATGTATGTTTCAATCTGAAGCAACTCACACAATTCGGTTTGGAAGGTATTAGGAGAAGTCGATTTGAATGAGGAGAAATCCGGTTCGGCTAAGGGGAGTATAAGTTATTTCGGTTGAGATAATGGATATTTCAGTTCGATTGGTTAGAGTAAATAAGCCAGAAAATAAAATGAAGAACACAAGATAGGTTTTTATGGATGTTCGGAGTTGAATCTCCTACATCACCCCTCTTCTCAAACAGTGAGAAGGATATTCACTAACTAGAATATTCCACAAATACACTATGACCGAGTCTTATTTACTACTCGTCGGTTACACCACTCACAAATGATGTAATACTTTTACACAAGGTAAAATACACAAAGTTCTCGCAATTATATTTCAAACAATTTCAAGGATTTCAATCGATATTTAGGGTCGCGCGTAAATTTTGTATCGTTGTAGAATTTGAATAATCTGTTGAATGTCACGCGTATGTAGAAAAAACACTCTCTTTCAGCACATTTGAGCTTCTATTTATAAAAAAAAAATAACAACGGTCATATTTTTCACTCTCCATTGGATTGGTCATCTGAAGCCGTGCCAGTCAGAGTCAAGCAGCGTGCACGCCTTGCCATTTTGGACACGAGGTAGATATGCATTAGCCGACCGCCTGTGTCAGAAGTTGCTTGTAATCTTGGATAATTAGTAATCATTCTTTTTGCCACATGATTCTGATTCAGATCCTTCTTTTGTGTATTTCTAATAAATATCTTCATCATTTTATTACGTCATCTTCACAGATTTCATCACTTTGAATAATTTCCCGTTGACCTTAAGATCTTCGATAAATTGAGCCAGCCGGAAATGATACTTCATACGTACATCTTAGCCGATCCAGTGAGAGGAGTCAAATCGATTTACTTGATTATATCCGGATCCTTGAGACAGAATGCCTCAACCGGTCCGGTGCGGCTTGAGCTGTACCTGCACAAGAAAGTTTGAGACTAATTAAGTTCTTTGGCCGGTTTAAAATTAACTTACTTAATTTTTCTAACAATAATGATATATCAAGCGGCCTTAAGATCTCAGGAGAAAGTCCAACTATGTACTCATGTATGTATGTTTGATGTAAAATAAACGAATCCAAATTACATACAGAAAAACACGACCAAGGTTTGACCACTCAAAACAATGAAGTGGTTGTTGAAGGGTACAACGTGTCAGATATTATGTCATACTATCGAGTTTTAACGGATATAATCCAACTGCAATACTTTTCTCACAAACGAGTTGTCTTATTCAAGTGTAAGTGGTTTGATACATATTCTGGGGAACCAAAGCCAAGAACCGTATATATTGGAGAGTCAAGCAAAACAAGTATTATATGCCCCTGATATGACACCACGATCCAATTGAAAGATTGTGACAAAAATTAATCCACGATTTATAAATATCTAGTTAAGATTAATTAAATATATTAATGTTTTATTTTAATGTTCTTACTTTAATTATTCTTTAATTTACTAATGATATGTGTTTGCAGGAGGAATGGTGGTCACAAGCAAAATGTTTGGGAGAGTATACGGAAAACACCGAAAAAAACGAAACAAGTCAATCCAGAACCTGCTTATAAAGGCAGATCACCTTAAGATCCGAGGAGACTCTTCTAAAGACACAATGTATGATGTGGACCCATTAACTATTGGTGGCCCAACAAGTGGTACATATGCGGATGAGGCTGAAGAGTTTGTTGAGAGTACGTTTGCTGATCAGGAGTGATAAGAGGATGATCAGGAGAATCAGGAGGAGGATCACAAGCACCAGTCCACTTAGGACAATAATGCATCAATATAGATTTACACCTAATATTGAATTTTCTACTTTTGTAGAATTATTCGCCAGAAAGAGACGAGGGAAGAACAAGAATATCGCTTTATCGAGGAGGCCACCAGAGTAGAAGATTGCTCTGAGTTTCAGAAATGTAGATGGGAGGCCAATCAGCGAAGGTAGACGCATGAGGTCTAGACATTTAGGGTCGGTGGTACAAGCCTCCTCAACCATCTCGCACCGTCTGCGCAAGTGGAATGCATTATGTGTTGACCAATTAGATTCACTTTGATGCTATGACGGTGATAATTAATTATACATTTTACATACAAGTAAAATTTTATAACATTTGAATATTTTATTTGTCAAGATCCGTTCGAGAGTACAGATGGTCCTATTGATCAAATAACTTTCGGTATTTCCCTTGAGTGAAAACTGAGAGATGGTCCTATTATCAAATAACTTGGCTTTGATAATGGTATTTCACTCGTTTGATAAAATACTGATCTCAATATAAAATCGGAAGCTCACAAACTACCGGACGCGTCTTTGTAAAATACCGACTTTGTAAACTACCGGACGCATTCCAATATAAAACCGAACTTTAAAATATCAGACTCCAATATAAAACCGAACTATAAAATACCGGACACGCTCCATAAAATACCGAAGTATAAAATACCGGACGCGCTTATTTATAAAAATGAACTTGCAAAATACTAATTTCATATAATACCGGATACGTCTTAATATAAAACTGAACTTGCAAAATACCGATTTCATATTATACTGGATACGTCTTAATATAAAACTGAACTTGGAGATAAAATCGGAAATGCCTCTTTGCAGAAACTGAAGTTTGATCAAATGCCAGATTTGATTTACTACCGGATAACTTTTCCTTTCCAGTTTTTTTTAATCTACACAAGATTAACACAATTTAGTTCTTATTTATAAACTTATAATTAATATTTTGATTTAATAATTTCTCTCTTTTTGATTATTTAAACTAAATATTCAAAACCTGGTAATTTTATAGTCATTGGCTAATTATCCTAAGTTAATTAGCTATTTTAATATAACAATTTCTCCCTCTTTGATTGTTTAGAATAAATTATCAAAGCCAGTACTGTATATATTTTTAACAATTTCTCTCTTTTTGATTGTTTTAACTTAAAACTATCAAAATCGAACTAGATGTGTGTGGATTCTTTAGCCAAAAGGGATTTAGCAACGATGTCGTTGAGAAGTGAGAATTCGATTTTCAAAGAGGACTTAACCCCATGGGTTTCAACATGAACGGAGGTGTCTGGGTTTCAACATGAACGGAGGTGTCTGAGAAGAGTAGTGAGATCTCCTGGATAATGTCACTTGGGGATGGAGGAAAATCGAAGAATCCCTCTATTGGAAGTTCGAAGCATCGGGCAAAGACTTCTTTAGAGAAGAAGAATTATTCTCCTCTTACTTCTGACAGGATAATTGTATCATCAATTACCCTTGCATTCTCAAAGAATTCGAAGACGACGTTTTCGTAGATTATAGATGATCCCTCGAGAAATTTCTTCAAGCCTTAATTCTCGAGAGATTTGAACATTGAGACAAATCCATGATGGAAGAGATAGATTCGAAGTCAATGATCAATGTGTTACCAACAAAGACCTCCATTTCTTGATTTCGAGGGGGAAGGATGACTTTTATTTATGAAAGGAAGTTCTAGCTCGATAGAAAATAGAAATTAGAAGTATTTAAAGGAATTTTGGGACGCTTCAGATGTGTAGGTTACTCTCAATAAAGACATCATTAAATAGGGGGTAGTCATTTAAAGTTCATCCTAAAGTCCATTGGGGAAGGAAAAATAACCATTACTCATGTTAGTCATTCTTTTGAACATTGAGAGACACGTGTCTTCAAGTTATTTGAGATATGACTGTTTAGTTTCTGAAAGGGAATATTCATTGACAGATATTGACAAAATAAGACAGCTGTCCCATTATGATCCGAGGATGAGACTACCGAAACTTTCATGGAAATAGAAAAAAATAGTTGTTTGCAAATCTTGTATTTAAGGGATCAGTTATTTTATTTGAAGAAAAACCGCTTCCACTTAGAGAGGAAACTTAATTGATAGGTATTTGTTCAAATTGTAAATAACCGACCGACTTAAAGTCCAAGTTGCTTAGGCTGTTTGGTTTGATATACATCGGTTTCGGTTGAATGATCTTGTCGGTTTCAAAAGTAGAAAAATCTTCCGGTTTTATCCCTATGGCTAATTTACCAAGTCATCTTCCCTCTAAATTTATACAAACAAATGTTTTATGAGATCATGCAATAAAATGTTTTTGAGAAGCGAAGGCTTCTCCCTATGTTCATGCATGGTATTTTATGAACACAAATGCAATGACAGTATTATTGAAAAACGAAAGCTTCTCCCTAAGTGCATGCCCGATGTTTTTATGAAAACAAATGCAATGAAAACAGCTTCTCCCTAAATCCATTCCATGGTTTTAGAAAATTTAGTCAAGGTCTAGAAGACCCAAAATATTTCTAAAGTAAGAAAACTTAGTCTCTTGGAGTGGCTTGGTAAAAATATCAGCCACTTGTTGATCGATTGAGACATATTCCAGCCGGAAATGCTTCTGCGTCACATGATCTCGGATGAAGTGGTGTCTGATATCTATGTGCTTGGTCCTCGAGTGCAACACCGGATTGTAGGTTATAGCTATGGCACTGGTATTGTCACATAAGATTGAGGATTCCTTAGCCTGGATACCGAAATCTTTTAGTTGTTGTTGGATCCATAGTAGCTGAGCACAACAACTTTCAGCGGCAAGATACTCTACTTCAGCCGTTGTTGTTGCTATGGAGGTCTGTTTCTTGCTATACTAGGAAACAAGACGATCACTAAAGAATTGACATGTTCCACTGATGCTCTTCCTGTCCACCTTACAACCTGCATAGTCTACATCAGAGTAGCTAATCAAATTAAAACTAGAATCATTCGGATACCACAATCCCACATTTTGAGTGCCCTTAAGATATTTCAAAATTAATTTAGCAATTACATAATGAGATTGTTTAGGATTAGCCTAAAATCTCCTACAAACACCAACATCGAAGAGAATATCTAGCCTGCTTGCTGTTAGATAGAACAGAGAACCGATGATCCCACGATAAGCAGTGATGTCAACACTTTGACCATCTTCATCATTATCAAGCTTGATTGATGAGCTCATAGGTGTTGAGGCATCAGAGAAACTCTCCATGCCGAACTTCTTTAGTAATTCCTTTGTGTATTTCTCCTAGTTGATGAAGGTGTCTCCTTTAAGATGACGAACTTGAAGGCCTAAGAAGAAGCTTAACTCCCCCATCATGCTCATCTCAAATTTATTTGTCATCATCTTAGAAACTTCTTACATAATTTGGGGTTAGTTGACCCAAATATAATATCATCAACATATATTTGAACAAGTAAGATGTGAGAATCTTTTTTAAACTTAAACAATGTCTTATCAACAAATCCTATAGTAAAATCATGATCAAATAGGAATTTAGTAAGAGTATCATACCAGGCTCTAGAAACCTACTTAAGACCATATTGTGCTTTATCTAGTTGAAAAACATGACTTATCAAGGCATGCTTTTTTTAAACTGAGAGGCTGCTCAACGTAAACCTCCTCATTAATTATCCCGTTAAGAAAGGAACTTTTAACGTCCATTTGAAAAACATTGAAGTTTGTAAAAGTAGAAAATGTTGGAAAAATTCTAATGGCCTCAAGTCTGGCAACATGAGCAAATGACTCCTCGAAGTCAATACCTTCCTCTTGTCTATAGCCTTGGGACACTAGTCTAGCCTTGTTCCTTGTGACCAAACCATCTTCATTAAGTTTGTTGCGAAAGACTCATCTAGTTCCAATGACAGATTGATTAGATGGTCTTGGAACCAAATGCCATACTTTGTTTCTTTCGAACTGGTTTAGCTCCTCTTGCATTGCAAGGATCTAATCTGGATCAAGCAATACTTCATCAACATTCTTAGGTTCAATCTGTGAGATGAAAGAAAAGTTCGCATACTCATCTAACAATTGATGTATGGTCTTAAGAGGTGTACAGGGGTAACATATTATTAGCTTAGGAGGATGATTTCTGTTCCATTTGAAGCTTGGTCCCAAAACATTTTCTGACCGCCCGGTTAATTGGTCAAGATTTGACTAACTGATTGGTTAATAAAGATTTGACTGATCAGTTTACTCAGAGTTATCTAGACTGTTATCCGTTTGTTGAGGTACGGTCTGGTCTTGTTGAACTTCAACATTCTTAGCCGTCTGGTCAGAAGCAATGTTTCGGTTTACCTGGACTTCTTCATCTTCGTTATCAGATTGGAGATTGATGCCCTCCATTCTTTTAGACAAATCAATGGATATAGAGGTGTTACTTTCGACGGACTCATCAAACACAATATGAGACGATTCTTCAACAGTTAGAGTTTGTTTACTATACACTCTATAAGATTCACTGATTGAAGAATATCCTAACATAATACGAACATCAGATTTAGCATCAAAAGCGGTCAAATAATTCTTGCTGTTGTTATGAATGTAACACTTACAGCCAAAAATCCTAAATTATTTAACATTATGAGCTTTTCCATGGTAAATCTTATAAGACGTTTTGTTAAATCTTTTATTAATCATTGACCGGTTTTAAGTATGACATGTTGTATTAATGGCCTCTACCCAAAGCTTTTGAGCCACTCCGGAGCCGACTATCATTGATCTAACCGCTTATTTAAGAGTTCTATTTCTCCTTTCAGCCAAACCGTTTTGTTGTGGAGTTCTGGCACTAGACAACTCATGTCTAATATCAGACTCCTCAAGGTAAGAAGACAGAGTCCTGTTAGTGAACTCAGTACTCCTATCACTTCTAATTTTATTAACACTTACTGATTTTTCATTTTGCAATCTTTTAAGTAATTTGATTAGATTATGAGTAGCTTGATCTTTAGAAGCTAAGAAAATAACCCAAGTAAACCTAGAGTAGTCATCCATAATTACTAAGGTATATCTCATGCCTCCAAAGCTGGTTACCTTAACTAGACCGAAAAGATCCATATGCAAGAGTTCTAAGCATCTTTCACATTGAATGTTACCTTTACTTTTAAAAGTTGACTTTATCTGTTTGCCCATCTAGCAAGCAGAATAAACTTTATCTTTAGAAAACTTCAATTTAGGAATACCTTCAACTAGCTCTTTAGAACATATAGAGTTAATAGTCTTAAAATTTAGATGAATAAGTCTCTTATGTCAAAGCTAGTTTTGATTGTTCTTAGCTATCATGCACATGGGATTAGGCGATTTTTTTTCCAATTAACTTTATAAACATTTCCTATCCTATTCCCTATCAATAGAGTACTTCCCCTGTTGATCATTGACTATGCATTATTGCTTATGAAATTCAACAATATATCATATATCACACATTTGACTTATACTAAGAAAAGTATAGCACATATTTTCAACAAGTAGCACATTGTTTATGGTTAGGTTATGCCCACGGTCTTACCTTTGGAGTTATCACCAAATGTAATTTTTTATCCATATTCCTTCACAACGTTGGTTAGAAGTTTTCTATTTCCGATCATGTGCCTTGAGCATCCATTGTCCAAGTACCATTCTGAGTCCTCCAGGAATCTGACCTGTTTAACCTACAAATAAAACTATTTACACATTTTGGTACCCACATTTAATTGGGTCCATGGTTAACCTGTCCTTTGGGAATCCATACTTGTGTTATTTTGATGAATCTCCCAGTGCTAGTCTTAATAATTCTACATGCATTAGGCTTGACATCTCTCTGTCTGCCTTTCGATGACTCATAGTATTTTGAGGATGAGTTTTGATGATACCTCCTTGACCATTTGTGATGTTAATGTCCAGCCGACCGACTGACTTTCCTTCTCTCAGGACTAAGCCACCGTGACTTGTCAGTTGACTCCACATATTTTAGTTCCTTTTTAGTTACGGACTCATCTGCATCGTGACTTGCTTGAGTGTTAGTTGATGTATCCTTAACAAAACTTATGGAAGGAAGTTTGCCTTTCTTGGGTTTTAACTCTTTGCATGACTTGTCTAGGCTATTGTTGTCATAGCCTAGTTCAAATTTGCAGTTGACCAGCCTTTGATGACTCGTTATCTGATTGATCGCATCCCCAAACTTAGTCATTCAACAATCACATAGTTGGTTCTCTCCTTTTTCTTAGTCAACGTTTGAACTGTCTCCTTGAGTTTTTCATTC
This sequence comes from Impatiens glandulifera, assembly GCF_907164915.1. Taxonomy (NCBI): domain Eukaryota; kingdom Viridiplantae; phylum Streptophyta; class Magnoliopsida; order Ericales; family Balsaminaceae; genus Impatiens; species Impatiens glandulifera. The sequence continues at coordinate 28,405,739 of NC_061865.1, forward strand.
TTAGAGGATAGTTCATATGTTTCCCCGATTGTGTTGTTTAGTTGAGTTGAAACGAGGACAGACAATTTCTTGTACTCAATGACCATGTTATTGAGTGCAGTAATCAGGTCGTCTCAAGTGAACTCTTCAGAGGCAAAGTCAAATACCTCTTCATCGTTGGCCATAAAGCACCTGACTTCTTCATCATCACTGGAGAGAGAGTCACTTTGAGCCCACTTGCTTTTGCTCTCCTCTACCACCATTTCTTTTTTATACTTATTGTGGTTGGATGATTTATGATCCTCCTTATGTTTTTGATCAGCTGGCTTCTTTTCGTCTCTCCTTGGCTTCCAACATTCCGACTTGTAGTGAACTAAAGTATCATAGTTAAAACAACGAATGTTAGCCTGATAATCATTAGAGTTGTTGTTGTTCTGGAAAGATGAGTTAGATTGATTCATCCTCATGAATTTCCCAAAATTCTTGATAAGAAATGCCATCACATCTTCGCTGAACTACTCAACTGACTTTATGGGTTCAAGGGTTGCTGGATCCACAGAGGACACCGACGCCCTAGTTACGTTCGAGGATGAGGGCTCATCTTCATTCCTTGAATTCATTTCGAACTCATAGCCTTTCAGATCGTTGAACATGTCATGCAATTGCATCTTGTGAATGTTTTTGGACTCCCTCATTATAGTTGTCTTAACTTCCCTGGCACTGGGAAGATCCTTCAACACTTTGACTATGATTTCCTTGTTGCCATAAACCTTTAACAAAATGGCAAGTTCGTTGACAATGATGGTGAAACATTCGTCAAATTCGTTCATCGTTTCTCCGGGACGCATCTTGATGTTATCGAACTTTTGAGTGGCAACCATGATTTTGTTCTCTCTGTTTTGTTCGTTGTCCTCATTGAGTTGAATGATCTTCTCCCATACTTCCTTGATAGTTGTATATGCTCTGATTTTTGCAAACGTGTTTTTATCCAAAGTACTTTATATGGCGTTCTTGGTTAAGTTGTCAAGGTTATTCTTCCTTTTGTGTTCATTGGTCCACTCGCATCTTTCCTTTTCAATCTTGATCGGGCCGTCAATGATGACGTATCACATGTCATCATCTTGCGAGGACAAATACACCAGCATGCATAACTACCAATCAATGAAATCTTCACTTCGGAACATGGGGGGCTTGTTGAAGGCAAACATGATGATATTTGAATGCTTGAGAATAGAAACAGACTGCTTTGATACCACTTGTTAGGATTGGGTACAACGATAGAGACAGGGGTCCGACTACGTTGAATGCTTACACACTTCATTTGATATTAACTCTGTTAAAAGTTAATATCCGTTTATATTCTTCGCAAGTCGTCACAAACTCTTGAACTAAGTTCAAGTGTGGAAATGTTTGTTTAGACTTGAAGCAGCCAGTGAATGAGATTAATAGAAAGGAACACACGAGACCAGATATTTTATGGATGTTCAGAGTAAAAGTTTATACGTCACCCCTTCTTCTCAATGTTGAGAAGGATATTCACTAGAAGATTTGGTTTGAATATAACACTTGTACAAACCCAGTCGGACAACCAGGACTTAGACACTACCTGTTTCCAAACTCCTAGCACACTCTATTGATTAGAAACAAATTCTTTCAACTTACAATACTGAAAATTCACACAGAATAAATAATATGTAATACAACTTTAATACTCTAGCACACTTGTAAGATTTTAGGACCTCGAGAGCTTGAGAGAATGATGAGAAAACTGGTATTTTTCTTGTAAAGCAATTTTTCAGTGTGCAAAGATTGTTCGAAAGGTTGTTGAAGCAAATTCTTCTCTTTCTTCTTAAGTAGGCAAGATGCAACGGACATATAACAGACAAATTTGCTTTAGAGGACACATGTCCTAATTTGATTGGCTGCGTTCCAGAAAGGTACATCAGAGAGGATCCTCTTTGATCTTGTCTGTACTTGGATGATAGTAAGCTAAATTTTTATTAATAGGATTATTATGTACGTGGAGCGTACAACTCAGAAGGTTTGACTTGTCTTGGTTCATAGTAGTCTTTTATAGGTCTAATTCTGCTGCCGTGTCAAACTGCCCATAACGAATGCTTATTCGGGAACTAAGGTTGATAAGGTACAAGAAAGCGCTTATCTAAAGTGCCGAACTTGGGAAATACCGGAGGTGCCTTGCGTAGAGCTTAAGTGATAAAATACTGGGGATGCTTAATATAAAACCGAGTTGATAAATTACTGGAGACGTTTATCCAAAGACCGATTTGGATAAACTACCGTGTGCGCCTCTTGATAAAATACTGATCTTAATATAAATCGGAAGCTCACAAACTACCGGACGCGTTCCAATATAAAACCGAACTATAAAATACCGAACGCGCTCCAATATAAAATCGAACTATAAATACCGGACACGCTCCATAAAATATCGAAGTATAAAATACCGGACATGCTTCTTTATAAAACTGAACTTGCAAAATACCGATTTCATATAATACCGGATACGTCTTAATATAAAACCGAACTTGGAGATAAAACTAGAAACGCTTCTTTGTAGAAACCGAAGTTTAATTTAATGCAAGATTTGATTAACCACCGGACAATTTTTCCTTTCCTTTTTTTAATCCGCACAAGATTAACACAATTTAGTTCTTATTTATAAACTTATAATTAATACTTTGATTTAACAAAATTTATCGAAATTATTACTTTTGCTATTCAGCCCGAGGTGGGACTGTAATAATTTATTACTTTATCGAAGTTATAATTTTATCGAATATTATTTTATCGAGAGTTTATAGTAGTATTTTCTTTTTTGAGATACATATAGTACAATATTTTAACCTTCGGATGCAACTCTAGCACAAATTTCTTAATTTACATTTGTCGGTCTCATTTGTAGTCAAAAAGTAACATTTAAGGGCGGTTTTTACCGTCGTTATTGTATAATTTACCGCTGCTAAAAGACAATTACGGCGGTAAAATTACCGTAGTCAATCGCCGTTAATAGTTCCCACCGTTTAAAAAGATTTTGACAATTAAGGGCGGTAAATTTACCGCAGATACTAACGTTTAACTGCGGTTTATAAAACCGCAGTTAATAGTCTCTAACTGCGGTTCCTAAAACCGTAGTAAATTATTTACTTATAAAGGCGGGATTTTCACCGCAAGTAATAGTTTCTAACTGCGGTTTAAAAACCGCAGTTAATAGTGGCTATAAAGGCGGTACAAAAACCGTAGTTAATAGTTAGTTGGCTATATATAAATGCAATATTTTTAGCGTACGATTTAGTTGACTATATATAAAAACAATATTTTTACCACAAATAATTGTCTCTAATTAAGCTGATAGTTATAAGTGTAGTTAATAGTCAATTGGCAACAATAAAAATCATTCAAAATAATATTATATAATTAACACTCCATTTTTATATTATAATATTACCTAAAAATATAATTATATCCAAATATAATTACATCAAAATATAATTATATAGTATTTAAAGTCATACAAAATAAACATTATTATCTCAATAAAAACAATCAAATTCCAAAATTTGAAACAACTTCTCTTCCTTTTCTTCCTTCTCCCTCTTCCTTTTATTCATCAGACCTATAAAAGATTCAAATACAAATTTATCAATTAGTAACAAATTACACTTTTTTACTCTCTTTTAACAAGCAAGAACTAAGTAAAATATTTCCTATATTAAATGAATTAATATAAATTACATTTGATAAATTAATTAGAAGAGATAATTCATACTAACATGCTAATGTGGCGCTGCAAATTTCCCTCAAAGAAATTTTATTGTTCCATTTATTTGTCCTTGTCTTAAATTGGACGTCTTGGACGTCCTTGTTCCAAAAGATATCATTATCACTTAAATAAAATCATGGAGAAAAATGAGGAAATGAATTTAGAACATTCATTAGTTTTTTCAAATTTATATATCAATGACAACCACATTTTGATAACCTAAAATTCATAAATAAAGTTAATTATATTCAATGACCAAATTTCTTTCATGCTACTATTAATACACCATAACACAACTTAATAAATGCATCTTTACGAACTTACAAATAATCATTATCTATAAGATGGAGGACCTAGCCGATTAAACAAAAGTACTATACTTACAATGTATAAATCTTCTTCAAATATACCGGGGAGTATTATACTTACAATGCATAAATCTTCTTCAAATGTACCAGGGAGCCCGATGAAGCAATGCAAAAATCTTCTTCAAATGTACCCGAGTAAGGTGAAGCGCAAGAAAAATAATAGGGAATGTAGATAATGCTCAAAAGAGATAAACTAGAGTAGGTTGAAGCTCCACAAAAAGAGGAAGGTGAAACGGTGGAGAAGAAAATGGAGGACTGGGTGAAGTGGAATAAATAACCCTTAATTCCTTAATATTTTTATTATTTTATATAATTAAAAATAACATAATATTAAATACAATAATTCTCAATTATATTTATAAATTAACATATTATATAATTCAAAATATTATATTCATTTCATTTTTTAATTAAATTGTTATATTTTTTTATATTTAAAAATTACAAAATTTATTTTATTTTATAAAGTACAAATATTATAAAAAATAAACACTAATATTAATTAAAACTGATATATAATTATAAATTTTATAAACAATAATTTTTATATAAAATATTTATATTCTCGTACTAAAAAGTTTATATTTTTTAGCTTTTATTATTACTTATGATTACCAGATTATTAATCATCCTAAATATTTATCTAAACATAAATTAGAAATAAAATAAAAAAATAATTCACACACTTTCTTAATTAGTTTTTTTTTTAATTTTCATTAATTAAAAACCAAAAATATTTTATTGTATTTTATAATTTATAAATTAAAATACAAAAAATATTATTAATAATTAAACAAATTACAATTTCAAATACCTTTGACTTTAAACTAAATTTAAAAACAAATATAACAAAAATGCTAAATAAATAATTGATGACAATTTATCTCCATTAATCAATAAGAAAATAGTCATTGAAATGATCAAATCTTTATTAAAATATTTAGGAATGTAAATGAGATAAAAATGACTAGTCTTCCATATTTTTATATTTTTAGAATTTATTTAATAAAGAGTTTATCAAAATATATATATCAAATTATAAAAGTTTACACAAAAATGATAAAGAATTTATTTTAATATATATATATATATAATTTTATAAAAGTAATTTAGATATAAATTTTGACTAAAATGATAGAGAGTTTATCTTCAATTAAAATATATGAATATTATATATATATATATATATATATATATATATTATTTAAAATTTAGATATATTATTTGTAAATATGATTAAATTATTTAATATAAAATTAATCTTAAATAAAAAAAAATTAAAAATATTTATGTAATTGTAATGAACTGTACAAATTATTTAGTTTTTATGACGTTTGTTATCTATATAAATATAAAGTTATAAATTAGACTTTTGTTATTAATTAAAATTTAATTTTATGAATTAATTTGAGATGAATTAGTCTATTATTTAATTAGTGATTAAATATTAATAAGATTTAATATTATTTTTAGCATTATTTATAAACTAAATATATATAAAATTATGAAACTAATTTTTTTTTATCAATATAATAGTTTAATATTTAAATTTATAATAATATATAATTATTGAATCAATCACTATATATATTTTATAATAATAAATATATTAGTGGTTATAACTAATTCCATTACGGTTTAAAGTCATAATAATGTTAATTAGTATATATATATATATTTATTATATTATTTCAAGAATTTAATTAAAATATAAGTTAAAAAAATAATACAACAAAATGCTAAGTAAATAATTGACAATTTATCTCCATTAATCAATAAAAAAAATTAATCTTGACAATATCAAATCTCCATTAAACATAATTTAAGAATCTAAATGAAATAAAAATGACTAATTATTCATATTTTTAGAATTTATTTCACTTATAAAGATAATAGTGAATACCAAATTATATAAAGGTTTATACAAAAATGATAAATAATTTATTTTAATATATATTTATATATTATTTTATAAAAGACATAATTTAAATATAAATTTTGATTAAAATGATAAAATGTTTATCTTCAATTAAAATAAATACAATATATATATATATATTATTTGAAATTTAGATATAATATTTGTAAATATGATTAAATTATTTACCATTAATTGTGATAATTACATTAACTAATCTTAAATAAAAAAATATTTAAAATTTTTATATAATTGTGATTCACATAGTATAAGACATTTGTTATATATAAATATAAACTTATAAACTAGATTTTTTTATTATTTTAAATTTTATTTTATAAAATAATTAGTGATGAATTAGTCAATTAAATTAGTGAAAGAAAAAAATATTAATAAAATTTAATATTATTTTTAGTATTATTTATAAACTAAATGTATATAAAATTATAAAACTAAATTTAATTTAAATTTAATCTAGATTATAGGTTAATATTTTAATTTATAATTATATATAACTATTGACAAAGTAACTTCTTTAAACTTATATTTAAATTAATTTCTAAGATAATGCATAGAAATAATCTTATTTAGATTTTTAAAATTAAATTAATATTTATTTTTAACTTGCTTTTATAAAAAAGAAAATTATATATACATATAAGAGAGTAAAGGAAACTTAGGGGAGGGAATGACGTATTAATTGGTTGAAAAAACTAAATAACTTTCTCTCTTCTATTTTCTATTTTCCTCACACTCTTTTATTTTTTCAACTTCTTATATAATATATAATATATATATATATATAAATATAATATATATATATATATAATATATATTTTTAATATTTTATTTTAATTAATAAATATACTAGCATATACATTACGTTTTAAAACTCTAAATATTTGTTAATATATATATATATATATATATATATATATATATATATTACATTATTTTATGATTTAATTAGAATATAAGTTTAAAAAATAATACAACAAAAATTTAAATAAATATTTAATAACAATATATCTTCATTAATTAATAAAAAAATAGTCTTGACAATATCAAATCTTCATTAAACCTATTTTAATAATATAATAATAAAAACTAGTTTTCTATATTTTTAAAATTTACTTGGCTCAAAAAATATAATAATACATACTAAATTATAAGGTATAAAAAAAATATATATTTAATCTTAATATATATATATATATATATATATATATATATATATATTATTTTATAAAAGTATTAGTAATAAATTAGTCTATTATTTAATTAGTCATTAATTATGAGAGAGAAAAATATTAATAAGATTTAATATTATTTTTAGAATTATTTATAAACTAAATCAAGTGGGTAAGATATAAAATTATATATAAATATGAAGTCTAATATAATATTTTATTATTTTTTTTTCATGGTTAATTAATGTAAGGTATGTTTATTGAACTGATAAAATAATATTTTACAAGTATATATATTTTAATTAACTTATCTAATATTCTCTTTTTAAAACTTATCTCAATTAATTTTTAAAATAATAAAAATTAAAATCGATTAATAATTTTTTTTTTATAATTTATAATAATATAAGACTTTTAAATGTGGATCTATATAATGCGATTTTAATTGAGGTATAAAAAACAAAAAACCACAGTTAGAGATAAGACTTTAACTACGGTATAAAAAACCGCAGTTAAAGATAAAACTTTTAACTACGATTTTTATATAACACAGTTAAATATAAGACTTTTTAAGGCGGTTTTATATACCGTAGTTAAATGTAAAACTTTTAAAGGTGGTTTTATATACCACAGTTAAAAACAAGGTATTAACTACGGTTTTAAATACCGCCGTAAAATTTCGCCGTTAAAAACACATTTTTTACTAATATATTGTATTTGTTAACATGGAAAAATTTTAGAATCTAAAATTGTAAAATATCTCATTTGAACTTGCTTAACTTCAAAACTAGATTTCCAAAGATTTTACCATCATATTCCTTTTGCATATTATTTTATAATCTCTATATGTACATAAATTTCATTAATTTGGATATAATAATAGCCTTTCAGAAATTCCCCATGGTGCCTCAATTTTTAAATTATCTTTTTTAAATTATAGAAATGAATGATTTTTATAAATACTTACTTAAATTAAATAGTGGATAAAAATATATTTAATTTTTTTATTGGTTCAACTTAAAAAAGAAGACTATGAAAAAGAATAATAGAGAGGTGAAATATTTGAGTGTCTTAAAATTAATCATGATTCTTTTTGTGTTAAAGATGTTTCAAATTACTTCTTTAACCGATTGATTTAGTTAGTTTAAGTTATTGAATTTTCACTGTTATAAATTTATAATACAAATATATTTATTAATATAATAATATAATATCGGGCAAATTACATAGATAACCCTTTAATTACTTTGATCGCTTACTTTTAGTTCTCAAATTATTTTTTTAAAACAAATCGTCTCTCAAACTTTAAGAAATGATCACTAATGATCATTCTGTCAACTTTTCCGTTAAATATATTAGCCAAGGGCGAATTCATGATTTTTCTAGGCTATTAAGATTATAAGTATTACACTATTGTAGGTAATAAATGAATATATTAGGAATATTAATCAAGTTGATTCACGAATACTTCTTCTAAAATAAAATAAATATACGAAATCTAAATAACGATAAGAATAACCTTATTTGAAAGAAAATATGAAAGTCTACTTTGGATTTTAACCTTGTTTGATAAAAATATAGGGAAAAAGAAAAAATAACATAAAATTAAGAAAAATAACACAAAATCGTCTACAAAAATAAATTATCAAGTGAGTAAACACAAAAATAAAATAAATATACGAAATCTAAATAATGATAATAATAACCTTATTTGAAAAAAAATATGAAAAAATCTAGTTTAATGGATTTTAACCTTATTTGGTGAAAATATAGGGAAAAAGACAAAAATAAAAAATTAAGAAAAATAACATAAAATCGTCTTTAAAAATAAATTATCAAGTGAGTAAACACTTGAAAAGACGATTATAGAATATTAATGTCTATAAACTGTTTTGAAATAATAAATTATACATCAATTTTCAAATGAATGACTTGCTATATCCGATGATCAATTTGTTGTAGGATCGAATATTTATTTTGTAATCTATTTAATTTTTGTTTTTGAAAATTTATTTGTTTAAATAAATCGAACGAAATCAATTTAACTATTTTAACTTGTTTTTAAATATTATTTTATAAACTTTGGAAATAGTTTAAAACTAATTTATAACTAACTGTATAGTTTTATACTCGATATTTCTCAATTTATAACTGATTGAATATAATTCTTAAGTTTAATTTACTAATCATTGATTTATTACTCGGTATTAACATAACTATTTAGGTATTGTTATTATTTGTCTATTATTATATAAAATTTAATTTTTTTTTGTTAACTTAATTAATATTATTACATACTTTGTTTTTTCTTTTGAAAATTATGACAATAAGATTGATCATTTCCACCATTATATTTGAGTTGTTATATTGGACTCTTAACTTATACAACTCTGAAATAATATATTAGAAAACTGAGAATATAATTTTATTTTTCAAATATATTTTCTTAAGTTAATACAATCAATAAGTTAATGCTTTAAAACTAATGTTTTATATTTAAATTTTAATTTTATAAGAAACTATGAAAAATGGTTATTGTAGTATTATTCTTACAATGTTCTCAAATATATCTTTTTAAATTAATACAATCCATAATTTGATAATTTAAAACGAATGTTTCTTAGTTTTTTTTTTTTAAAAAAAAATCCTATAAAGAAATATTACGAAATCATAAAAAACTGAAAAACTAAATTAAAAAAATGGTTATCTGTGAGTGAGGAAGAGTTAATCACCTAACCTCTCTTATTTCATTTCCTTGTTCAAACATTAATATATATAAAGTTTTACATATTTATTCTGGGTTACAACACACCTCCACTCCACCTTCTTTGATAATGACTCTAACTAAAAGACTAAACCGATCTTTTGCTGCACCCGTCGTGGATTCGTCTAAGAACCCATAAACATTTTTACTGTAATGTTCTGTTCAGGTTTTGCTCTTTTTGTTTCCTTTGCTCCTAAACTGCGCTTTCATTTCTCGACTGAGATGATTACAATGCATGTTTACTTAGAAACTTTATCTAGCTAGATACCATACACTTTACTAGAAGGACCAATCAACGTTTAGATTAGAGGAGAAAATAAATGGATTGCCAAAATCTCCTTCAGCCATTCCGTACCGTTCGATCATCAACTCAAAGTCTATCTTCTTTAAATGATATAACACATGAGTTACAAGAAGAAGACATAGAAGAGCAGAAGCCCAATGGAAAAACCTGTTCAGCCCCAAATTGTTCTTATTCGAAACGTTTTCTACTAATTCTTTATATCATGATCGCTGTCTCATGGTCTATCTATGTCATCTTTATTTCTTTCGTGACTTTTAAGACGGAATACCTACCTCTGAAAACATTCTCCTCGTTTTGATTTTCATTGCAATCTTGCTCTATCTTGTCGGACGAAACAAAGATATCGTTCTGTCGTAGTTTCTGGGTTCTCAGATGAATCCACGACGGTGCAGCAAAAAAGTCAAAGGACTTTTACTTAGAAAATTAACAGAAAGACGGTTGACATTTCAAAAATTTTGAGGAACATTTAAAAAAATAATAATAATTTTAGTTAAAAAATAAAATATTTTTTTCCACACTTTTTTTTTTAATGATGCAAAATATATATATATATATATAATCAAAAAACTCAACGAAAAAATCAGCGAAAGTAAGTCCACAAATCAACGTGACAATTCATTAGTTAAGAGAGAAAATTTTCAAAATGTTCCGAAACGCTTATTTCGGGTCCCGAAACGACTTCAAAATATTTAGAAACGGTTATTTCAGAACAAAAAAAAAAGTATTTTTTTTCCGAAATTACCGTTTCGGGACCCGAAATGAGCATTTTTGGGATATGGGGACAATCTCGCAGACCACGTTGGATTCGTGGAATTGTTTTCGTTGTGTTGTGCGGAATGCAAGAAAATGATGAACAATGAAGTATAAAAAAACAGATGAAGAGAGATTTCTTATTGTCAAAGATGAAGATTAAAAGATTACAACAAAATGAAAAAGACAACTACAATAAAAAATGTTGAAAACAAAAAAACGTAAATCCTAACTTAATTAAGCATAACTGTAGAATAAAAAGGATGGTTAATATTATTTCTTATACTAAAGGCAGATCGTTACAAATCTCTACATTGCCTTAGTATCACCCAACAAGTAGAGTCTGATCAAACTACTTCCAACTGTCAACATTTAGCAGGTCCAACAATGGATGAATTTGTTAAGTGGGACCGGCTTCGTGAACATGTCAGCAGGATTATTATGTATGCCGATCTTCTTCAACTTGCACTAGTAAAAAAATCATTAATAGTAACCAAAAATAGTAACCGTTTGTTCAGCGGTTGATATTAAAGGGGTAATACCAACCGTTTAAAAACCGTAATATAAAGGGGTCAATATCAACCGCTCTTAAAACGGTTGATATTAACTCATCTATATTAACGGGATTTTAAATAGTTGATATTGACCCACTATATATTAACAGTTTTAAAAACCGTTGATATTAACCACATCTATATCAACCACTTTAAAAAACCGTTGATATTGACCAAATCTATATCAACCATTTTAAAAACCCTTGATATAAAGGGGAAGGTATTATAAGAGTTATTCTGATATATATTTTGTTATATTATATTTTATTATTGCACAAAATGTTTGAATAAATTTTATTCTTACTAAAAAAGAAATTATTCAATATTTTTATTAAAAGTTGTTATGAAAATTTATTTGTAATTTTGAGTTATTTTTATTTATTTAATATGAGGAATAAAAGTGAGATAAGATAAAAAAAAAATATACACTAAAGAATATTTTTTTCAAGGAAAGTAAAAATAAAAATATTAACAAAATTTAGTGTTTATGAAAAATATATATAAATATTAATAAATTTTAATATTTAATAAGAATAAAAAAATACTATTAAAAAGGAGAAATTAAAATTTAAGATTTAAAGAAAAAAATTAATAAGTGGAGAGAGATTAGAGAGAAACTAGGAAAGATATATAATCATATCTTTTTATTAAATTTAAAATATAATTAATAATTATTTATATAAATATATATGAATTTATTAATAATTAATTATATGAATTATATATATATATATATATAATATAAACATTAAATAATAATAATAATAAGTAAAAAAACTAAAATTTTATGATAATATATTTTAAATTTGAAAACATAATATAATTTTATTTTTTATGTAATAAAATAAATATATATATATATAATTAAATTTGAAATATTTATATTTATTTAATAAAATATACATATAAAATATTTAAAATTTAAAATTTTTATATAAATTAATTTGATTTGTTATTTGATAGAGTAAATATATATAATATTATCATTTTAAAAATAGTTGATATTAAATATTTTTTAATATTTTGAATTTAATAATTTATATTTATATATAATATTTAATAGTTAATATATATATATATATATATATATATATATATATATATAAATATAATATTAATAGTTAATATTTATATATAATATAATATTAAGTAATTAAATTTGTTACATATAATATATATAAATTAAAATAAACTAAATAAAATATCATTAAAATCGTGGTGGGTTGTTATACAAAATAATTAATTAATTCTCCTCTGATAACTTCTTCTTAACCTCGATACTTCTTCTCTCCTCAATCACCTGTCTTCCCACACCTTTATTTTTATGACCTCCATTACTTATTCTCTCCTCAATCTCTCTCTCATCCCTCAACTCCTCAATCTCTCTTATCCCTCAACACTAGGTAAAATTATCATTGTATAATCAGGTTTTTGAGATACACTAAGAAGTTGTTAAGTAGATTAAACAGATTCTTCCAATAATGTTTATATTATTAACTTTAATTTTAATTATTTATGTTGTAAATGTCTTTATATATAGGTATACTAAATTTGGATGAAATTAATTATAAAAAAGAGGAGGTAGTTAATTATAAAGAAAATGAGGTTTATGCTGAAGGAAGAAGAAATAAATGATAGAAGATGAAGATCAAGGAAGAAGAGATAGAAGAGGAAGAAGAAATAAATGATAGAAGATGAAGATCAAGGAAGAAGAAATAGATGATAGAAGATGAAGATCAAGGAAGAAGAAATAGATGATAGAAGATGAAGATCGAATTATTATTTTTTATTTTTTGTATTATGATTTTTTTTTATTTAAATGTAGTATTTGTATGTAATGGAATTAAATTATTTTAATGTTAATTTTGGAATTATATTTAAAAATTATCTTGTCATTTGAAATTTTGTATAAAATAATTAAATTTATTTTAAAGTGATTTTTAATTAAATAATTGAAATATTTTTTTTATAAATTCCGAATAAAAAATGTCAACAAACATTATAATTTAGAAATTACAACCACTTTTATAGTTCTTAATAACAAACGCCTACAAAACGGTTGTTATTGAGTAATAACAACCGCCCCAAAATGGTTGATATTTCATGTTTGAGCAATGCCTACGGAGGCTCTAGTAATGGATGTCAACCGCTTTTTGAGCTGTTGTTATTACTCAATACTAACCATTTTTTGTTTAATAACAACAGTAAAAACCATTGATATTGACCTTTTTTTTACTAGTGTTGATTCTCCTCTCAGTACGAAGAAAATGATAGCGAACATCAATATATTTGGTTTTATCATGATGCACTTGATCTTTGGCCAAACATATAACACTTAAGCTATCAAAAAACAATTTCCTAATTATGATGGATACCAAGGTCACTTATTAATCCTTTCAACCATATACCCTCTTTGGCTGCTTCATTTAGCGCCATATACTCAGCCTCGGTAGTGGACGACGCCACAGTCGACTGTAATGTTGCCTTCCAACTAACCACTTAGTCACCAAGGGTGTAAACATAACCAGTCATTGATCTTCCACCATTGATATCTGTAGTATAGTCTGAGTCCGAATAACAAGTTACGAGACACTGATTATTACTCCCATAAATGAGATCAACATTGGATGTGCCTCTCTGATAGAGAAATATTCGCTTTACCGCTTGCCAATGTTCCTTACCAGGTTAAGACATAAACCTGCTAACAACACTAACTAAATACGCAATATCAGGTCTAGTGCATACCATGACATACATTAAACTACCCACCGCACTATCATACCGTACATTATACATGTATAATTTTTTATCTTCAGACTGGGGTGCGAATGCAGACAAATGATCAGTAACAACTACAGGAGTATTGAGAGCCTTTGCTGTACTCATCCCAAAACGAGACAAAATTTTCAAAATATAACTCTTCTATGAAAGAATTAGCTTCTTTTGAACTCCATATCTTACTATTTCCATACCTAGATTTTTTCGTGCTCCACCTAGATCTTTCATATCAAACTTGGAACTGAGAAGGTATTTTAGCTTTTGAATCTCCGACATCTTATTGGTTGTGATTAACATGTCGTCTACATACATGAGTAATTAAATCGATGAACCAACACCGATTTTTTTGTGATAGACACAACAATCATATGCACTCCTATTGTAACCATGTTAAATCATGAAATTGTCGAACCACTTATACCACTATCGAGGAGACTGTTTAAGTCCATACAAAGACTTCTTCAGACTACAAACATGTGTTTCCTTACCAGGAACAAGAAATCATTCAGGCTGACTCACCAATATATCCTCCTCAATCTCACCATGTAAAAAAGCTGTCTTCACATCTAATTGCTCGAGTTCCAGACCCTGTTGTGCTACTATAGCTAGTAGTACCCTGATAGAAGTGTGTCGTACTACATGTGAGAATATCTCATTGTAGTCTATGCCTTCCTTTTGACTGAATCCCTTTGTAACTCATCCTGCTTTATATCTGGTCCCTTCAACACTAGAGGTTCCATCTTTCCTTTTGAAAATCCATTTGCACGCAATGATTCTTCTCCCCTTAGGTAAAGTAACCCGCTCCCGTGTATTATTTTTGTGAAGTGATTCCATTTCCTCACACACGGAAGCAATCCATTGTGCAGAATCACCACCATTAACAACTTCACTATAAGAAGATGACTCATTATGTATGACATCTTCAGTTACCTGAAGTGCATAACTTACCATTTCTTCAGTATCATTCATAGAGGGACTACTTGTCCTACTTCCAGAACTAGTTGAGATATTTCTTCTCTCGATTAAATGAATTAACCTATCAGGAGCTTTAATTTGCCTTTTAGATCATGTTGTAATGTCAGATTGACTTTCAAGTAATCCAAATTGATAAACTTCCTCATATGATTTATCAGTATAGTGTGTAATGTCAGTTGTCCCTAAAACTAGAGCCACCTCAAGCTCCACCTATTTCTCGGTACTATCATTTTCTCTAGAAAGTGATGGCTTGATATAAGAGTTAAGTATAAACATCTTATTAAATGTGACATCCTTACTGAGGATTACTCTACCTTTAGAAGATGACCAAATTCTATATCCCTTGACTCCATCTCCATAGTCCATGAAAATAATCTATTTTGCCCTTGGTTCTAACTTCCCTTCATTAACATGATAGTAAAATGTGCACCCAAAGATCTTCAAGTGAGAATAATCAACGACGTTACTAGACCATACCTCATAAGAGATTCTGCAATCAATCCCAGTATGCGGTGCACGATTTATCAGATAGCAAGCCGTTAAGACAGTCTCGCTCTAGTACTTTCTAGTTAATCTAGTATTAGAGAGAATTCTTCTAACTCTCTCTAATAGTGTTTGATTCACCCTTTTTGCTACACCATTCTGTTGCGGTGTACCTCAAACATTTTAATGTCTTGCAATCCCCATATCCCTGCAGAACTCATTAAACTAATATGAACAGAATTCAAGTCCATTATCTATTCGCAGTCTCTTAACCTTCTTTCCAGTTTGATTCTCCACTATTGCCTTCCTATGTTTGAAGGTCTTAAATACCTCACTCTTATGTCTCAGAAGATACAACCAGGTCATCCTTGAGTGATCATATATGAATGTTACAAAATAGCTATAACCTTCTATAACTTCAACTTGAGCATGACCCCAGTAATCAGAGTGGATATAATCCAATGTGCCCTTAGTTTTGTGAACTCCCTTATTGAACTTACTGCCATGCTTTTTCCCGAAAATGCAGGGTTCACATAACTCAAGGTTGGTAACCTTGTGTCCAGATAGAAGATCCCGTTTGGACAAAATTTGTATCCCCCTCTCTCCCATATGTCCAAGTCGCATATGCCATAACTTGGTTATATCAGGGTGCCGATTCAAATATTTGAATGCGACCGCAGTTGAACTTGTCAGCGTCTTACCTTGTAGTATACACAATGTATTCTATTTGATACCTTTTAATATTACTTTTGAACCTTTACTGATGCACAATGTTCCTTCTTCACCGCTAAATTTGAAACCTTTAGCATCTAAAATGCCTATAGATATTAACTTCTTCTTCAGTTGAGGAACATGCCGAACGCCAATTAGGGTCCGTATCTTACCATCATCAGTCAGAATCTTGATAGTCCCAATACCCACCGTTCTACATATGGAATCATTTCCCATGACAACGTGTCCACCATCATAATTTTCATAGGTATCGAACCATTTTTTGTTCGGACTCATATGATATGAACACCCTGAATCCAACACCCACGTATCAATAGGGGAGAAGCGCTAGCTATAAGGGAAATGTCCTCCTCTAAGTCGGTGTCTCTGTCTTTATGTGCTATAGTAGCCGTAGAATATTTGTCCCTTTTCTTAGGACAATTATTCTTCTAATGACCAGGTTCTTTACAGTAATTGTAGATGTCTTTAGCATTAGGGCCCTTAGCTTTGTATTTTTTATCCTTCTTCTTTCCAGACCCTTTGTAGTTGGTTGTGCTGACAATCAACCTAGATGCTTGACTGTCTACAATTTCACCGCTCGCCTTATGGTGCAATTCTCTAGTATGAAGTGCTGACCGAACTTCCTTTAGAGTTACGGAGTCTTTACCAACAACGAACGATTGAACAAAATTTTCAAATGAGTTGGGTAAAGATACCAACAGAATTAATGGAACATCTTCATCTTCGA
The DNA here is from genome assembly GCF_907164915.1 of Impatiens glandulifera. Lineage (NCBI taxonomy): Eukaryota > Viridiplantae > Streptophyta > Magnoliopsida > Ericales > Balsaminaceae > Impatiens > Impatiens glandulifera. The sequence continues at coordinate 28,423,042 of NC_061865.1, forward strand.
TCTTCACATCTATATTTCTCAATTCAAGTAATATAGTGTTTAACTTATCAAGATGTTCACGAAGAGACTTACCTTCAAGTATACGAAGACTGAACAGACGTTGCTTTAATAACAACTTGTTAGTTAGTGACTTTGTCATGTACAAAGCCACTAACTTTGACCACAGACCGATTGCAGTATCTTCATTTGATACCTTAGTAATCACTTCATCAGCCAGACAAAGTAAAATCGTTGAGTATACCTTCTCTTCCAAGACCTCAACCTCAGTAGTGATTTTACCAATGGTAGACTCCTTTGCAGGACCTGCAACTATCTTCGACTTTTCCTTCGACAATATCTTTTATTTTTTATTTTTTTTTATTATTAAATTTTTATGAAGAGGCGGCAAGGAGGGCCAGGAGGTCCTAAATAAATATTTTTTTAATTAACTTTAGCATTTAATATATAATATTTTGCCCTAAAAATTAATAAAATTATTTGACTTAAGATTGACCTTACCCATCTTTTTGTGTTAATTTGATAAAATTTTAATTGGTTTCCTTCTTCTCATCATAATTAACATCATTTCACTATGTAATTGGTAAGTCTCACTTTTTTGTCTTGATTTTAAAATATTGGTTTTTGTTGCACTTGACCATTTCAAGTCAGGTCTAATTAATTATATGTAGTTGACTCTATTACCCAAGAAATAGAGCATTTCAAATAATAAATGAATTAACTAATATTTTCCAAACAAAACAACAACTGGCTAATACAACTTGTGAAATAATAATATTTCAGTATTACTTGAAGCCCACGCATGCATTGATTATGAACTGCCCATTCATATCATCTAATTAATATATAAGAGTATTGGAGTCTTTGGAGATCATATTATTATTATTATTAACTTATCATCATCTTCTTCCAAAGTCACACACTTTTTTAATTCCAAAACAATGTCAAACATAAGATCAAAAACTAATGAAAAAGGGGTCATTACGAGGGTAGAATCTCTCGGTAATGACCTTATATCTGTCAGTATAGACATAATACCAAGAGTTTGAGTAACTCTCGACATTCGTCGGTATTGCCACTTTCGGTAAATCTAATTGGGTGTTTACCGAGAAATTTCTTAAATATCTCGGTTTAGATACTAGAGAGAAAAACTCGAGAATTTTTCAAATAACTCTCGGTTTTTCTTGAAAGGGAAAAACCGAGAGTTTTCCAAATAACTTTCGTATTTTCTTACAAGAGAAAATCCGAGAGTTTTTCAAATAACTCTCAGGTTTTCTTAAAAGGGAAAAACCGAGAATTTTCCAAATAACTCTCGGTTTTTCTTACAAGGGAAAATCCAAGAGTTTTTCAAATAACTCTCGGGTTTACTTAAAAGGGAAAAACCGAGAGTTTTCCATATAACTCTCGGCATTGCCCCTATAAATGTCTCAAATTGGCCGATCGTTTTTTAGCAACCAAAACCTATTCAACCAAACCAATACATACATTCATAAACCAAAAGATCATTATAATTCCAAAATTCTAAACCAAACCCAATCATCCAAACGACCTATTATCAGTCGAATCAAAGCGTTTATAATTGTTCAAAAACTAGAATGTACTAACTAGCTAGGGGAGGAAGGGGGTTGATACTGGCTCATTAAGAATTCAATTTGTTGTTCATATTTCTCCATTCTTTGCGTGATTTGCATCCTTTCCGTTGCGATATCACTCTCCCTTTGCAATCTTTCCCTATCTCTCCTTTCCAATATTTCACGCACCCTCTCCACCTCCATTTAACTCTCCCTTTTCGCTCATTCTCTATCCCTCATTTCCATTTCACTAATCATTTTCTCCCTTTTCATATCTCACCTTTGAATTTCCTCAATTGACAACGCCATGTTTCTCACATCTGTCTTTAGTTGTTCATTCTCCTCCAACAACTGATCAGTGGATCGTTGAGAATTTTTGTCACTTTGACGATCCTCTCAAAAGTGTGTGGACCGGACGCTAGAACCCATACAGATCACTATACCATGCATTTGGCGTTAGAACACTTTTTCCGTCAAGTCGAAGTTTTTTTTTTAATTTTGGAAAAACGACTTAGCGTCATTTCATTAAAAAGTCCCCAAAAAAGGAAATAAACCACGAGTTTAAGAGATCATTATAGACAGGCCTAGAATGATTTTGAAGTCGTAACATTCTAAATAAAAGCTAAAAAGCTAAAAATATAAATGAATTATCTGATTACAATGTTTTCAATTCTAGTGAGTTCAAAAAACGGTAAATTCCAGTTCCTACGAATATTCTAGTTTTGCTCTGTGCTTGGAATTCTTCTCCACGTTTCCGCGAGGGCACTACAATCTGATACAATATCTTTCCATAACTCTTCAACGCTCCTGCGGGTTTTGCTATATACCCTTGCATTCCGTTCTTGCCAAATGTACACCACTACTCCAAAGCCGCACTTGAACACGCTTGTTGCAAATCTATTTCCCTTGGCTTTGAGTAGTGCTGCTTCTTTGATTTCATTTCATTCACTCGGGGAACTGATCAGCTCCAGGCTTTTATAGAATATGTCCCAAAGCTCCAAAGCAATAAAGAAGCTCCCGAATAGGTGATATATGGTTTCTTCATTTCCTCTACATAAAAAAAACTTACGTCTGGGATGCTCATATACTTGCTGATATAATCACAAGTGCCGAGTCTTTCCCAGAAAGCGAGCCATAGAATGAACTGGTGTCGAATGATAATCTTCGTTTACCAAGAGGAGCCCATTTTACTTTCTACGATTTTGTACGGGTTACCTCCCATATTTTCTTTGATACCAGCTTCTCATTGTCCTTAACTTTCCATTCATGAATATCCGATCTGTCGTGTAGTTGTATGTTACTTATATGATCAAGTATCCTCTATCCTTCCAGATTTCTTCTTAGGAGTGAGTCACAATTCCAGTCTTTAATGTCTCTGATTTCCGCTTCTGCGCAGTCCCTTCTAATACAGGTATTTTGAAACTACTCCTTGTGAATGATATACTGGTTTTCAAACCAGGGGTCGTGCCAGAATAGAGTGCCTTTCCCGTGCAATATAACTTCTTAGTTTAAAAATGTTTTTAAGAGACCAGCTCATACATTCATAAATTTTGCAGGTTTAGATGCTGGTTTCATATTTCATAAACCTAGTATGCACCCATTTGATTCATAATGACTCCTGATTATGCTCCAAAGCCCACAGATGCTTGAAGGTGAGAGCTTTATTCCACTCGATACAATTCTTCAAGTCGATGCCTCCCTTGTCCTTCGGTTTGTAGAGAGCGGTAAGTCGAAATGAGAGATATCTAATTCACTTCTTACTTCCTCCATCTCCGCCTTCACATTTCAAATTAATTTTCATTTATATAAATAAGATATATATAATTTTATTAAAGTTAATTAACTTACAATCTTCTCTTGCACTCGTTAGTCTAGGATCGGGTTGGGGTTTTCTTTTGTAGCTTTTAGGGTATGGATCCTCTTGAAAATTTCAACGACAGAGGGGGTTCATCCTATTTCACCCGCTTGTTAAAATAAATGATTTATAAAATTAGAACATTTTTTATATTAAGTTATTTGAAATAATGTACATACCAACTCTTCATCCACTTGTGAAAATGGCCTACTTCCAATATGATGCGAGAATTTTAGTTTATTCCTGTTAACAACATTGATACTACGTTTTCTCTGCATTTGAAATAAAAATGAAGTTAGAACAAGTGATATCATATTTTATTTCAATTATGAAACTATACCTTAAATTTATCCGTGATGTATTGGTTCCGACACACGAACTCCTAATAAACTGGATCGTAGTCTCATGGGGATTGGGAAGTACCGCCACCTCGTCTCCGTGATGAATCCGAATATAATCCCTATTCAAATCAGAGCGCCACTTATCCCATATCTGTCTGGCGTGTGCCAATCTGGTCGCTCGATATTGATCAATAGAATAATTTGTTCTCTCGAACGGATCCTGAAAAATAAAACATTCAAATGTTATAAAAAAATTTGAATGATTAATTTATAACTATTTAATCACCATCATAGCAAGCCAATGTGAATCCAATTGGTCAGCACTTAATGCCTTCCACTTCAGCAGACGATGTGAGATGGCTAAGGGGGCCCACACCACCAACCCCAAATATCTAGACCATATGCGTCGACCATTACCGCCGCTAGGCCTCCCATCTACCTCTCCGAAAGTTAGAGCAATATTCGTCCCCGATGGCCTCTTAGATAGAGAGATATTCTTGATCTTCTCCGTCTCTTCTGGGCAGAAGATTTTTTAAAATTAGCAAATTCAATATTAGGTGTAAATCAATACAAACAATAAATAAGTGTAAACGTATTACATGTCCATGATAGGTCAAGAGTGGAATGGTGCTCAAGATCCTCCTAATCCTCCTCCTGATCCTCCACCTCAGCAAACCTACTCTTAATAAACTCTTCAGACTCATCCTCCTCATGTGTACCACCTGTTGGGTCAGCAATAACTAACGGGTCCAAGACATACACCATGTCTCTAGAAGACTCTCCTCGGATCCTAAGGTGATCTTCCTATACAAGTAGGTTCTGGAATGTCATGTCTAGTTTCTTCGGTGTTTTTCGCACACCCCCAACCAGCTTGCTTGCGACCATTAGCCATCCTTCATGCATATCATTAATAAATTGGAGAATAATTAAAGTAATAAGAATATTAAAGTAAAAACATAAATATAGCTAATTAATCTTAACTATATATTTGTAAACCGTTGATTTATTTTTATCACATATCAGGAGCGTAAATTTTTTGTTTTGTTTGACTCGCCAATATATACGGTCCCGACTTTGTGTTTTCAAAATCCGATTTACATTGATAATTACGAATTCATATTTATCCACTTTCACTCCTAGTTTCCCGTAATGTATATCAAACCACTTACACTAGAATAAGACAACTCGTTTGTAAGAAAAGTATTGTACTTGGATTATATCCGTTAAAACTTTGTAGTATGACATAGTATCTGACCCTTTGTACCCTTCAACAACCACTCCTCTATTTTGAGTGGTCAAACCTTTGACGTGTTTTTCTGTACAAAATTTATATCAGTTTATTTTCACCAAACATACATACATGAGTACATAGTTGGACCTTCGCCTAAGATCTTAAGGTCTCTTGATATGTCGTTATCTTCTGCTAATTGAGCGACCTATACATACATTCTCGAAATTCATTTTTTAATTGTAAAATAAAAATAAAGTTATAAGATATGTTTCTGAATCTATGCTTAAAATCGATGGCATACGTTTCTACAAGGGACTCATTGTTATTGAAATACTTCATATACTTCCTGTAACTAGATCGAATATTAAATAGAATACTCTTAAATTCTAATTAATAAGACGTAATATAACAAAAAAATATTGAATCTTACATGTAAAAAGGTTCTATTTCGGGACAATTTTTCAAAATGTATGAATGAGCTGTCACTCGATCGCTATAATCCAAGTTATATATTTTTCCGTTAGATAGGTCTTCTAACGATGAAAATATTGAAAAGCCCGAGATTATAGTTTGTGCATGTTCTGGGTCTTCCTCCTCCATATACCTGACACATAAGCCAATACTCTCATTTATAAGATAGCTCTCGCTTATTGAGGTTTCAGAGTTATTTTTATTCCCAAATATCTTTTCATTGTACCCATTGTACATCCATCAACACTGAATAGGCCCCCCAAACAAATCCTCAAATGACAAGTGAACCGGGAGATGCATCATGATGTCGAAGATTGATGGTGGGAAAATAATTTCAAATTTGGAAAGTGTTGTTATAATATCTAAGTACAATTCTTTGAGGTCCACTTCAATCAACTTTTTGGAGCACAACAAACGAAAGAATTGGGATAAATTTAAATAGCATCATACACATGATTTGGAAGTAATCCACATGCTGCTAAAGGAATAAGATATTCTAATAAAATGTGACAATCATGACTCTTTAATCCCATAATCTTGTTCTCTTCCAAATTTACACAACCTTTAATATTTGAGCAAAAACCATCAGGCAACTTAAGATCTTTCAAGAAATTACAAACACGTTTTTTATGATCAGAGGACAAAGTGAAAGGCGCTTCTGAATAATGAACCACTCCTCTATCATTTATAGGATGTAACCATTGTTTTATGCCTAAGAGTTTTAAATCTTTACAGACTTTAGGATCATCCTTATTCTTCTCTTTCACATTCATTATTGTTCCCAACACGCTATCACAAATATTTTTCTCAATATGCATCGCATCCAAATTATGTCTCAATAATAATGATCTACAATAAAGAAAACGGAAGAAAATGCTAAATTTGTTCCAATTGTCTCCCCGTGTTTCATGATATATCTTGGTTTTCTTACTCTGTTCCGTAGTAAGAACTGTTCCTTCTAGGTCTCATACTTGCTCGTAAGTTTCTTGCCCCGTTAACAATTTAGAGGGCTCTCTATAATCTGTTCGACCATCAAAGGACTCTTTATCCCTTCTGTATTTGTGCTTTGGTGTAAGGAAGAATTTGTGACCCATTTAAAATTATTCTGACCATTAATTAATCGAAGAGATTTACTATCGCTGTTACAACAAGGACAATCAAATTTCCCTTTTTACTCCATCTTAACAAATTCTTGTACGCTGGAAAGTCGTTAATGGTCCATAACAGCACTGCTCGCATGTTAAAGTATTGTGAGGTGTGTGCATCAAACGTTCTCACACCACTTTTCCACAGTTCAATCAACTCGTCAATCAATGTCTAGAGAAATATGTCAATTTCATCTCCTAGACTCTTTGGACCTGGAATTAACATAAATAGAATGAAATTCTTAGAATCCATGCAAGTAGTGGGTGACACATTATAAGGAACGAGAATAAGCGACCATACATTGTATGAAATTTTACCATTTGCAAAGGGTTGAAACCCATTGCTTGATAAACCCAGTCTCACGCTTCAAGAGTCCGACGAGAAATCTTTATAATTTTAATCAAACATTTTCCAAGTTAATGAATCAACCGAATGTCTCAACGTATCACTATCAACTCTTCCTTCCTTATGACATCTCATCATTGAAGCAATTTTTGAGGATATGTATAGTCTTTGTAGTCTTGGTATTAGAGGGACATATCTTAACACCTTAATGGACATGAATTTCCTATTTTGCTTCTTTCGATCTTCCCCACTTGTTTGGTCGACTTTCCATCTAGAAAGGACACAAACTCTACAAGACTCTAAATTTTTTTCTGTCCTTCCAAAATAGCATACAATTGTTCTTACATGCATCTATCTTCTCATACTTAAGCCCGATATCTGTAACGAATTTTTTACATTCGTAGTATGAGTTTGGCAATTGAGAGTCCATCGGTAATATGTCATCATTAAGTAGACACAACAACATATTGAACAAATCGTTTTTCCAATGACCAACATTCTTTATGTGAAGGAGTTTCAGTAGTGATGATGATTTCGTTATTCGAGCATCTTCATACAATGACCGTTTAGAATCATCAAGGAATTTATAGAATCTCTGTATATCTTCGACTAGTTCATAGTTGTTCGGGCCATCATTAATGTTGGTGAACATATCGTTTATAATATCTTGCATATAACGTTCTCCATTGACCTCTTCATTGACTATATTATTCAACTCCGTTTTAGGATTGTTGAATTCCGGCACGGAATCCTCCGATTGACCATCATCCTTATCATTAACCACGTTAGTAGTAAGTCTCTTTTTTCCATTAAAATACCAGAATTCATAATGAAGATTTATTACATAAATGATGAGGTGAGTCTTCACATCGACTATTTCTATAGAAGTAATGTTCAAGCATTTCACGCAAGGACATTTCACTGTTTATCATCTTGTACTACTCACTATAAACTCGAGGAAGTTGTCAACCCCTTCCTCGTAATCTGGATGGTCTCAACGTAAGGTCATCAACGTTTCATCGGGTACTTTCACATTTCTAATAAGACGGCAAACAACCCACATTAATTAATATTTACTTAGTTTGATCTAAATATAAATTATGCTTACATTATCTAATACTATATCACTAATTTGCTTACATTCTCTAAATATAAATTTGTCTTAACTATACAACTGATACTCAACAAGTCAACACATTAATCAAATTAGTATTCAACATATTTTCATCAAATATGATTTAAGACACTATAACAAATAAACTAAAGTGAGAAACCACATTTTCAAGCATATTTCAACAATTTTGATAAAATCTAATTACTAATCTAACATGCATATATATCTAATTACAAAGTCAGTTCAATCATTCACAAAATCAATACATAAAACACCTAAGTCAATTCATTCACAAACTTAAATCAAACCTAAATCTAACATCAATAATAATCAAACCTAAAACTAAGATCAATAATAGTAAATTCATTCACAAACTTAAATCAAACCTAAATTTACAATCAATAATAATAAAACCTAAAATAAACATCAATAATAATCAATTCATTCACAAACTTAAATCAAACCTAAAACTAACAAAATCTAACATAAATCAAACCTAAAACTAACATCATTCAAACTTAAATCTAACAAAAATCATAAATCTATAAAAATCTAACATAAATTAAACTTAAATCTAACAAAATCTAACCTAAATTATACATAAAACTAACATCATTCAAACATAAATCTAACATAAATCAAACTTAAATCCAAGAATCTCTAACCTAAATCAAACCTATAACTAACCAACATCAAACATAAATCTAACCATATAATATTAAATACAACAATATAACAAAATAAAACCTAAAAATAACCAACATCAAACCGAAATCTAACCATATATATATATATAATAAATTACTAATCAAACTAACATGGAATCGAGACGCGACGGTAGTTGAAGGCAAGACGGAGGCGGCAGGGATGTTGAAGGCGCGCTATCGAGGGCGGCTTCCGTCGAGCACGACTTCCATTGAGTGAGGCTTCCGTGGGCGGCGTCCGTCTTTCATCTACAGCTGAGCAGCGGTGCGCCGATCGGGAGAGAGCTCAGTGAGGAGAGGGAAGAAAGAGGGCATAAGTGATCGGGAAAAGAAAAGGCTTTTTTAATTTAAAAGGGGGTTTACCGAGAGTTTTAGGTATAACTCTCAATTTTGACCCTTTTTTATATTTCCAAGAGTGTTAGGTATAACTCTCGGTTTTGGTTATTAATATTTCCAAGAGTTTTATGTATAAGTATGAGTTTTGGTTATTAATATTTCTGAGAGATATGCGTAAATATCTCGTTTTTGATGGATCTCACACAAATTTTAAAAAGGAAAAATCGAAAGAATTGTGTATATATATATCGGTTTTGATGGATCTCACACAAATTTAAAAAAGGGAAAAATAGAGAGAATTGTGTATATCTCACAGTTTTGATCTCTATTATCGAAATATATACTTAAAACTCACGATTTTAATCTTAGATTTATCTATTTAAAACATCAACAACACACATTCATCTATTTAAAACACAACATAATTATCATCAAAACACATCATTTTTATAATCAAACTCTACACATATTTTTATTATCATCAAACACAAACATATATACTTTTTTTATATAATCAAACACAATCATATACATTTATAGAATTAATCACAATCTCTATATTACAAAAATAACAAACACTTGATTAACTTAGTTAGGAGTTTAGACAAACTAATTAAACACCAAGTAAATTAAAAAAACTGAAGAAATAAAAAAATGAAGAAGTCAAATACCGAGAGATACACCTATATCTCTCGATATTACCATTCAAAACCGAAACATATTTGGATATCTTTTGGTATTTCACTTATTCATTTTTTTTAAATTTAATTGGTATTTAAATTTCTAATTAGCTTGAACAACATTAATTTAACACATTTCACATCCTTAAAACATTACACAATCCCCATACATCTAATAATCAAACTCTACACACATCCTTAATATAATCAAACAAAAAACATACATTTTTTTTTATATAATCATACACAATCATATACATTTATATAATTAATCACAATCCCTATACATCAAAAACAACATACTTTTATTAGCTTAGTTAGGAGTTTATACAAGGTAATTAGAAAGTAAAACACCAATTAAATTAACAAATGAAGAAGTGAAATACCGAAAGATTTTTAAATATCTTTTAGTTTGAGATGTCAAATAACGAGTGATATGCCTATATCTCTCGGTATTGCCAATCAAAACCAAAAGTATTAGAATAAGTTAACTAGAAAAATAAGAATAAATAAATTAATTAAAGAAATAATTAAATAAGGAAAACGTGTAAATTGATTAAAATGAACTTAGGTGAATAAGAACTAGTTTAATCAATACAACATGATTTTAATGATGTGTTCACATAAAGCTTTAAGGATGAACTTATGAATAAAAATAAGTTATGTACATGTATTTGCACATGAACACCTCATGAGACGACTAACAGACGTCTAGGCTTCAACAAACGCTCTAGTCTGAAGAAGCGCTAACAGACATCTAGGCTTCAACAGATTCTTTGGTCTAATGAAACGCTAGTAGACATCTAGGCTTCAGCAGCAGATAAAAGCGATAGCAGACACCTAGTCTTCAGTAGACGCTCTGGTCTGAAGAAGTGCTAGCAGACGTCTAGGCTTCAGTAGAAGATTGAAGTAGTGCCCATTCATCTTCCTTGCTCATTGTCCGATAAAACGGAAGACTGCCACATCAACATGTACAATAATCAACAGAATAATGCCAATGCCAATATTCAAATTTGATTGTTGCATTAATTGACCTGTATAACTATAAAAACCTTGTAAGAAGCTCAATAGTCTCACGCTATTCAAGTAGGGCTACGATACTCAAGTGCGACTACAACACTCAAGTAGAGATACGCTATATCAGCACATAGAGCTCTACAACACACCGTCATTGAATTCAAAGAGGCTATGACTCATATATATAAGCGGATCTTATTCAAGAAGAATGTTGTTTCTTCTTTTTTAGTTCTTCCATTGGTTCTTTTGACGTTGTTCATCTATGATCAAGATTACACTCTCACTATCCTAGTTGTAATTCGTATACTCTGTACTTTTTATTTAGATAAGCTGAGAGAGAAATTTCTGTAATATCTATTACTAATATTAAGCATTGTAAGTTGAACAAAGGGTGTTTGTTCAACAAAGTGATAACGAAGAGTTCAGAACAGGCATTGTTAAGCTCTCGGTTTCTGACCGAGCTTGTGTAGAGGCTATACAAGTTAAAGTCTTCTAGTGAATCCTTCTAGAAACAAAAGAAGGGGTGACGTAGGAGTTTTTATATTCGAACATCTATAAACAACTCCGTGTCCATTTCTTATTGTCTTATTCATTGTGCATCAAACAATTCTCAAACCCCACTGGTTGTTGTTTACGCCGATCCCAATAAGTGGTATCAGAGCGATGTTTTCTACTCTCTAAGCAACAAATATCAGTATGTCTATCCTTAACAAGATCCCTATGTTCACAAAGGAAGATTACGATGATTGGAAAATTAGGATGCAAGCTCATATGGCCGCTCAAGATGAAGACATATGGTATGGCATCACTAACGGTCCTATGAAGATCTTAAAGAACAGAACCACCACAATTTCAACAGACGACGTCCCTGAGATGATTGAAAATCCAAGATACGAGTGGATAGTTGAAGACAAGAGGAAAAAGCCAATCTCGACAATGTGGCTAAGGATATCCTATACAAAACGTTGGACAAAAATATGTTCAGCAAAATCAAATGTTGTTCCACCACTAAAGAGATTTGGGAATAGTTGACCCAATTGTGTGAAGACAACGACTAGACAAAGGAGAACAAACTCATGGTTTCCACACAAAAATATGATAGCATAAAGATGAAGTCTGGAGAAACCATGACGGAATTTGAAGAAAGGTTCACCAGCATCATCATCGAGCTTTCCACGTTGGAAAGACATATAGTAACAAAAAAGTTACTATGAAGGTGGTGAAGGCTCTTCCTAGAGAATGGGATATACAGACTTTGGCTATGAGGTAGTAAAATGATCTGAGCAAAGTAGAGCTGCACAATCTCTTCGTGGATTTAAAGCTTACGAGTTTGAGCTAAACAAGAGGAACGAAGAAGAGTACTCAACCTCAACCATCATTAAAGCTTTGGTGACCAGTGAAGAGTCACCTGCTCTTGCTATCACAAAGACGACTGAGCAGATCAGCGAAAACTCCATGTCACTTTTCGTAAAGAAATTTATTAGATTTATGATGATAAGTAAAAATAGTTAATTAAGTAGTAGTATAAATTAACTATTTAAATATGCTAATCAACTTATGAAAGTAGCCAACAATTATAAAATTACCAAGTTTTGAAAATTTAGTTTAAATAATCAAAAAGGGAGAAATTATTAGAATATATGAAAAGTTTTAATAATGAATGGTTAAAACTAAATTCAATTAAATATATAAGTTAAACTATATATATATATATATATATATATATATATATATATATATATATAAATGCTAAGTCATATCAAGTTATTAAATGCATTCAACATTATATGAGGCTCCGGTTATTTAATGCATTCAGTATTAAATGAGCTCCGGTATTAAATTATTTTGGTATTTAATGGTGTATGTTCAGTATTTAATAAGATCGGTATTAAATGTCTTCAGCATTTAAATTAGGACCGATTATTGATCAAATATAGCATCTGGATAAATGTTTTCTTCTACCTAATCAATCTTAGCTCAAAATTAAGCTCTCGTGATGTGTAGTCTGGCAAAAGCAACGTTTTACCAATCTGGGATGAATAGTTTGATGCAGCAGCAGAGACAGATTGTCACATGCCAAGATTAATATCTAAACCTCTATAAAGAAAGCTTTAGTACAATAGGCTCCATTAAATGGATTTCTCTTATCAAGAACAGACAAGATCAAAGAAGATCTTCTTTGCTATACCAATTCTAAAACTCAGCCAATCAAACAAAGATTAGTGTCCTACGAAGCAAATTTGACCATTACATGTCCGTTGGAGAAAATATGATCGTTGATATGTGCTTTGGATATATAAGAAGATTAAATGAAGAACAAAGAAGTACTTTGAAGATCATTTGAGCTCTCTTGTTAATAAAAACTCTACAAGCTTTTTTTTCAGAATTTTTGTATGTGTGAGAGTGTCTTCATACCGAAATTATTATATCAAGTTCTTTGTAAGTTGATAGAGTGTCTATCAACAAGTGGTGTGTGCGCTAAGATTTTGAAAGTAGGCAACAACTAAGTCCTGGTTGTTCTATTGGGTTGTGTACAAGTGTGTTGTATTTAACCAAATCTTCTAGTGAATACTCTTCTCAAGGTTGAGAAGAGTATCCTTCTCGAGGTTGAGAAGAAGGGGTGACGTATGAGAGTTTAATCCGAACATTCATAAACATCTATTGTGTCTTGTGTTCTTTTCATTTGTATCTTCCAAACCGATTATTCATTTCTTCAAGTTGAAACAAACACTTCCGCACTTGAACCCGGTTCAAGAGTTTGTGAAAACATGGGAAGAATAGAGACCGATATTAACCTATAACAAGGTTAGTATCAACCAGCGTGTTGTGTAAGCGTTCACCATAGCGAGACCCCCAGTCTCCTTCGGCGATCCCGATCCTAACATATGAAGAAAAGTCAATCTTCTCCTAACTCAAGCTCAAATTAAAACAATTTAAATTATAGAAATGAGTCTAAGTCTAATTTTAAGTGTTTTAATTGTGATAAACTAGGACACTTCAAAGCAGTCTGTAGGAAGCCAAGGAGAGACGACAAAAGGCCCTTCGACAAGAAGAATGAGTAGAAAGCCCTAGTAGCTTAGGAAAGGAAGTGCTAGTGGGCCGAAAGCTCAGACGAAAGCTCTTTGTCCGAAAGTGAAGATGATGAAGGAGTTTAGTGCCTCATCGATGACACTGATGAAGTATTTGATTTCTCTTCCAAAGTGTTTTCGAGAGATGAGTTGATAAATTCACTCAATGACATGGTTATTGAGTACAAGAAGCTGTCAGACGCCTTTGATGAGATAAAGGTGAAACAGAGGTCTAATAATATCATCTTATCTCAAGATACTCAACCAAAATCTTTGGTAAACAATATGAGTGAGATCTCATCTGAGAATGAGTAGCTCAAGGAAACTATTAAAATATATATTTAGAAAACTAAAGACTTACCTATGTGGTTAGTTCCTAGACAAAGTCCGAGGAAGCCGTCAAACAACTGATTACTCAGCAAAGACTTACCGGATGCAAATCCGGTTTGGGATTTGACTATGGCTTCCTAGACAAGTCCAATCACAAGCTGAACCCAGTAAAAGACGAGCTTAAGACTATAAGCTTTGTCAAGGGACATTTAGTTGATACAGGAACTAATCACAGCTATGATGTATTAGCTTCAAGAGATGTGATAATCTATGTAAAGCCAACTAATAGCTGGCTGAAGTGAAGCCTGAGAGGTTAACAGTCAGTTGGTCTAGCAAAGAAAAACCTGACAAAAAGTCAAGAAATTTTTACCAAAAACCATCTCATAAAGTAAAGAAGTCATTAGTAGGCAGAAAGGTATATGCCAAGTCTAACATCTATGCCTTATTAACAACCCACAGTGGGAGATCCAAAAAGATAACACAAATCTGGATTCCCAAGGGACTGATGAACTACGGACCCAATTAATTTTGAGTACCTAAGACGTCAAATGTTATTTGCAAGTTGAACAAGAAAGTTGCTTGGAGAAATCTGTCTAGTACCTGGACAATGGATGCTCCAGACATATAACCGGAAATAAACAGCTGTTAATTGATGTAGTGAAATGCATAGGGCCAAAGATAACCTTGGTGACAACAACAAAGGTAAAATTGTGGGTAAGGGTAATGTTAGATAAATTAGACCAGTTAAAATAAGAACCTAACAAAACAAACTTCCTGTGCAGGAGAACGGTTAAAGAATTAGGTTCGGTCAAGTAACTCAACTGGTCAATCAATACAACCGGACAAGAACCTAACCGACCAGGAAGACAAGACCGGTTAGAAAAGAAGGCCAAAATCGTTGGTCATCCGGTTAACCTGAAGCTATGAAAAACCGGAAGTCATCCGGCTAACCTAAACAACTGACCGGTGCAAATAGATACTTTGAGTATCTGTTGAAGATGATACCAAAGGGACAGACCTTAATATTGCGATATTCATATAAGTCTAAGGACAATCTGCAAGCTGCAGAAGACCGTCCGACAAGATCTTTCCACTCCGGGATAAATTAGAGGCGCAACCCTCCAGGTGCAGGCAACTGTCCAACCGACAGTTACCATATTAAGTAAAAGACAAACCTAGCCGGTTTGACCTATACACTGGAAGTCTAGACCGCCAGGTCTGAAATACTGAACCTCTTCTCAACCAATCAGAATCAAGAAGAAGAAATGTGACCGTTGACACATTTCACCTATAAAAGAAGGAGCTGAAGAGGAGTAAATGCAGTTATAAAAAGTTACCAGCTCTACCAATTACAAGCTCTAAGAATTATTAATTACAAGTTTATCTCTCTCTACAAGATTTAGAGCTCAAGTGTTCATTTGAAGTAAAATTACAATTTCGGTGAGAATTGTACGAGTGTTATCGAGTAGCAAATAAGTCTCGATCGGATTGTCTTTGTGTATTCCTTAGTGAATATCCTTCTCGCGGTTTCGAGAGGAAGGGGTGACGTAGGAGTTTTATCTCCGAACATCCATAAAAACTTGTCTTGCTATTTACTTTCTGCCGGCTTTACATACTAACCGATTCTATCTAAACCGATTTACTGAATCCCAAAACCGATCCACCAAACTCCAAACCGACTATATCTAAATCCGGTTCTAATCATTCTATGTACGTGCTGCTTCAACCTGAAACAAACCACTTCCACACTTGAACCGGTTCAAGGGTTTGTGACAGTTTGTGTAGTATTGAAACCCCGGTGTTAATCTCTAACCGGATTAAACACCAATCCTTGAGTGCAAACCGGTCAGACCCCGGTCCGCCAGCCGCGACCTAGATCCTAACAATTGGTATCAGAGCAGTTAGTTTCAATACTCAAGCAAGCATGTCTTTCGATAAGCCTCCAATGCTAGAAGGTGACGATTTTGTCAACTGGAAGGCACGCATGCACCTGCACTTAATCACCATGGATGACAAGATGCAGTTCATCCTGACTGAAGGACCGGTAAAGATTGATAAGGATAGGGAGGAATGGACAAAATAAGACAGGAGAAGAAACAATCTAGACAACCATGTTAGAAACCGCATCTTCAACAGTTTGAACAGGAATACGTTCTGTAAGGTCAGAGATTGCCAAACCGCAAAGGAAATATGGGAAACGGTTATTAAAATTCATGAGGGAAATGAAAGAACCAAGGAAAACAAGATAATGGTGGCTATCTAGAAGTTTGAAAATATCAAAATGAAACCGGGAGAAACAATGAGGGAGTACAGTGACCGGTTCACAGATGTGATAGACGAGCTATCAACTCTTGGAAAAAATATGACAACAAGGAAATCATCATGAAAGCGTTAAGGTCTCTTCCAAGTGCATGGGACATAAAGACAATGGTGATGAGGGAATCAAACTGTCTAAGCAAGATGAAGCTACACGATGTATTTGAAGATCTTAAGGCATATGAGTTTGAAATAAGATCTAGGACTGAAGATGAAGTTTCAGCCTCAACCTCTACTAAAGCCTTAGTCACATCCATAGAACCGGTTGCTCCTACACCGATCAGAACCGCTGAACAGTTCACCGAGGATGGCATGGCAATGCTTGCACAGAAATTTGGCAGATTCATGAAGAGAAGCCAACCGACAAACAACAACAACTATAACTACGGTGATAAATCTAATGTTAGATGTTATAACTGCAATGTTCTAGGACATTTCAGGTGGGAATGCAGAAAACCAAGACTAGATGACCGGAAACCGGATGATCAGAATCACCGAAATAACTATCAACAAACCGGTGAAGGAAGTGAAGTTCAGAAAGCACTGATAGCCGATGACGGAGGAAGCTTATGGGCTCATATTGACAGTGATGATGAACTCACATGTCTCATGGCAAATGAGGAACATGTATTTGACTCTCCCTGTGAAGAATTTACTAAAGATGAATTATTTAATGCACTGAATGACATGTTAGTAGAGTATAAGAACCTATTACATTAATACCAACCCAAATCAACTTTATAGCCGATCTCAAAGCACCAACCTTGACCGAACCAAAGACCATCCAACCTGATAAAATCCTAGAAACCGAGATAGCACCTAAACTATCCTCTAAGACCAAACAATTCAATGAGTCAGTTCAAGAGCTGACCGAAGAGGAAGATGCCCGAACTCAGTATCAAATAGCCACATGGAAAAGATCCAGTGAAATGGTGAACCAGATGTCTAGGTACAAGAGACATCCCAAATGCAAATTTGGTCTTGGATACAAAGACAAAAAATCCGCCAACCAGAACCATTTGGACAAAATGCATCTCACAAAAGACAACCTTCCCTTTGTAAGATTTGTCATGAGCTCTTCAACCGATGATGAGGAACAAAGTGATTCAAAACCAGAAGACGAAATAACCTATGTAAGTCCAACTGACTCCGAAAAATTGCTTCATCCTGAGAAAAGGAAAGTCAACCAGCCCAAAGGTAAGCAAGCCGATCCACGACCACATAGGATAAACCAAAGGCCACCTCCGAACAAGGCACTCTTAGGAAAATAGAAAGACCTCAAACAGAGTACAGGAAAACTAGTTAGAACCATAACCGGGAAAGTTGTCCGACTTATTAAAGTCTGGATACCTAAGGGACTAATTACTTGTAGACCCAAGTAAATGTGGGTACCAAATAGTTTCAAATATGTATATTTTGCAAGATATGAAGAAACGGCTAGGAAACTCTGAGTGGTACCTGGACAACGGCTGTTCTAGACACATGACTGGAAACAACAATCTTCTAGCCGACATCAGAATAGAAACCGGTGCAATGATTGTCTTCGGTGATAACTCAAGAGGTAGAACTGTGGGCAAGGGTAAGATTGTCCATGGTAATTTAACAATTTATAATGTACTCTTAGTTGAAAATCTACACTTTAACCTACTGAGCATTAGTCAGATGTGTGATGCTGGATACACTGTAGAATTTCTTAAACATGCATGCTTAGTTAAAAACTCTCAAGGTAACATACTACTAACCGGAAATAGGTTAGGAAATATATACAAGGTAGATTGGAAAAATAAAGTAGAACACCCTATTTGCATGGTAGCTAAAACCGATCAAACTAGGCTGTGGCATGAAAGGCTAAACCACCTAAACCTCACAACCTTAAACTATATCCGTGGTAAAAAGCTGGTTGAAGGAATCCCTGATATAGTATTCAATAAGGATAAGGTTTGTTCAGCGTGTCAAATGGGTAAACAAACTAAATAACCTTTAAGAGTAAAGGAAATATTCAGTCTAACCGATGCTTAGATCTTCTTCACATGGACTTATTTGGACCGATTAGGGTCATCAGCCTATGTGGTATGCTCTATACTATGGTAGTTGTTGATGATTATTTTAGGTATACATGGGTAATATTCTTGGCATACAAACGTGAAACCGCATCAAATTTAATTACATTTCTTAAACATTTACAAAATGAAAAATCAACACGCATAAATAGCATTAGGAGTGATAGAGGAACCGAATTTACAAATAGCACATTAAATGCATTTCTTGATGAATCCGGCATTAGACACGAATTGTCTAGTCTTAGGACTCCTCAACAGAACGGCCTGGCCGAGAGAAGAAACCGAACTCTCAAAGAAGTCGCAAGGTCTATGATAGCCGATTCGGGTGTTGCCTAGAAATTCTTGGCTGAGGCTATCAATATTGCATGTCACACACAAAACCGGTCTTTGATTAACAAGTTTCACAACAAAACACCGTATGAAGTATACTTTGATAGAATTATTAACCTTAGGTATCTTAAAATTTTCGGTTGTAAATGTTACATTCACATAAATGGCAAAAATTACCTATCTGCTTTTGATGCAAAATCCGATAGTGGGATCATGCTAGGTTACTCAGCAGTTAGTAAAGCATGTAGAGTATATAACACTAGAACTTTAACCGTGGAGGAATCTCTTCATGTCGTATTCGATGAATCAGTTGAAAGTAACACTGCATCATCCTTTGACCTACACAACAGATTGGAAAACAATAATATCCATTCTGATAGTGAAGATGAGGTTCTGGTTTTCAGACGGTTTGTCCATGACCAAATGGGTGATGATGAATCCCAGCCGGATCAAGTTGCCACACAACAGGAAGCTGACACCTCGGTTCAAACTAAGGAAATTGGTCGGTCTGACACGTTTGTTCAGCCTACCGATATGTCTAGCCTTGATCAAATAAACGGTAATTTGGTAGACACTCCTGAACCGAATCTCAAAAGGATCACTAAACATCCTCATGCGCTTATTATAGGCGACCCTTCAAAACTTGTCCAAACTAGGCAACAAATCCTGGAGTAATACTTTAATTTCGCTTTCATATCCCAGATTGAGCCGGAAAGGGTGGATGAAGCATTGTCAGATCCGAATTGGATCTTGGGAATGCAAGAAGAGTTAAACCAGTTTGAGAGTAACAAAGTCTGGTACCTAGTCCCTAGACCTAAAGATCAACCGGTCATACGAACAAGATGGGTATTTAGAAATAAACTCAATGAAGACGGTTTGGTCACGAGGAACAAAGCCAGATTAGTGGCACAAGGATACAAATAGGAAGAAGGCATTGATTTTGAAGAATCATTTGCCCCTCTAGCTAGGATTGAAGAAATTAGGATTTTTCTGGCCTTTGCTGCTTTCAAAAATTTTAAGGTTTTTTAAATGGATGTTAAAAGTTCTTTCTTGAATAGTGACCTACGTGAGGAAGTATACGTTGAACAACCACCCGGTTTTAAAAATGTTGACATGCCTAGTCATTTATACCGCTTAAACAAAGAATTTTACGGTCTAAAACAAGCTCCTAGAGCTTGGTATGATACACTAACCGTGTTTCTGTTAAAACATGACTTCACCATAGGTTCGGTGGATAAAACCCTATTTAAATTTGAGAAAAATGAGCATATCCTACTTGTTCAAATATATGTGGATGACGTCATTTTCGGATCAACCGATCCTAAGTTATGTGATAAATTCTCAACCTTGATGACTAACAAATTTGAGATGAGCATGATGGGAGAATTAAGCTTCTTCCTAGGTCTTCAAGTTAAACAACTCGAAGGAGGAACTTTCATAAGTCAACCCAAATACACAAAGGAACTTCTAAAGAAATTTGGGATGCACACATGTTCCTCAGCGGCTACTCCAATGAGTTCATCAATAAAATTGGACAAGGATGATGACGGTCAGGCAGTTGACCTAACGACCTATCGTGGAATTATCGGTTCACTCCTATACCTGATAGTAAGTAGACCGGATATACTATTTGCGGTCGGAGTGTGTGGAAGATTCCAGGCTAACCCAAAACAGTCTCACTATACAGCCGCTAAACGAATATTGAAATACCTAAAAGGAACCCCTGAAGTCGGTCTGTGGTATCCAAAGGACTCATCTTTCAACCTCATAAGTTACTTAGATCCATACTATGCAGGTTGTAAAGTTGATAGAATAAGTACCAGCGAAACATGCCAATTCCTAGGTGATCGGCTTGTTTAATGGCATAGTAAGAAGCAAACATCGGTTGCCACATCAACCGCAGAAGCTGAATATCTGGTAGCGGAAGTTGCTGTTCACAACTTCTATGGATCCAACAACAACTGAAGGATTTCGGTATCACCGCCGAAGAGTCTCCGATATTATGTGACAACACAAGTGCCATTGCAGTCACGTACAATCCGGTCCTACACTCTAGAACCAAGCACATCGACATAAGGCATCACTTTATCCGGGAACATGTTATGTTGAATCATATCCGCTGGAATACGTATCAACAGAACAACAAGTAGTCGATATATTCACAAAGCCCCTGCAGGAAGCTAAGTTTTCTTACTTCAGAATCATACTCGGTTTAACCGATATTAATTAGCTCATTTCTTAAAACTCTCAAAGGTCAGACAAAACCGGCAGTTCTTCCAAAATTGTCGGAAACCGAATTCACCAAGGTACTTATTGAAGAACCGCTTTGTCTATCAGTCACAGTAAACCGACCGGTTACTTAGTTCTTACACTAATTAACCGCATCGAGATCAATGACTGAAAACTGACCGGTTTGGAAATAATATACTCTGGATTATTTGGCTACCGAACAAAATTAGAATAATTATCTGTGTTTAAATGTATGTGTTCTGAAAAGATACCTTTTCAAAGCAAAATGGTCATACATTAAAAGTCGTGAAGATATGATATCTCTCACCGTCCAGGCCCATGACTCACATCCTCGGTTGTAAACATACTTATTTCATGCAATATGTTTTATCATATGGTTAATAGATTAAATCAACTACTATACACTGGACAATACCATCATCCCTCCACTAATATATAAGTTAGGTAAACATCAGACAAAATACTCACAAGTATCAACTTATTATCTCACTGAGACAAAAATGTCTCAGTTTCAAAACATTCTCCAAGTTGATTTCAATTCCGCTCAAGGAACTGAACACTACGAGATATTCAAAATGATCAAGTCTCTTGAAGACACTAGTCTAAAATCCCTTTTAGATGACAAACATGTCATCTTCCCTGAAACCGTTCTAGAGTTCTTCTACAACGTAAGGGTCTTCCGCGGTACTCTGTACTTTGACACTATTATTCAATCAAGGGTTTGGGGAACCGTGTTTGACTTTTCGGAAAGTGATTTTTCCCGGTGCTTCGATCTTCCGAAGCAAGGGCTTACCGATCTAAACGTTCCAGCCGAACTAAAGGCCGAAATTGCTTTGAACTTCTCTAGGTCGAACCGTCCGGTCAGGGACCACGGTGCTAGATCATCATTGAGGGCTGAATACCAGCTTCTCAATGATATAATCGGTCGGGGCATCCTGGGTAAGGATGTGACCAATACTTACCGTGCCACAGTTTTCAACATGATGACCGCTATCACAACAGATACGCCAGTCAACTGGTCTAGGGTGCTGTTTGATATCTTGATCTGGATGTTCACCACTCGCCATACCGGTCTCATTCCCCAAATCAACTGCCTACTCATGGAACTCGGGGTTCCGCTCTGTCCGGGCGAAGGGCTAAATCAGATCCAAGTCATACTAGGGAAGTTGCCGACTCGTTCTATGAGCGGTTCGAGAAGGCCTGGAAAAGGAAGAACCGCCATCTCAACTCCTCCGGCAATTAAGTCACTCCATTCTACAACCGGTCATTTTGCTATACGTACCGGTTGTATTGTCATTCTACTCCATTATGATGTTTTTGGCTAGTCTATGTGTTTCTTTCGGTTTGCTGTAACTCCACTTTCTTTAATGAAAAGTAACTTTTGATTTCCAACTACATGGGAAATTACACCAACCTAGTTACTTCCTAACTAGATTCTCCACCTCGAGTTCCGCAACCGGTCAAAAGTAACTCCTTCCCAAGGAGTTTTGTAAACATAAATATTCCCAACACTAATAAGACAAAACGGAATATCAACATTAAATGCCCATATTTTCCCTCCAATCTCAAATCTATATAAGGAACCCTCTTTATCAATTTAGCATACCTCCAAACAACTTATAATCTCTTAAACTCTCTCTATCTTAGCAAAATTTGAAAGAATGACAAACCGTACTCTAAGAAACTATCTTTGCATTGATTTCGACTCCGTCCTCAAAGTTGAGGATCTTGAAGTGAAGGAACTCCTCTTTGAATCCCTCATCGACAACGGCCTTCGTGACTTTCTCGAAGAATCCGGCGATGCCATTACTTCCATTGTGAAGAACCACATCTTTGTTCTTCACGAAAGCGAATTCTCCCGGATGTTCAATCTGCCCATTGAAGGGTTCTCCGATTTCCCATCCCGCGTGGGGAGTGTGGTGGTTAACTATGTGGAAATGTTCTCCGGAACCGAAGTACCGGTGGAGAACTACGGTCTGAAAACCCGCCTCGCCCATCACATCCAACTCCTTCACGAGATCGTCAACCGATCCATCATCTTCCAATTTCCGAACCAACACTATTCTAGGAAAGTCTTCGACATGATGACCTACATCATCAGTTACACCCTCATCAACTGGTCATCGGTCTTCTTCAATAACCTGAAGACCATGGTCGAGACAAAGAAAGGTTTCGGCTATGCCCCCCACATAAGCCGGTTCCTTCGTACACACCATCCAAATCTTGGACCGGGTACCCTGGCGTACCTATCCAATGTTCTCCACGAGGAAGGGGTGGAGGACAAATTCTCTAAAATAATCGTTACATAATTTATAATTCTGTATCTTGTATACTTTAAATCGATTTGTGTATCGGTCTCTATTATGCTCTCTTTCATTGGATGATCATTTAAATTTCTAAGTTCGAAAACCGGGTCAAAATTGCATTATTAGAATATCGGTCTAAATGGTCAACCGGTTAAAAACGGCAACCGCTCCCTTAAATCACCGGTTAAATAACTGCTTCCTTAAATAAAGCGGTTACAAAAACAAACCGCTTCAAATAAATTGCTGCCCAAAACCATTTTGGAGGGAAAATTCCCGCACAAACTTGATGTGACAGTACGCGGCGGTTGATATTCCAACCCGCGACTATAAATATGGTCCTTAGTCATTTTATTTCATTCTTACGTGAATTGACTTTCTCTCTCTAACTTTCAACTCTCTCAAATCTCTCAAATTTCTCACGCTCTCGATCTCTCGGTCTCTTCAACTCACAATGGGTCGCGAATCCGTGATTTTCACCCACATCGTCCAGGTCGACTTCGATGAAATTCGAGCAAATGGATCGGCAGAAGCTAATCGAGTGATAACCCAAATTTCTGAGTCTGGTCTTGAACACTTCTTGAACGGACCGTTCATCTTGTATCAAGAAGCAGTTACCGAATTCTTCCAAACCGCCGCACTCAGCGAAGGAACGATAACCGCAACAATAGGCGGAAAACTGTTCAAACTCGCCATGGAGTCGGTTGCTGAGGTCCTCCATCTACCAACCGAGGGGAGCGACTTCTCGGTGGTTACAGACGAGGACACATTCCAAGCGGTTTGCCGGGATGTTTCGGATACTGTGGTACCAATAGCAGTGTCTGGTAAGAAAACCTCATTCAAACCGGAAATTAGACCGCTATGCGAGATTCTATCTAAGTCGGTTTAAGCACGGGGATGCAACTATGATAACCTCACCCGAATGAAGATCGATATGATTGCCGGTTTGGTCAACGGAACTAAAATTAACTAGGCAAAGGTAATTTTCACCAACCTATGTGAGATGGTGGATCCATCATCCAAACGGTCATGGGGATACGCCGTTCCACTCGGCAAACTGATGCGCCATTTCAACGCTGAAACCGGCCCAGGTGTCTTCATCCCCCTAGCAAAATCACAAAATCCCATCATTTTATCAGACCGGAGGACAAACAGGGCAAAACAAAAATCTCCGCAATACGAGCGGCCGAAAAAAGTCACAAGCCAGAAAGAAAAAGACTCCGGCTAAAGACAAATCCGGAAGCAAGGCGGATCAGCAACCGACCGGATCGGCTAATCCACAGTCCGACAGCCTCCATACGGAAAATTCGGCATCCAACTCTAGCCGAACTCTCTCACACCACACCGATGAGGATCGGTCTGGCAAAGGGAAAGAGTAGGTGGTCGAAGAACAATCGGCCAGAACTGATAATATTGATGAAGGTTCGGGTAGACAACCGGAAGAAAATGAAACCGCGGATTAAAGCATTCGGCAAATGGGCGAGGACCTCGTCAAACAAATCATGAACGTAATTTACGTTCAGGCTCACGATGCAAGCGACGTCTACTTTCAATGGGCCCTGAACCGCAAGAAATCTTCTACACCAACATGCTACCGGAACATCCCGCTGACCGAAGATACGAAAAACTAGTTGAGATGGAGGCGGAAGTCATCAACCTTACAAAGGCTAAGAGCGTATTGACCGCTCTTCGAAGAAGTAAGATGGTTGAACCGCATGCCCAGTTACTAGGGCTCACCGAACATATTAAACATCTTCGTGAAAAACACATCCCAAGGACGGAGGACTCTCAGTTCGAGATCTTGGTGCTGGATATGCTCACAATTAAAGAACAGGAACTGACCGATGAGCTGCCACGGTTGGAAGCGGAACCCGAGCACCAGGAGGCGTCGCTCTTCTCCAGATCTCAACCTGAGGATGATGGCGGTCCGAATCCGAGCATATCTCCCCTGAACAGGAATCCGTAATCAATGACACCGAACTCAGAATGGGTACACCGCCCACTGATCAGCTCGCATCTCCTCAAACCGACAATGCATTGGTACCAGCTGTAACAGAAGTAAGGGTTAAGGACATAATCGAAGAATTTGTCAATGCCTCCATCCTTCCGTGGCAAAAGAAGATAAAAGAAACCGCGACTAAATCCATTGAGATGATTGAGTCTACCAATAAATAGCTGGAAACCGCGGTTGGACGGATTATGTCCATTGAGGACAAATACGGTCTTACCGACCTTTTGTTCAGTGACACAACTGATAGAACTAAGGCATTGGAAGCCGTAACTTAGAGGTTGGAAACCGATATCGCTCATACCAACCAAAAGGTCGGTTTGGCAGATCTACACCTCATAACAACTGATCAAAGGCTGAACAAGATTGAAGGGGATCTAAACCAATCCGGTGTCCAGGCCGGATCCATACTCGAAGAAATAGCAACGCTTAAAGAAAAGCATGCCAAGACCGAAGCCGATCTAAAGGCGGTCACCGACCAACTGGCGGAGATGGTAGCGGCAAAGCTGGCAGCCTACAAAGCTCTTGAAGAGGCGAATGAAATCGCGACTCAAAATATTCAGAATGCCCTAGACGAGCAAGTCCGGCTTCAAAAGGAAACAACACAAGCGGATGCGGACCTGGCCAAACATATGTAAACGATAGAAAACATTGCACCGGCCATAGCGATTCAGCAAAATGAGGACGCGGCTCGCCTAATCGGCCAACAGCTAGCATTCGATGAGTTCGCCGAGGCTCATAAGAAATCAAAAGCGGCTGCTTCCCCATCCGGACCGATTACCAGAAAAAGAAAGGCTTCTTCCAAGAGGGCGACAATCTCAAAGCTATTGGACAACGTTGTTGAAATGGTTGTTGATCCTCCAATAAACCCGGTTTCGCAAGAAGATGACGAACTCGAGGAAGAAACCGTACCGCTGACCAAAAGACCGCGAGGTCTTGAAGTGATTCCACTTAGATCGTTTGCTCCACCGACTTCACCTTTCACCGGTACCTCAGGCGGTCAAGGATCTTCCTCCAGACCTGGCACCGATCCTTGCAATCCAGGCAAGGGAAAGATGACGGTGCAAATGCTAGATAAATACCTGCCCAAGAAAAAGAGATAGAAGCTTTCTTTAATTATATATTAAATATGTTTAACTTAGTATAGTTTTATATATATATATATATATATCAAGTATTTTTGGAAACCGACCTACATTTTCATTCTTGCATGGTTTTGAATATTTTAAATAAAATAATCAAAAAGGGGGAAATTGATAAGATCAAAATTTTCCAAACACAATTTTTCTCAAACTTTTCGAAAAAAATTGCTAAGTCATTTTCCAAAAATCCGGCCAAATGAACTATTAAAGAAACCGGCCTACATTTTCATTCTTACATGGTTTTGAATATTTTAAATAAAATAATCAAAAAGGGAGAAATTGTTAGATAAATTAGACCAGTTAAAATAAGAACCTAACAAAACAAACTTCCTGTGCAGGAGAACGGTTAAAGAATTAGGTTCGGTCAAGTAACTCAACCGGTCAAGCAATACAACCGGCCATGAACCTAACCGATCAGGAAGACAAGACCGGTCAGAAAAGAAGGCCAAAATCGTTGGTCATCCGGTTAACCTGAAGCTATGAAAAACCGGAAGTCATCCGGCTAACCTAAACAACCGACCGGTACAAATAGATACTTTGAGTATCTGTTGAAAATGATACCAAAGGGATAGACCTTAATATTGCGATATTCATATAAGTCTGAGGACAATCTGCAGGCTGTAGAAGACCGTCCGACAAGATCTTTCCACTCCGGGATAAATTAGAGGCGCAACCCTCCAGGTGCAGGCAACTGTCCAACCGACAGTTACTATATTAAGTAAAAGACAAACCTAGCCGGTTTGACCTATACACTGGAAGTCTAGACAGCCAGGTTTGAAATACTGAACCTCTGCTCAACCAATCAGAATCAAGAAGAAGAAATGTGACCGTTGGCACATTTCACCTATAAAAGAAGGAGCTGAAGAGGAGTAAATGCAGTTATAAAAAGTTACCAGCTCTACCAACTACAAGCTCTAAGAATTATTAATTACAAGTTTATCTCTCTCTACAAGATTTAGAGCTCAAGTGTTCATTTGAAGTAAAATTACAATTTCGGTGAGAATTGTACGAGTGTTATCGAACAGCAAATAAGTCTCGATCAGATTGTGTTTGTGTATTCCTTAGTGAATATCCTTCTCGCGGTTTCGAGAGGAAGGGGTGACATAGGAGTTTTATCTCCGAACATCCATAAAAACATGTCTTGCAATTTACTTTTCTGCCGGATTTACATACTAACCGATTCTATCTAAACCGATTTACTGAATCCCAAAACCGATCCACCAAACTCCAAACCGACTATATCTAAATCCGGTTCTAATCATCCTATGTACGTGCTGCTTCAACCTGAAACAAACCACTTCTGCACTTGAACTCGGTTCAAGGGTTTGTGACAGTTTGTGTAGTATTGAAACCCCGGTGTTAATCTCTAACCGGATTAAACACCAATCCTTGAGTGTAAACCGGTCAGACCTCGGTCCTCCAGCTGCGACCTAGATCCTAACAGGTAAGATTATCCACGGTAACTTAACTATTAATAATGTACTTTTGGTAGAAAACTTTTGTTATAACTTAATAAGCATTAGTCAAATGTGTGACAATGGTTACATAGGTGACTTCCAAAAGTATGCATGTCTAGTTAAGGATCAGCATGAAAATACCATATTGAAATGTAGTAGAATAGGAAATTAATATAGGATGAATTGGAAAAATAAGATTTTTAAACCAGTATGCATGATTGCAAAGAATGATAATATTTGGTTATTGCATAAGAGACTAAACCATCTCAATTTCAAAACCATAAACAATTTGTGTTCAAAAGAATTGGCAAATGGAATACCCAAGTTAAAGTTTTCTAAAAATAAGATATGCTCTGCTTTCTAGATGGGCAAACATGTCAGATCGACTTTTAAAACTAAGGGTAATATTCAATCCGACTAGTGCCTGAAATTATTGCACATAGATCATTTTAGTCCAATTCCAGTAATCAGTCTAGGTGGGATGAGATATACCCTTGTCATAATATATGACTATTCTATATTTACTTTGGTTGTTTTTCTAGCTTCTAAGGATATAACAGCTAAACAAATAATAAATATCCTTAGAAGACTACAAAATGAAAAGGCTTTAACAATAATTAAAATAAGAAGTGACAGAGGTATTGAGTTTACCAACAGACGTCTGTCACTATTCCTTGAGGAGTCTGGTATAAGACACGAGTTGTTTAGGGACATAACTCTACAACAAAATGGAATTGCTGAAAGAAGAAATAGAATACTAAAGGAAGTGGCTAGATTAATGCTTGTTGATTCTGGTGTTTCTCAAAGAATATGGGCGAAAGCCATAAACACATCGTGTTACACTCAAAACAGATCAATGTTCAATAAATTCCTGAATAAAACATCCTATGAAATATTTTGTGGAAAACCCCCTAAAGTTGTATATTTTAGGATTTTTGGGTGTAACTGTTTTATTCATAATAATTGCAAGAGTCATCTGACTTTCTGACTTCTTTTGATGCCAAAGAAGATGTTAGTGTAATGTTAGGATATTCAACAATTAGTAAAGAATATAGAGTATTTAATATACAAACTCTGATTGTTGAAGAGTCCTTACACATAGTCATTGACGAATCTGTGGAAAGCAATTATAACGAAGTCATCAAAGTAGCTAACAGATTAGAAGATGTTAACCTTCAATCTGATAGTGATGATGAAGCTTAGGTTCTAAGAAACAAGAGGTTTGATCAGCCAGCCGATATGGTTGATGCTCTACCAAATGTCCAGACTATAAGTCAACAGGATGCTGATAGTCCGGATATTGCGGGGCTAGTTGATCAGACATATGACCTTCTTTGACCTAATTTCATATGGAACAAGAACCACCCGCCTAAATCCATTATTGGTAACCCGTCCACTCCTATTAGAACAAGACACAATTTAATGGATGAGATGGCTAATTCAGCGTTTATTTCATAATTAGAACCTAAGAAAATAGATGAAGTATTGCTTGATCCCGATTGAATCAATACAATGCAAGAAGAACTAAACTAGTTTGAAAGAAACAGAGTATGAAATCTAATTCCAAGATATGAAAATGAATCGTTCATTGGATCTAGATGAGTATTTCAAAACAAATTAAGCGAAGATGGACTAGTTGTGAGGAACAAGGTCAGGCTAGTATCTCAAGGCTATAGACAGGAGGAGGGAGTTGACTTTAAGGAGTCTTTAGCCCCTGTAGCAAGACTTGAAGATATTGGGATATTCCTAGCCTACGCCGCTTTTAATAATTTCAAAGTTTATCAAATGGAAGTTAATAGTGCCTTTCTAAATGTCATTCTTAATGAACATGTGTATGTCAAACAACCTCTAGATTTTAAAGATCATTCGTTGCCTAATGATGTGTTTAAGTTATACAAAGCACATTATGGTCTTAAGCAAACTCCTAGAGCTTGGTATGATACCTTAATAAAGTTTTTTTATATGAACACGATTTCATAATAGGCACAGTGGATAAAATTTTGTTTAAATTTGTTAAGAATTCACATATTTTACTTGTTCAGATATATGTTGTTAACATTATTTTTGGGTCAACTAATCCCAAACTTTGTGAAAATATTTCTAAGCTCATGCATGACAAGTTCGAGATGAGCATGATGGGTGAGCTGACGTTTTTCTATGCCTTCAGGTGCGTCAACTTAAAGATGAAATCTTTATCAACCAAGCCAAGTACACGAGGAAATTTCTAAAGAAATTCGTCTTGGAGAGCTACTCAGCTTCCTCCACCACCATGAACTCATCTAGAAAGATGGACAAGGATGAAGATGGTCAGAGTGCCGATATCACGACATACCGATGGATCATAGGCTCTCTGCTCTACGTAACACCCAGCCGACCGGACATCATGTTCTCCGTTGGTGTCTGCGGGAGATTCCAGGCTAACCCTAAACTATCCCACTATATAGCTGCCAAGCGTATCTTAAAATATTTAAAGGGGACTCAATGCGTTGGACTGTGGTATCCAAGGATTCCAGTTTCAACTTAATAAGTTACTCTAATACAAATTATGCAGGGTGCAAAATTAATCAGAAGAGCACCAGCGGAATTTGTCAATTCCTAGCTGACCATCTCATTTCCTGGTTTAGAAAGAAGCAGACGTCCATCACCACATCTATAGCAGAAGCAGAATACCTTTCCGCAGGAAGTTACTGTGCTTAATTGCTTTGGGTTCAACAGCAATTGAGAGACTATGACATCTAGGCAGACGATTCTCCCATTTTCTATGACAACACCAGTGTGATATTGATCACATACAACCTAGTGTTGCACTCTCGGACCAAACATATCTACATTCAGCATCACTTCATCCAGGATCACGTGGCACAGAAGAATGTCTGACTGGAATACGTGCCAACAGACCTTCAAGTGGTAGACATATCACGAATCCACTTTTAGAGACTATGTTTTTCTATTTAAGAAATATCTTTGGACTTCTCGATTTAAACTAAATTTATCATTCATTACAAAATTATTTCATGCATAAATAGGGGGAACACACATTTTTAAAACACAATTTATTGTTCATTTTATAAAAATAACTTCATGCATAAATTTAGGGGGAACCCTTCTCTAAACTAAATTTATCATTCATTTTATGAAATATTTTATGCATAAATTTAGGAGGAACTTGTAACACATCAGATAAGCCAGACATGTTGAAACGGATGTTCCCAATAGCGCCGAAAAAACGTTCATTTGATGAAACTGTACATCAGATGAGTTAAGCTTAAGTTGTCCGAAATTTTAACTTTATTAGACGTTAAGTTGTTGAGAAGACGCCTTCCAAATAGATGCCTTACGCGAGAAGACGCCTTCCAAATAGACGTCTTACGCGAGCATACACTCTTTGGTTAGACGTCATGCTCCGCGCAAGTAGACGCTCTTTGGCTAGAAGTCTTGCTCCACGCGAGCAGACACTCTTTGGTTAAACGTCTTGCTCTGCTCAAGTAGACACTCTTTGGTTAGACGTCTTGTCCCGCGCGAGCAGACGCTCTCTAGTTAGATGTCTTGCTCCACGTAAGTAGATGCTCTCCCTAATAGACGTCTATCCACATTGAAATGGAATGCATGTGGACATCACAACTAGTCGGCTGTCTCAGTGCTCACCAAACGTCTCTTCTTAAGCAAATGGGGGACAACTATATCAATCTTATCAAAATGATGTCATTTCACTCCTACCTTTAAAAAGTGAATGGTCAAATTATTAACAAATAACATGTAGACACGTGTTTTTCATGCACTAAGATGTGACCAACACCCTATATTGCTTATCAAACACTTGTTATTTCTAATGATGTCTTTTAACTCGTAAATGATGAATTTTAATTAATCATGTCCTTTCCTCTAAATGACGGTTCTACTAATGATGCTTTTTGAAATTTGTATCGCTTCAAAACTATTTAAAGGGAGCCTTGCGTACAGGAAACGGTTCATACTCCCTTTGCTTTCTAAACCTTAAAACCTAAACTATATTTGCGTTCTCTACCGTCTCTCTAGAATCTCTTTTCATCTTCTTCTAATTTATATTCAATTAAGATGACTTCTTTCGCACAAAACACTTTGCAGGTTGATTTCGAGTCAATGTATGCCGCGAGGTTGCTAGAGATGGCGGCCATGCTCCGAACCCTAGAGGCATCTGGCCTTAGAAAGTTTTGTTGGGTCAAATTATTTTGACTGAGTGTTGAAATAATTTAACCATTGAGATTTTGATGATGAAATGACTTATGTGTTTTGATGCAGGTGTATTGAAATCATATTTCATATGACTTGGCTCTAATTATGATCATTAGACCGATTTTGGCATTAGATGGACAAAATTAGACGTGCAGTCTAACTTAGTGCAGTTAGACGTATAGTCTAATGAATGTATATAATTAGACGTAAGTCTAACTCAACGGAGTTAGAAGTGAATCTAATGAATGCATAAAATTAGACGTAAGTATAATGTATACGGAATTAGGCGTTAGTCTAATGTATACGGAATTAGATGTTAGTCTAATGTATACAGAATTAGACGTAAGTCTAATGTATATGGAATTAGACGTTAGTCTAATGTATACGAAATTAGACGTAAGTCTAATGTATACGAAATTAGACGTTAGTCTAATGTATACGGAATTAGACGTAAGTCTAATGTATTCAAAAGTTAGACGTGAGTCTAACTCCTTCAGATTAGTCTAAGTTAGAACCGGAATTAGACGTGCAGTCTAATGGTTAGTGAATGATTAGACAGGTAGTCTAATGCATTGTGAAAGTTAGACGTGAGTCTAACTCCTTCAGACAAGTCTGATGTAGAACAGGAATTAAACGTGCAGTCTAATGGTTATTGGATAATTAGACGTGTAGTAAAATTAAGTGAAAGTTAGACGTATGTCTAACTCCTTCAGACAAGTCTAAGGTAGAACCAGAATTAGACGTGCAGTCTAACTCAGTGGAGTTAGACGTGCAGTCTAATGGTTATTGTAATTAGACGTGAGTCTAATTCTATTAGACCAGGTGGTCTAATAGACTCTGTTATTAGAAGGGGATGTTTGATTTATTAGACTGATTTTCACAATCCGTCTAACTGAAATACGTCTAATGCTCAACTTAAGCATTATGCTTGAAGCTAACATTCGTCTACCCATATGCTATAGTTGTACCCTACTCCTACTCCACTTTCTAGTGAAGATCAGTACAACATCTATATGAAACCAACCAACGAATGCCACGTAAGAGAATTTTCCTCATATTACTTGTTTCTCAGGTACATCTCTGATGGAATATTCAGCGCACTACCAGTGGTGTACGACCACGATCCAATGGAAGAGTGCCACGTATCATTCTAAAAGATTCGATCGTTAGCTCCTGCTCAGTATTTAACAAATCTCAAGGACAACGGACAATCTGTCTTACGAATTTGCTGATCTCGATCATCTTGCTTACTGAAAATTACTGATATTCTCAAGCCTTTGAATATTCATATTGTGAAGCTGCTTTCTGATTGTACTGTGTGTGAATCAAGAGAGAGCTAGAATCAAAAACACCTTTAGTTGAGTGATATTCTTCATCTACTAATTAAATAGAAAGTGTTCTGTTCAATAGTGAGCTAAGAGTGTGTAAACTGTATTTGATTCGAATCATATTATAGTGAATCCTTCCGGTGGTTGGAAGAAGGGGTGACGTAGGAGAGTTTCTCCGAACATCCATAAACAAACTGCTGTGTTCTTTCATTTGTCAATTTTTCATATTTAATTTTGAGGTTCAAACCCAAGTAAATAATTCTGCCTTGAATCTGTTTCAAGTGTTTACAAGTGTTTGCGTAGAATAGAAAGCAGATTTGTTGGGTCAAATTATTTTGACTAAGTGTTGAAATAATTTATCCATTGAGATTTTGATGATGAAATAACTTATGAGTTTTGATGCAGGTGTATTGAAACAATTTTTCATAAGACTTGGCTCAAATGAGGGTCATTAGACCGATTTTGGCATTAGATGCATAAGAATTAGACGTACAGTCTAACTCATCGGAGTTAGACGTGTAGTCTAATGAATGTAAAGAATTAGAAGTAAGTCTAATAAATATACGTAATTAGACGTAAGTCTAATAAATGTAAAGAATTAGACGTACAGTCTAACTCATCGGAGTTAGACGTGTAGTCTAATGAATGAATATAATTAAACGTACAGTCTAACTAATCGGAGTTAGACGTGTAGTCTAATGAATGTATAGAATTAGACATAAGTCTAATATACACGGAATTATACATAATTCTAATGTGTTCGAAATTAGACGTACAGTCTAACTCAACGGAGTTAGACGTGTAGTCTAATAGACTTGTAATTAGACGGATGGTCTAATAGATAACCGGAATTAGACATACAGTCTAACTCACTAGAGTTAGACGTGTAGTCTAATATATTTGCGGAATTAGACGTGCAGTCTAACTTAGTGGAGTTAGACGTGCAGTCTAATAGAAAGTGAAAGTTAGACGTGAGTCTAACTTCTTCAGACAAGTCTGAGGTAGAACCGGAATTAGACGTGTAATCTAACTCAGTGGAGTTAGACGTACCGTCTAATGGTTTGTGAATGATTAGACGTGT
This sequence comes from Impatiens glandulifera, assembly GCF_907164915.1. Lineage (NCBI taxonomy): Eukaryota > Viridiplantae > Streptophyta > Magnoliopsida > Ericales > Balsaminaceae > Impatiens > Impatiens glandulifera. Next base: position 28,457,735 of record NC_061865.1, read on the forward strand.
AGTCTAATGCATTGTGAAAGTTAGACGTGAGTCTAACTCCTTTAGACAAGTCTGAGGTAGAACCGAAATTAGACGTGTAATCTAACTCAGTGGAGTTAGACGTACCGTCTAATGGTTATTGTAATTAGACGCGAGTCTAATTCTATTAGACCAGGCGGTATAATATACGTTTCTATTAGAAGGAGATGTTTGATTTCATTAGACTAATTTTACAATTCGTCTTACTGAAATACGTCTAATGCTCACCAATTCGTTTAAGGTACATCCCTGATGGAATATTTGGCGCACTACCAGTGATGTACGGCCACGATCCTTGTGCTCAGAATCTACTGTGTACAATGGAGGCTTTCCAATGGAAGAGTGCCACATATCATTCTAAAAGATTCGACCATTAGCTCCTACTCAGTATTTTAACATATCTAAAGGACAACGGACAATCTGCCTCACATAACGAACAAGCAATCGGATTTTACAGAGAGAGAAACTGTTCTATCTTCTTGTTTACTGAATTCAAGCTTTTGAACATTTATTATGTGAAGATGCTTTCTGATTGTACTGTGTGTGAATCAAGAGAGAGCTAGATTCAAAACACCTTTAGCTGAGTGATATTCTTCATCTTGTAATTGAATAGAAAGTGTTTTGTTCAATAGTGAGCTAAGTGTGTAAACTGTATTTGATTCGAATCATATTATAGTGAATCCTTCCAGTGGTTGGAAGAAGGGGTGACATAGGAGAGTTTCTCCGAACATCCATAAACAAACTGCTGATTTCTTTCATTCCTGTCATCTTTTCATATTTCACCTCGTGCTTCAAACCCATGTAAACAATTCCGCCTTGAATCTGTTTCAAGTGTTTACAAGTGTTTGCGTAGAATAGAAAGCGAATTAAACCCCTAACATGATTTCTTTCAAACCGTTTTCATTAGCGTTCATCCTTAGCCAGACCCCCGTCTCTATCGATAGAGCCTATCTTAACAATTGGTATCAGAGCCCTGTTTCAATTCTCAAGCCTTTCCTGAAATATGTCGACCATATCCAAAGATGCCATTGCTAAGGCAATTCCAACTTTCTATTGAGAAAACTACATTGTTTGGAAGAAAAGAGTTCGTTCTCATCTATCCTCTCTTCATGATGACATGTGGAGCGTTGTTACAGAAGGTCCTATCAAGATTGATAAGGAAAAGGCTGACTGGACCGCTGATGAAAAGAGGCAGAACAACCCCAACAACATGGCTCTTGATGTTCTGTATAGATCTCTCGATGACAGTATGTTTAACTACGTTATCAAATGCGATACTACCAAAGAGGTCTGGGACAGACTCACTCAACTGTGTGAGGGCAACGAGCAAACCAAGGAAAACAAGATCATGGTTTCCACTAAACAGTTCGACAACTTCAAGATGCGCCCTGGTGAAACAATGAACGATTTCAACACCAGATTCAGCAGGATCGTCTCCTCTCTGTCTAGCCTAAGCAAGACCTATAGATACCGGGAGCTTTCTATCAAGGTCATGTGCGCTCTTCCAAGGGAATGGGACATAAAGACTATGGCGATGAGAGAATCCAAAGATCTTAATAAGATCTCTCTTTGATCTCTTTGCTGATCTCAAGACCTATAAGTTCGAGCTGAACTGTAGGATGGAGGAAGATCATCCCACGTCCGTTATCATTGCCAAGGCGCTGGTGACTGCTGAAGAGCCACCAACCGCTCCGGATGTGAATATGGCAGCTCAGCAGCTGAGCATCGATGCCATGTCTCTCTTCGTGAAGAAGTTTGGCGACTTCATGAAGAAGAGCAACTCTAACTCAAACTCTTCAAATTCTAATGATAATAAAAAATCTAAAGCTAATGTTACTTGTTTTAACTGTGGTATTAAAGGTAATTATACATCGGAATGCCGGAAGCCAAAGCGTGAAGATGCCAAGGATGATGGAAAAGAGCTGAAGGCTCTTATGGCAGGTGACGGGAAGAATAGAGGAAGCAGCCGTGGCTCTTATTTTTCATCCAGTGAAAGTGATGAAGAAGAGGTGGCATGCTTCATGGCAATGGAAGATGAAGAAAGAACTCAAGAGACTGAGGTATTTGACTTCTCTTCCGAAAGATTTTCAAGGGAACAACTGGTAGCTGCACTAGATGACATGGTCATCGAGTACAGAAAGCTAGCAGAATCCCTAAATGAAACTAAACCTTCATCAGATGTAAATAAACCAAATCTGTCTCAAGCTGAAGAGTTAAATGTTTTTGAAAAGAAGATTGAAGAGATCTCATCTGAGAATGAGATGCTCAAGGAACAGATTCAAACCCTTTCATCTGAAAACAAAAGGTTAAACTATGTTGTCTGTGCATGGACATTGTTTGGAGATACTGTCAAATATCAGATCAACATGTTGAAACTTGCTGGATCTAGATCCGGATTGGGATTTAATAGCAATGACCCTAATCTGTCATGCAAAAAGTCAAAACCATATGACAAACTTAAGCCAATAAGTTTTGTCAAAGGAAGTGTGACTAACATTGAATCTGATCTGATAGGATCGACTTTATCGTTAGAGACGGGGGTCTAGCTAAGGATGAAGGCTTATGAAAAATAGTTTGAAAGAAATCCTGTTAGGGATTTAATTCGCTTTCTATTATACGCAAACTTGTATAAACACTTGAAACGGATTCAAGGCGGAATTGTTTACTTGGGTTTGAAGCACAAGATGAAATATGAAAAGATGACAGAAAATGAAGAACACAATAGTTTGTTTATGGATGTTCGGAGAAACTCTCCTACGTCACCCTTCTTCCAACCACTGGAAGGATTCACTATATGATGAGAATCAAATACAGTTTACACACACACTTAGCTCACTATTGAACAGAACACTTTCTGTTCAATTACAAGAAGATGAAGAGTATCACTCAGCTAATGGTGTTTTGATTCTAGCTCTCTCTCGATTTACACACAGTACAATCAGAAAGAAGCTTCAAGAATGAGTTCAGTAAGCAAGATGATTGAGTAGTCTCTCTGCAAAATCAGAATGCTTGGTTGTTCGTAAGGTTTCGTGTCAGGCAGGGTTGCTTCGTCCGTTGCTCTAAGGATTGGTTAAATACTGATCAGAAGCTAACGGTCGAATCTTCAAGAATGATACGTGGCGCTCTTCTATTGGAAATCCTCCAATGTACATAGCAGGTTCTGAGCACAAGGATCGTGGCCGTACCGAACTGGTAGTGCGCCAAATATTCCATCAGGGATGTACCTACAAAACGGGTAATGTGAGGAAAATTCTCTTACGTGTCATTCCTTGATTGGATGCATATAGCTGTTGTACTAATCTTCACAGGAAAGTGGAGCAGGAGTAGGGTACAGCTATAGCATGTGGGTAGGAGAAATGCTAGATTCAAGCGTACTGCTTGAATCAGAGCATTAGACGTATTTCAGTTAGACGGATCAGTCTAATGAAATAAGTCAACTCCTTCTGATGAAAAACGTCTATTAGACCGACTGGTCTAATATAATTAGGCTCGCATCTAATATCAATAACCATTAGACGGGTACGTCTAACTCCACTGAGTTAGACTACCACGTCTAATTCCGGTTCTACTTCAGACTTATCTGAAGGAGTTAGACCCAAGTCCAACATTCAATAATTAGACAATCAGTCTAATTATAATAACCATTAGAAGGGTACGTCTAACTCCACTAAGTTAGACTACCACGTCTAATTCCGGTTCTATTTCAGACTAATCTGAAGGAGTTAGACCCACGTCTATTAGATGGGTACGTCTAACTCCACTGAGTTAGACTACCACGTCTAATTCCGCGTATTCATTAGAACATCCATTTAATTCTTTACGCCTATTAGACTTACATGTCTAACTACGATGAATTAGACTATACGTCTAATTCTATTAGACTTACGTCTAATTCCGTGTATTCATTAGACTACCCGTCTAATTCTTTACGTGTCTATTAGACTTACACGTCTAACTCCGATGAGTTAGACTGTACGTCTAATTTTATTAGACTTACGTCTAATTCCGTGTATTCATTAGACTACACATCTAATTCTTTACACATCTATTAGATTTACATATCTAACTCCGATGAGTTAGAGTGTACGTCTAATTCCATTAGACTTACGTCTAGTTCCTGCGTCTATTAGACTACCCCCGTCTAACTCCGTTGAGTTAAATTGAGCGTCTAATTTCATTAGACTTGTGTCTAACTTGATGTGAATGGAGATCAAAATCGGTCTAATGACCCTCATTAGAACCAAGTCTAAAGACATGTTTGTCTTAATACACCTGTATCAAAACTTATAAATTATTTCATCATCAAAATATCAGGAGATAAATTATTTCAACACTTAGTCAAAATAATATGACCCAACATGATCCTATTCATGAAGAAGTGGCTTTCAAAAATGAAATAGTTTATGTTCCGCCTACTGTTAGCTGGCTTAAGAATAAGCTAGAAGCAGCTAACAAGTCTGGGAATCTAAAACCTGACTCTAAGTCAAGGAGTTTTAAAAGAAAACTTTCTTCAAAAGTTAAGAGATCATTGGCTAGCAGGGAGTCATCTGCTAAATCAAAATCTTATGCATTAATCACAACACAAAATGGGAAGTCCATCAGAATAACTCAAATATGGATTCTTAAGGGACTAATTGATCGAGGACCCAATTGAGTATGGGTACCAAAATGTGTAAATAGTTTCTTTTTAAGGTGATGCAGGAGGATTGCAGGAAGGAAGCTAGAAGAGTACTCTTCTGAGTACACAACTGGGAAGATCAACAATGGCAGTTGCCATTCTAGTAGAATAAATATTTTTATTTGTTAAAAATGTTTTTGGTCTTTGGACCACAAAAATTATTCATTACATTTTTATGTCCATATACATAATGAGAGGAAAAATTACTTTGGAAGTAAAGATACTCTCCAGACGAATATCCTTAATCGGTTTAATTAGACAAGGGTGTCTGAAAGAAATAGTGTGTACTTAGACGTATTCTTGATCAAAATATATTCATCTAAGTCTATATGTTGAGGTGTTATACCTACGCGATTAGACAGACACATCTAATAGACGTTAGACGTTTTTACGTCACGAGCTAGAGGATGATCACGTCTAATCAAACACACGTCTAACAAGTGGTGTTTATGCGGAATTAGACGTACACGTCTAATAAATATTAATTCGTCTAATAGACATTTTTGTTATATGGATTAATGGAGTAAGAAAAACGTCTAACTACGTGCTGATTAGACTGATCAAGGACAACTGTTCCACGTTGAGAGCTATTTATTTTTCCCGCTCAAAACATTAAACAGTCATCTCTTATTAACATGGAGACACGTGTCTCTCAAGTTTAGAGAAAATGACTGATACTCCCCCATTTTTAATAATGACTTCTTGAAAAAAGATGTCTAACATTTATTAATGGGCCATACCCTTAAGAAAAAGACGGTTATTCTGTATTTCCCTCTTCTGTTTATATAAAGACATTAGTGCATGAGTTTGAAAGTTTTCAATCCCTCGAAATTCTTAAGAACCCTAGTTCTCTTTGCATTTCTCTCACTAAATCTCTCTGAAATCTTGTGTCGTTTCATATTCCTTCAAAAATGGTGAAGAAAATTACTCTAGGTCACTGTACTTTGCAGGTGGATTTTCAATCGGTGTATACTTTCGATCAACCGGAGGTGGTGGAGATGTTCCGAACCCTAGAATATTCTGGGTTAATGAAGTATCTTGGCGGTCCGTTCATCTTTTATGAAAAAGAAGTTTGCGAGTTCTTCAAAACAACAACTATGGTGGATGAATCCATTGTAGCAATCGTCAACGGCATGGATTTCTCCTTCGATGAAGCAGTTTATGCGGAGTTCTTTGAACTTCCGATGGAGGGGACTCATTCGACCTGATCATTTCTTCAGAAATCATGGAGGAGATGAAGAGAACATTTTCTGCCGATGGTTCGATGATCCATGTAAATGGACTCAAGAATGCATTCAAACCGCACTTCATTCTGTTGAACGATGTGGGTGCAAAGGCGCTACAAGGGAAATCTGACTCCTTCCATCTCTATAGTCAAGATGGTTTTGACTATATGTGCGCTATTTCGAAGGGAATCCAGGTAAACTGGGCTCATACCCTTTTCCATAACTTGTGCTTCTCGATCTGTCAAACAAACAAGGAAAGCATAACATATGCGGCTCAACTGAGTCATCTGTTGAAGCATATGGGGGTTCCTGTTGGTAAAACTGTGCAGATCAACTCTCCAAGAGTATATACTGCTCTTACAGTGGATAACACACTAATGAGGATGAAGAACAATCTTGAATCTGCATCTAGTGCTTCTAGTTACCAAACCGGTGGAAGACCCTCTACTGGATCCATGCAACCTCATGCTTATGTGTTGTCAGTAGGAACTAGAGGAGATAATGAGCCCAAAGCTCTTAACCGAGGAGACAATCTCATGTATCAACTAAAAATGACAAATTCTAATATTTCCATTAGGGAAATTCTGATGTACTCTATCGAGCATAGGAAAGTAGTCTTTAATGATTTAAGCAAGTTATTGTCCCTACTAACACCACCCTAAAGAACTAGTAGGAATCATATCTGCAATTTTACAAAACAATATGATCGGTTTTGAAGACAAAGATATTCCATCATCGGATCAAATCATGATAATGCCCTCTACATTTCTGTGCAAATGGAGAGAAAGACTGTTCCGATGGTATTGATATACAATGGATCTGATCTCAACATATTCCTTGGAGGACTCTTGAGAAGCTAAGAATATCCCGAGATGATATCATACCATTTGACCTGTGTGTTAGAGGTTTCGACAGTTTTCATCGCGAGATAATGAGTTGCCTTAAGAGCATTGTCTAAGTCACTAACATCCATTTTCAAGATGACGTTTTTTATTCAACATGTCACCTTCATATAACTTGATCTCAGGAAGACCATGGCTTCATCAAACCAAGACTTTAGCCTCTACACTGCATCCAAAACTCAGATTCATCACCAACGACCTAGTCATCACAATCAACGACACAACTGACACCAAAACAGTCATCGAGTCTATCCACATTGACACCCCTAAGGTTGAACTAAGAGAGTTCGAGATATTTCCAATCCACTTTGAAGGTAAATACTCATCTAAAAACCTTAAGTATGCTTAACCTCCCATCCATGAAAATGGGATATTTCCTAGAATGGGTTTAGGCCCAAACGCCAAAGGAATGACATCATTTCCTCAACCATGTTGTAACATGGATCGCCACAATATATGATACATTCCTACATAATTCAATAAATCCGCAAGGAAAGGATATCCAAATGATACATAGTTGTTCCACAAACCTTGAATGAACAGTTCATCCGTGAGGGACAAAGTACCCTATGCCTTGACTTCCCGGAACCTTTATCAGTCAAGATTAATAAAGACATTTTCCATGTCTCGAAATCTTTTCAGATTATCCTCATAATACTAGCTCTTTTGTTTGCATGATTAAAAAAAGATTAGACTATTGGCACGATGCCCTCCAAAACTTTGCTCGGAATCCAGCTCTTTTAGTCCCCAATGAATTGATTCTCTTTCATCCATCGATACTATGATCGATAAAAGTAAAATTCGTTCTCCTCTCATGTGTAGATAGATATTAAATACCGTATATTGTATGAAACTTAAGAATAATTAATTATCATATCATCTTCTCTTACATGTAATAAACCCCTCGATGTAACACAAAAGTAGACTTTGAATCTATGAGTAAAAATGATATTTCCTTTTACTCTGACTTAAATTTCGAAACAAAGACTTCTTAGAAACTAATGATGAGATTGTCTCCACCACGTAAAAGACAATTGAAATCAATTTAAACACGACCGTCAAACTTCCTTCTTGCATGCGTGCACCTCTAGAAGTTGTTTTTCTAATCGCACTAATTGGTATAAGTTGAAACCCACAAGAACGTCTAAAAACTGTTGAGCTACTAAAAACCAACAAAGATGTGTTCACCTGGTCATACAAGGACATGTCATACATTGATCCAAAGACACATGACATCACATTCTTTTTATATCTTAACGCTAAACCAATAAAGTAAAAGCTCAAACGAATGAAAGGGGAAGTCGTGAATAAAATCCAAGAAGAAGTCCGAAAGCAACTCGAAGCTGAATTTTCTCGAGGTAATGAAATATCCTACCTGGAAAGCCAATGTACTCCCAGTTCGAAAGAAAGACGCAAAACTACATGTGTGTAGATTATCGGGATTTGAATAAGGCTAGCCCTAAAGATCACTTTCCACTACCACACATCGACATACTAGTAGGCCATGCTGCCAGTCATTAACTATTGTCATTTATGGACGGATTTTCAGGATACAACCAAATCTCGATGACACTACAAGACAAGGAAAATACCACGTTTTTAACGGAAGTAGGAACATTCTTTTATAGGGTTATGCCCTTCGGTCTTAAGAATATGGGATCTACCTATGAAAGGGAATCCACCATGAACCTTCATGACATGATCCACATGTAAGTGGACGACATGATTGTCCAATTGAAGCATCGAGAAGGACATTTTCTAAACATCGAGAAATTCCTGCAACGAATCAAGAAATATCTGCTACGAATCAACCCGAAGAAATGTAACTTTGGAGTCACAAGTGGTAAAATTATTGGCTTCTTAATCATATAGAAGGACTTCAAAGCTGATCCCTTTAATACAGAAGCAATTACGTCTATGCCAGTCCCTCGAAACGAAAGAAAGGTCCACGATTTTATGGGTAAAATCTAATATATTAGTTAATTCATTAGTAAACTTACTATGACATGAGATCCGTTGTTAAGCTACTGAATAAAGACCAAAAATTTGTATAGAATGAAGACTGTTAATAAGCATTAGACAAAACCAAGGATTACTTAATATCCCCTCCCATACTCATACCGCCAGAGTCGACATTCCTCTGATCCAATACCTTACTATAACATACACAACCATGGGAAGCCTATTGGCTTAAGAAAATGATGACAAAATCAAGTCGATTAAATACTACATCAGTAAAAAGATGACTAGGTGTGAACTTAATTACACTCCAACTGAACAAATCTGTTAGGCATTAGCATGGGTCACCAAAAGGTTGAGACACTACATGCAATCCCACCCCATCAAGTTGGTATCAAGATTGTACCCGATCCACTTCTTGTTCCAATGAACCATTCTGTCACCAAGACTAGCCAAATGGATGATGATATTATCTGAATACGACATAGCCTACATGATACCTAAATCTATCAACGAAAGCATTGCTGCAGACTTCCTTGCTGAACAAAATATCATCGAGGGAATAATGAGTATAACATCTAACTCATGGAAACTGATGTTTGACGGAGTTTCTGGAAATCAAGGTTATAGAATTGTAATTCTGTTAGTTGATCTAAAGGGACGTACAACCCAATATCCATAATACTTTTATATCATGTCACCAATAACGAGGCTAAATATGAGGCATGCCTCTTGGGTCTCAAATTAGCATCTGAAAAAGGGGCAACTAAGCTAGAATTCTTTAGTGACTCTAACTTGGTTATATGCTAAGCCATGTTATGTGAAAGGGGAAAATATGAAACCCTACCACACCCACTTGACCAAACTCATGAATAAACTTGATCAAGTATCATTTGTTCACACTTTAAGAAGCCAAAATCATTTTGCAGATGCCTTGACTACTTTGGCAGCCATGACTCAAATTCCAAATAGAATCAAAGTTAAACCTCTAAAATTCTAATAAAAGTAATGACTTAGTTTTGAATCAAGAGTGGTCACTTCCTATGAGAATGCTGTTAAACCCTAGTTTTAATACTCTCTAGAAGTACATTGAGTATGGAGTATATCTTATCACTTATGAGCTAAGGAACGACAAGCGTTGCACTAGTATTCCACCAACTATGTTTGGATTGCCAACATACTTTACTATCGATCTTTCGATAGACAAAACATGCTCTGCAAATATAATCTTGAATCCACGAAGTTCATGAAAGAAGTACATGCATGAACATGTGGCCCACACATGAATGAAATTACTTTAGCCAAGAAAATACTCTATTTAGGATATTATTGGTAAAACCATGAATAGGAATGTGTGAGTTATGTAAGGATCTGTCATCAGTGCCAACTATATGCTAACCTTAAGCAAACACCGACCTCCTTTACAACATGACATTCCCTTGGCCCTTTTCTACTCGGGCATCGACGTAAAAATAAATTGATAGGATCAGTGTAATCAATAGAGACAAGAGTCTAACTATTGATGACAACCTTTGGAAAGCAGTTTGATAGAAATCCTGTTAGGGATTAATATCACTTTCTATTCTTCACAAACCCTTGCAAACTCATGAATCGATTCATGTGCGGAAACGTTTGCACAGGTTTGAAGCTAAGAACAATTGAAAGAAGAGAAGACATAATGTAAATGACATAGCGATTTGTTTATAGATGTTCGGAGCAAACTCTCCTACGTCACCCCTTCTTCAGACTACCGGAAGGATTCACTATATTTCTTTGAATCAAATACAGTTTACTAGATAGCTAGTAGTTTACTTCTTTGATTCTATCTCTCTCATGAAGATGATGTACAAAATTAGTAAGAAAATAAGCAAGTAGACAACAATTCTTGAGATAGTGCCAAAAATTAGCAGCTCATCCATTGTCCTTGAGGATCTTTATATAGAAAACAGACATCAACGGTCGAATCTTCTACATTTACACGTGGCGAGCGCCCATTTGAAAACTGCTCATAGTACAAGAGTACATCAGACTCTGTGCACAAGGATCGTAGCCATACCAATCTGGTAGTGCGCCAAACATTCTTCTAGGGTTGTCATGCAAGGAACAACTAATGGAAAGAATATTTACTTACGTGGAATTCATTCATTGGATGCAATGGTTGTCGTATGGAACTGCACAGATCTGTGGAGCAGGAGTAGCGTACATCTAGTTGATCATGGGTAGACGATGATAACTTCAAGCTGTTGTTGAAACGAGGCATTAGACGTGCTTCATTAGACTACCAAGTCTAAGGAAGTTAGACGCCAACGTCTAATAACGGGATCCATTAGACCACCAAGTCTAATGGAGTTAGACGATACGTCTAACTACATTTCACTTCAGACTTTTCTGAAGGTGTTAAACGCCAAAGTCTAACTTTCATCTGTTAGACTGCACGTCTAACTACATATCTGTTAGACTGCACGTCTAACTACGTATCGGTTAGACTACACGTCTAACTACGTATCTGTTAGACTGCACGTCTAACTACGTGTCTGTTAGACTGCACGTCTAACTACGTATCTGTTAGACTGCACGTCTAACTACGTATCTGTTAGACTGCACGTCTAACTACGTATCTGTTAGACTGCACGTCTAACTACGTATCTGTTAGACTGCACGTCTAACTATGTATCTGTTAGAATGCACATCTAACTACGTATCTGTTAGACTGCACGTCTAATTACGTATCACTTCTGACTTCTCTGAAGGAGTTAGACACCAACGGTCTAACTTTCATCTGTTAGACTACACGTCTAACTAGTAACACGTCTAATTAGTCTGTTTCAAACTAAATCTTACTTAACATATTTTCATGCACCTGCACAAAAACAATTAAACGTCTTAACTTTATTCTTATTTAAGTTTTACACTAGTTCATCATCAAAATATCGTTAGTCAAGATAATTTGACCCAACATAAATCCTCACGCATCAAATGGGTTGAAGAAGCCTATAGAGAGGGGGTTCTGAATATAGTTAACATCTTATGAATTTCAATTTGATGTTAATCCTATGAGGGATTAAGATCTGTTTCTATTCCTTAAGATCTTTACAAGCTCTCTTGAACTACTTGATGGATTTGAAGCGTCAGAAAAGCGAATGCAAAGAGAGAAAAGTAAATAACACAAAGAGTTTTATGGATATTCAAAGATAAAACTCCTACGTTACTCCTACGTATCTGTTTAGAGGATATTCACTAGAAGGATTTGATTAGTATAGAGCACCACACAAAACCAGTCAGACACACGAGACTTAACAACTGCTAGCTTCTAAACTCTTAGTTAACTCTTTGTTGAATAGAACAACCTTTGTTCAACTTACATCACACTATTAATGACTATCAGGTAGTCTAGTAAATTATCTCTCAGCATAGCGTAGTGAATTATAGAATACACTTGAGAATGAATGGGCTAGAGAGAGAATAAAAGATGGAGAGAAATTTGGTGATCAAGTGATTTGCCGTTATACTTTGCAGTCTTTATATACTTGAAGTGTAGCAACAGTCGAATCTTCTTCATAGACACATGTCAGCGTTTCGTTGGATGTACGCCAGATGTACGGGATAGTACACAAGAATATATTCGTACCAGATTGATAGTGCATGGAATATTCTCTAAGATCGTGTTGTACTTGATAGTACAACGCGGGAAATTTGAATAGTGGTGTACGTGGCAGTTGTTCATTTGTTGTTTGACCTAATTTGTCATACTACTAATCACAAACACTACTGATGAGATAAATAGATAGTTAGAAGCTTCTTCAGACGACTGCTGAAGTAAGGCATCAGACTCTTCTTCAGATGCCTACTGAAATAAGGCTTCTTCTGAACACGTATTTCTTTAAACTACAAGTTTGTTAAAGTCAGACGACGACTGCTCGTGCACTACTTCAGACTACCACGTTTGATGTAGTTAGATGACGTCTGCTCGCGTATTACTTTAGACCACGTTTGATGTAATTCAGACTTCGTCTGCTTACGCATTACTTCAGACCACGTCTGATGTAATTCATACTTCGTCTGCTCACACATTACTTCAGACCATGTCTGATGTAATTCAGACTTCGTCTGCTCGCACATTACATCAGACCACGTCTGATGTAATTTAGACTTCGTCTACTTGCACATTACATCAGACCACGTCTGATGTAATTTAGACTTCGTCTGCTCGCGCATTACTTTAGATGACGTCTAATGTAATTAGACAACGTCTGCTTGCTCTTGCTTCAGACCACGTCTAAAGATATACGTCTTTTGAGTAGAACCTGCACAAAGGTAAATTACACAACTTATTTATGTTCTGAGCATACCTTTATTTTGTACAAGCTACAACTTAGTTATATTCAGACCACATCATTAAAACTATGTCGTACTTATTTTCTTAAGTTTATTAATTAATTATTTCTCTTTTAATTAATTTTCTATTTTCTTTATTTAACTTAAATTAACAATTCCCCCTTTTGATGATGTTAAAATTAAGTTAAATAAAATCAAGTTAAGAACATGAACTCAAAAACTAGCCAATATATTTAAAATAATAAAATACATAAGATAGTAGTTTAAGATCCCTCCCTTTTAATTTTTGGATATTCATCACGGAGACCTCTTTCAATGAACATGAGGTTTGCCAGTCGAGCACCACCACCAGCACCACGATCACCTCCACGACCTCTTCCTCGATATCCTCAATCAGGTTGGCAACTACCTCGGCCACCTTAGACAGACTGACCATCTCGGACTAGCATCCTTTTTGAACGAGTTCCCCGAGTACTTGTTCTCCCTTGATTGCTACCTCCCCTATTTTTAACATTATCAGGGTCAACATCAATGAGAGCTTTGACTTTAGGAGCTTCGCCAGCCGCATCTTCTTCAGCCTGGAAGCGTCAAACAACCGCGTCAGCATCTCCGATTCGCTCATCTTTCGTAGTCTTAAGAGATTTGGCGATTTCGAGCATTTGGAGAGTTAGGGATTCAATCGAAGACTTCGTCTCATTATGAAGCTTAAGACTTAAAGACTTGGTCTTTTCATGAATCTCATTTCTCTATTTGATTAGAAATTCTTGCATCCTTCTCGTCTCAGTGTGGAGTATCGTTAAGTCGTGAGTATTTTTCACCAAGTCTTTATTAGTACTCCTTTGAGTCGCGGCTAAATCAGTATTAGTTTTAGAGTTTACTGAAGATTTTATTTCAAGATTATCCAGCCTTTAAGACATAAAGTTTACTACAGCCTTTATTTCAAAATGAACTTGCGGAAACTCATAGCTACCGGAGAGGCTTCCTCAGACGAAGAAGGAAGAGAGGAAACAATGTGGGAACCGACTGGAAGAGAGTGAATATGATTAGCATGAACTCTTACTTGTAAGGATTGTTGTGGTTCCTTGTCTTGAAAGGATGCTCGAGGCACATTGATCAACACCCTAGATTTACTTCCAGCTCCTTGGGTTTCGGTGTATATATCCTTGACAAGGTCCAAAATCTCATTAGTGTGGAGGGATACACTAGAGTGAGACTTTTTGGATTTTGAGGGAGATGGTTGATTGGATTGATGGGGAGTAGACTCTTTCTCTTCAGACTCCTGCCCGTCTGAAGAGATCTTGACAACATCATCTTTGGATGCCCTCTTGGAATAGGCTTGTTCCCTCTCAGTAGATGAGGTATGTCTTAGTTCAAAGTATTTGGTGGGTCCCCCCTTAGTATGAGTGAAACCCAGGGGAAATGGGAGTCTACACAAGATGGATATGGTTTGGACGCTTTCTTCTGAACAGATAGAGGCTACTTCTCATACGTTGGAGTGATTACCTGATTATCTTCTGAAGGGATGCACAACTAATCCCCCGAGTAAAGATCATAGAACCGCTTTTTTTAAAAGAAGAATTCTACTACTCAGTGATCTGAAGAGCCAACTTCTCTCCAACCACCGAGAGTAGTTGTTCAGCCGTAGATGTAGGGTTCGGCTCACCTTAAGTAAATTACATTTCCTCAATAAAAGACATATGTTCAAACCCATCTGAATGGTTCAGATCTAATCGAGATGCCTTATTCGGAAGAGCATCAAAATGAGATGATTCAGTCCCACGGACGTATCAGAGCGTAGTGGAAGAGTTCAAATCCGAGAGAAGATTAAGATTTCGAAGAACCTGCGCATCAATTTGAGTTGTTCTATACAAAGGATTTCAATTTTCATTCCTTTGGCAAATGATGTGAAACAGTGTGCACCCTCTTGCATTGGATGCAATAAGCTCTCTCGTCTTTAGAGCTTCGTTAACACCTTGAGTATTGGCCCAAGAGAGGACCGATTTCTCCATTTGCAGCAGCTCCTTCCACCTTTTCGTCACACTAGATTCTGGGTTGACATCACTGAATTTTGTGTGAAGCCTGGTGCTGACCCATTTATCAAACAAATCGATTTTAATAGACTCCTTAACCTCAACCTCCTCTAGGATGAGGTCGATCGTTTGAGTGGCTTCGGATAAGAGTTCGGGAGTTTCTTCAGCTATGTCTTTTCCCTTTCCTACAACTTCAGTATGTTTGGGATCAAAGGCAGGTTCTCTAAATATTATGCCCGGAGCCCCTCGGACTACTCTTAGAAGGGCGAATGAAGACATATTCTTAGAGAAGACATTTGCTTGAGGCTCTGCAACAGGACTAGTATTCGTCTGAATGGGTGCTAATTCATTAGTCTGCCCAGCATATAGACCACCAATTTCTTCAATAACATCAAATATAGACGTAGGTACATCCTCCTGCTCTGCTGAAGGAAGGATAACATCAATCAGACCAGCAACTTCAACAACCACTAGTTCGGCAAGGAAGACAAGATTGGCTTCTCCCTAATTCTTCTCAACGATTTGACCAACTGTCTTAGCAGTTGGTTCAGCAGCATATTCCACAACATGAACCTCAACAAAAGAAGGCTCTACAGCCAAGAGTAATGTTTACCTCAAAGGTCGTCTAAACAACAGGGGACACCTATATTTGACTAACAATAAGCCCAGACTCCGTCTGATCAATAGGACTAGCGAGCGCCGTCTGACCATAAGTGATAACAAATGTCGTCTGACCAGAAGCAAGAGTGGACGCCTTAGCTGGCACCTTGAATGCATTGGGTAAAGGAGATTGTGGGGCATATAGTAGAGGAATAGAAGCAACAGGGGCTTCCTCTATTCTCGACCTTTTTGGATTTGAGTCAACTTCTCCAGAATCTCCAATAGCTTCCCTTTTTGTCTAGAGGAACTAACTTCAGATTCCATAGACGACATCTTTGTTCTATTCGTAGGGGTCTTCCGACTGGTGGTCGTAGGACGCCTAGACCAAGTGGTCGACTGACCACTCGTCTGTTGAGCCGAAGAGTCTAATTTAGATTCCTTGACGAGTTTTATACGCACTATAATTTTTTTGGTAGTGGATCTCGTCATTATTCTGTTTTCATTAATGGTCACACCTTTGCCCAAGGGCACCTGCAGATGCTCCAGAAACCAACCTAGTTGGACTAAAAAGCTTACATTCTGCTTGCTGAGAGGAGAAACAATCTAGTAGAGGATAGAGAAAAGAACTGACCCCCAGTTGACTTCTAACCCTTTTCAAATGGTTACCATCATCTTGAATTGATCTTGTGTGTAAGCGTCGAACGACCCTAATTTCCCTTGAATCGATTTAGCCACATTATCGCTTAGAATACAGAACTAATACTTTAGGAAGTTCTTCTTCCCGTAAATGTTCACCGAAACATCAATATCTAAAAATAGGTTTGCATCTCTAAGATATCTTCGACTGGAATCTCAACAACAAACGTGTGGCCTTCCGTCAGAAGCCCAAAGAACTCAGTGAAGGAGGCTTTGGAGAAAGATATTTTGGAACCTTTCACCGTTGCCGAAGTAGAGTCACCAACGATCTTTCCAAAGGCAAAGAACTCGCCCACCTCAAACTCATGAAGAGAGAATGCACCGCCAAGGAACTTCCTGAGGCGAGACATCTTTAGAGTTTTAAACATGACCACCATCTCCGGCAATTGAAGCTCGTACAAATAGTTGAAATTCACCTGCATGGTGTTTTGAGCAAAGGGAATAGTCTTCTTAGTCATCTTTAGGGTTTAGAAAACGATGAAGAATAAGAATATTTTTCTAGAGAAAAGGCAGATCTAAGTAGGGTTTAGGGTTTATAAAAATCTTAAAGAGAATGAAACATATTTTTGGCATGCAAAACACTCTTAAATAGATTTGAACAACCATGTGTCCCATGAGAAATCTTTAAATTAAACCGTCACATAATTTAAAACATTTCTTAGACGCCATCATTAAAAGACGTCAATTAAATTAAGATATTTCTCTTAAAAGCCATCATTAAACGGCGTTTCAATTATCATAAAAATATCATTAATTTAAAAACGTGCGGTAATGAACCGTCAGATATATTAGTCATATTTTTAACAATGATAGACACGTGTCTTCATATTATTCGATATTTGGAGATATTTAAAAGATTTTATCTTATCTCATAAATATTTCCCACCAAATATTTCAAAATATGACTATTTACTGTCTTGGTGGGAAACGTACAAGGACAACACATAAAAAATAAGACAACGGCCCCACTCGTCTGTTGAAGAGGCGATTGAAGACGCACGTAGACAAATATTTGTCTATGTTATCTGCATACCTTGCGTTTAAGCTTGGTAGGACGACTGTTCAGAAGAAATCTGCTGGTGCATGACAACAACTGAGTCAACAGACGTCTGCTTCACATTTAGATATCTGACCACGCTTAAATTGCAAGCTACTTAAGCATAACTCGTTTGATACATGATGTTTTCAGACGATTGATCTGATCAGTCTAATTAGAGATATACGTCTTAACATGTCTGTCCATTCAACTTAATAACCAATTTTCCCCTAAATTTGTATATACTTAATTAAATTTGTAAGAAAACTTAGTCTAAGGGAGTGAGTTTGTGAAGACGTCTACTACTTGCTGATATGTTGGAACATATTCCAGCCGAATATGCTTCTGATTGACATGCTCCCGGATGAAATAGTGTCGGATGTCCATATTCTTGGTTCTACAATGCAACATAGGATTATACATTTTGGAAATTGCGCTGTTGTTGTCACAGAAAATCGGAGACTAGTCTGCCTGGATGCCGTAGTCCCTCAACTGTTGTTAAACCCACAAGAGCTGAGAGTAGTAACTACCTGCATCAAGGTATTCAACCTTTACTATAGATGTGGCGATAGATTTCTACTTCTTGCAGAACCAAGAGATCAGACGATCATAAAGGAACTGGAAAGTCCCACTAGTGCTCTTCTGATCAATCTTGCAGCCTGTATAATCTGCATCATAATAGCTAATTAAATTGAAACTGGATTCCTTCGGATAACACAGTCCCACATTTCGAGTTCCCTTTAAATATTTCAAAATACTCTTAGAAAAAATATAATAAGATTGTTTAGGGTTAGCCTAAAATATTTCGTAGACACCGATAACAAATAAGATGTCTGGCCGGCTGGTAGTTAGATAGAGTAGAGATCCGATGATTCCTCTATAGGCAGTGATATCGACACTTTGTCCATCTCATCCTTTTCTAGCCATCTAGATGAGTTCATTGGAGTTGAAGTAGTTGAGCAACTCTCCATGCCGAATTTCTTCAGCAGCTCCATAGTGTATTTAGCTTTATTAATGAATATGCTATTTACAAGTTGACAAACTTGAAGACCAAGGAAGAACATTAGTTCTCCCATCATACTTATCACAAACTTGTCTTGCATCAACTTAGAAAATTTCTCACATAGTTTGGGGTTCGTTGACCCAAATATTCTATCATCAACATAAATTTGAGCAAACAATATATGAGTGTCTTTAACAAATCTAAATAATGTTTTATCTATTGTGCCAATGATAAAATCATGCTCACACACGAATTTAGTTAAAGTGTCATACCAAGTTCTAGGAGCTTGCTTATGACCATATAAAGCTTTATCATGTTTAAAAACGTGATTAGGCCGGGAGTGATCTTGAAAGTTCAGTGGTTGTTCAACATACACATCCTCATTTAGAATTCCATTTAAAAATGCACTTTTCAAATCCATTTGATAAACTTTTAAATTTTTAAACGATGCAAAGCTAAGAAAAATCGAATAGCTTCAATTCTAGCATTAGGGGAGAATGACACCTTAAAGTCAATGCCTTCCTCCAGCCTATAGCCTTGAGCTACCAATCGGGCTTTGTTTCTCACAACCAAGACATCTTCACTAAGCTTGTTTTGAAAAACCTATCTTGTTCCAATAATCGATTGATCATTCGGTCGTGGAGTCAGATGTCACACTTTATTTCTTACAAATTGATTCAGCTCCTCTTGCATGGCATTGATCCAATCTGGATCAAGTAATGCTTCATTGATTTTCTTAGGCTCAATTTTATAGATAAACACGGAGTTTGCAAATTAATCCAATAATTGTTGTCTGGTCCTAAGAGGAGCATTAGTATTACCATTTATTAATTCGGGTGCATGATTTCTGTTCAATTTTAAGCTTGGTCCTAAAGGTTCAGAAGTCTGGTCAGATGGCCCCGCGACGTCCGGACTGTCATCCATCTATTGACTTATAGTCTAGTCGTCTAGTTGAATATCAACTGGTTCAAGCGTTTGATTAGACGTGTTGATCATTTTGACTGGAACTTCATCATCACTATCAAACTAGAGAGTAGCTATTTCCAACCTGGTAACGACTTCAATGATTTTGTTAAAGTTACTTTCAATAGATTCATAAATGACTATATGGAGATATTATTCAATAGTTAGAGTATATTTATTATATACACTATAAGTTTTACTAACTGAAGAATAACCTAACATAATTTCAACATCTGCCTTAGCATCAAAAGCGGCCAAATGATTTCCCCATTGTTTTGAATAAAACACTTACATCTAAATATATCCTAAAATATGAAACTTTAGGAAATCTTCCATAAAATATTTCGTAAGGTGTTTTATTAAAACATTTATTAATCATTTTCCTATTTTGAGTATAGCATACTGTGTTTATGGCTTCTAACCACAGTTTTTGAGATGCACCGAAGTTAGCTAGCATAGTTCTCGCTGTTTCCTTCAGTATTCTGATTTTCGTCAAGAAAACCATTTTGTTGTGGAGTTCTAGCACTAGACAAGTCGTGTCTACTACCAGATTCCTCAAGGTAAAAAGACAAGTGTTTATTGGTGAACTCGGTTCCCCGCTCACTTCTAATTTTTATAATACTTAAAGATTTTTCATTTTAAAGTTTTCTAAAGATCTTGATCAAATTCTCAATTGTTTGATCCTTAAATGGTAGAAAAATAACCCAAGTATATCTTGAAAAATAATCAATCATGACAAGAGTTTATGTCATTTCCCCACAAACTAATTACTGGAATTGACAAAAAAGATCCATGTGCAATAATTCTAGGCACCGGTCAGATTGAAAATTCCCTTTACTTTTAAAAGTTTATTTGACTTGTTTGCCTAATTGGCAAGTAGGATAGACCTTGTCTTTTGAAAACTTTTGAAACTAAATCATTTGAGTAGATGTTGTTAATTATTTTAAAATTAAGATGGTTTAATCTTTTATTCCATAGCCAATTTTGATCATTTTAGGCTACCATGCATAAATTATTAGACATCCTATTTTCCCAATTCATTTTATAAGTGTTTCCTATTTTAGTTCCGGTCAGCAGGGTGTTACCCTACTGATCCTTAACTAGGTAGACATGTTTTTGAATATCAACAATATAGCCATTGTCACATATCTGGCTTATACGGATCAGGTTATAACATAAATTTTCAACAAGCAGCACGTTGTTAATGGTTAAGTTACCATAGATAATCTTACTGTTAGGATCGGGATCGCCCTTAGAGGGCCGGGGTCCGGCTTTTAAGGGTGAACGCTTAATAACACAACACACACTAGTAATAGTCCGGTTAGAGACTAAAACCACTTCTTAACATTACACAAGCTATTACAAACCTCTTTAACCGGGTTCATGTGTGGAATTGGTTTGTTTCAGCTTGAAGCAACACACACAGTTCGGTTTAGAAGGTATTTAGAAGGAGATATCGGTTTAAGGAGAAAGCCGGTTTTGTTTAGGAAGTTATTTGTTATTTCGGTTCGGTTTAGATGTTTCGATTAGGTATGAGTGAGTAAACCGGAATATGAAAGTAAAGAACACGAGACAAGATTTTATGGATGTTCGGAGTTTAATCTCTTACGTCACCCCTTCTTCTCAAACAGTGAAAAGGATATTCACTAAGGAATATTACACAACCACAACACACAATCCGAACGAGTCTTATTTACTGCTCGTCGGTTACACCACTCACAATGATGTAATACAATACTTTTTACTCAATAGTAAAATACACACACAATACAAAAACACTTTTGGGAATTTCAATCACTATTCGAGGTCGTGCGTAAGATCTTATGTTGCTGTTACTTCTCTCTTGTATGAGCTTTTCGTAGTGATCTCATGCGTATATTTCTTCGGCACCATGAACTTCTATTTATATGGAAAATATGACAAAGGTCATAATTTTCTCTCTGCTGGATTGGTCATCTGAAGCTGCGTTGGTCAGGTTTAGATTACGTGCACGTTTTGTCATTTCGGACACATGTCAATCATGCACTTATGCCGGCTTTCATTGCTTGTAGATTTACATAAACAGTTCATCATTGTTTTCGTTACATGCTTCTGATCCGGATATTTTCTTCTTGTGCATTTCCAAGAAATCTCTATATCATCATATTACATCATCTTCTCAAATTCATCAACTTTCAAATTTTTCCGTTGAACTTTTATGATCTTCAATGATCGAATGAGTTAGTCGAATGAATCAGTCGAATGATGACATTTTTACTAGTCGATCCGGTTGAAGGAGTTCAGCCAGTTTCACAGACTATTACTGGATCATTGAGTCATGTACTTCAGCCGGTATGAGGCAGCTCGATCTGTACCTATGCAGGAAGATTGAGATTGATTATGTTCTTTGTCCGGTTAAAATTAATTTACTTAATTTTTTCTAACAATTTCTCCTTTTTTGATTATTTAGAATAAATATTCAAAACTTGTAATGTATGGCCGGGTTAAAAAAATAACTTCCTTAATTTTTTTAACAATTTCTCCCTTTTTGATTATTTAGAATAAATATTCAAAACTTGTAATGTATGACCGGTTTTAAAAATTAACTTCCTTAATTTTTCTAACAATTTATCCCTTTTTGATTATTTAGAATAAATATTCAAAACTTGTAATGTATGACCGGTTTTAAAAATTAACTTCCTTAATTTTTCTAACAATTTCTCCCTTTTTGATACTTTTTATAGAAAAATTTCAAAATATGTTGTTTGTAGGAATAGTAGTTTAAATATGTGTCGGATGATCCTAACTGTTTGAAAGATTTGATTTTTAAAAAAAAAACTAGCTTCATAAACCGTGAGAAAGTAAGCGAGAAAATCGAAGTGATAAGTTCATAAGTTAAAACAGAAAGAAAGAAAACTGAATAAATGAACTATGAGTCGGATGATTCTCCCTTATCGTGCTCTTTTTCTTTAGCCAGTTCTTCCTCCAGCCGCTTCTGTTGTTGTTCAAGTTGCTGTCTTTCTTCTTTCTGCCACCGGTCTATGTCTCTGAAACATTGGGATACAATGGATTCTCGTCCACCCAAAACATTTTATGGCTTCCGGAAATCGCGGCTTGAGTCTCTATGGATGAAGTTATGAACGTCTTCATTTACTTGAATCGGCCTCTTGCCAGCACAAATGGAGGAGGATGATTCAGGTTGTGCTTTGCGTTTCAGGTTCAGAGGGATTTCTTCTTCTTCTTCCAACTCATCTATTTGTGGGAATTGACCAACGATCCGAGTCAAAGCCGTTTCAATGTTTGTTTCCGTGATTAAGGTCAACACCCCGGTTGCTTGATCCTTCTTCTTTTTCTTTGCATTTGCCCTGGTTACGCTCCTTGTATGGGGAGGTCGTTTCTTTGTAATAGTATCGTCTTGATCCGTGTCAATAATAAGTTGCTGTTGAATAATATTGGCCTCTCTAGCATTGGCTCTTTCATCTTCAGAATCTTTTTCGGCTTCCTTATCATCCCATTTGGAGGCTAGCTGCCGATCTCTTACTTCCAACTCGATCAATCGCTGTTCTCTGTCAAGTTCGGCTTCATGAAATTTTCTAGCTGCCTCAACGTCTAATTGAATTTATGTTTCGGTTTCCATGGCTTTTACCTCCACTAATTCTCCAACTTGAGCGGTGAGGAGTTGTAGTATCTGAAACATCTGAGAGGTTGTGTTGTCAAGTTTCTCAACCCGGTTTTCCACCTTGTCAACCTTGTTATCCACTTTTTCAATTTTGTTATCCGACGAGGAATCCCTTGCCTTAAATCTCTCTTGCCAGTCGGACATTGCTTCGTTTACCGTATTCTTGATAAGATCTTTTATTGCTTCCGAAACCGGAACAACCGAGTGAGGAGAGAGTGGACCGACAAAGATATTTCCGGTTCTTCCTGATTAATCGAGTTGACATTTTTAGATTTAATGACGGTCTTACTTGCGTAGGGGAAGCCGTATGACCATCCTCTTTGCTTGGAGGATTTTGCTCAACATTCTCCGGTTGAGAGTGTGGGTGTCTAGAGCATTGACCGACCTCAAATCTGCAAAACTCTTGCGACGGTGGAAACATCTTATGCTGTCGGTTTGCCTCTAACGTTGCTTTTTCTATTTCGGCCATCTCTTCCTCAATTCACGTGATAATTCCCAGAATGGAGTCTCGGGCCTTCATTTCCTCCTCACTTATGTTCATATCTTTGGACGCCTCCATAAGTTCCTTTAACGCCCACACTTTGGCATGTCTTTCAACAAGTTGACTCTGGCCCATAGCGAGAACGATGTTGTTGGTTTTCGCCAGCTGGAAAACCGTTCTTTCAAGATCAACTATCTTCATCCATTCTTCAATGTGGAGGGTTGTCGGAAGCATTTTTTCGAAGGGGGTTTCACTTCTGAGGGTCCACCAATCATAGAAGACGTTGGAGATTTCAAGAGCTCGATCCCCCATAACACCCAAGATTCTTCTTACATGATCCCTTGTTCGCTCTTTAGTTGTCTAGTCGGCTGGCAATTGTTGTTCCGGTGGAGTTTCAAAAATGATTGAGTCCTCAGGATCCGGACAAATGAATGTTTCATCCCCAACCGGACTAGTTGAACTATTCTTCGTATTACTTCCTCCTTGCACCGGAGGATTCTCGGGTAGAGCTTCTTCTACGGTTACCAGATTCGGACCTTCCGTTGTAGCATTCTAGATAACTGGCTCTACATGAGCCGGATTTGGGTTAGTTTAGGGATTTGCATCCCCAACCGGACCAGATGAGCCTCGTTTTGTATTATTTCCCTCTAGTAGTGGGAGATTTCAGCTTCTATATCTTTTTCAAAATTGGCCATTTCTTTGGCCGGATCGATATTTCCTTGGTCATTTGCATCGACTTGACCGGTTACCCCATGACTACTTGTCATCTCGTCTTCAAGAGCCCGATTGATATCTTGTACTACATCACTTATTACTTCTGAAGTTCTTGGCCGGACATTCTGTTAGGATCGGGGACGCCCTTGGAGGACCGGGGTGTTTCTGGTTTTTGTAAGGGTGGCCTCTTACAACACACACAACACTTTGGTGATAGTCCGGTTAGAGACTATAACCGTTCTCAGCACTACACAAACTGTCACAAACTCTTGAACCGGGTTCAAGGGCGGAAATGTCTGTTTCAGTTTGAAGCAACGTATGCGACTTAGATGATGTTTTAGAAGGAGTCGGTTTTAGAGATATGATTGGACCGGTTTACGGAGTACGATTAATTAGGATTGAGGTTAGGTTAGTTGAGTAAGTAATGAAACGAAAGAAAAGACACGAGACGGGATTTTTTATGGATGTTCGGAGCAAACCCTCCTACGTCACCCCTTCTTCTCAGGTTATGAGAAAGATCACCACTAACTTTTATAGCTACAACAACACTGCCGGTCGAGCCAACTCGCTACTCGCCGGTTACACCAACTCACTCTTTGATGTAATACAATAACTCAACACAATAGAACACAGAAAGCTTCCGGTTTATGATAGACCGATTTTGGATCGTAAGAGTTTATCTCTCTAACTTATCAGATAGATATGATTCGTATTTTTCGCTTGATGATTCGTTGACTGTTGTATTAAATGAAGACGTTTCATCTTCCTTTTATAGCTGATGAGAGCCAACGGTCATTTTCTTCTCTCTCCTCTGGATTGGTTGATCATTATCACGCCGGTGCAGAGAGGTTACTTGCACGTTTCACTTTCCTCAACACTTGGCAATCATGCAGACAACTCTGATTGTAGGATGACGTAATCGGTTTTCAGATTGGAGCACGTGTCAGGCATGCACTTCAGGTTGTCAATTTCGGATCAGTAAAGCATCATTGCTTTCCTCGCATGCTTCCGATCGGATCTGATCTTCTTTTATTCCTTCGAGACACGTCTATTTCGTCATGTTACGTCACTCTTGTAGGTTGAAGTTTCCGGTTTTGTCTCTTGTGCAATATGATCCGGCTGATATGTAAACTTTTGTCTTTGCTGGCCGGTCACTTGAGAGTTTGAAAACCGGTTCCTCTGATCTTTGACTTGATCACTTGGAACTGGTTTCTTTGAAGTGTTTCAGCAACCGGTTTATGAGGCCCCAACCGGTTCATACGTTTTGATCTGCACCTGCACATGAAAGTTAACAACTGTTTAGTTTTTCTAGCCGGTTCCAAAAATTAACTTTACTTACTTTTCTTATCAATTTCTCCCTTTTTGATTATTTAGAATAAATATTCAAAACTTGTAATGTGTGGTCGGTTTGAAAATTAACTTTCTTAATTTTTCTTATCAATTTCTCCCTTTTTGATTATTTAGAATAAATATTCAAAACTTGTAATGTGTGGCCGGTTTGAAAAACTTGTTTAGCGATTTCTCCCTTTTTGATTATTTTGAAGAAAATTGTCAAAAACGTGTGTTTTAATTTTCAAAAAGGTATTAAAGACTAATGAATTCAAAAGTATGATAAAACGATTGAGTTCTGAAATAGAGTTAAACATAAGTTGTTCTTAAGGAATGAAAAGGAGACTAAGGCTTGAATGGTCCCCCCTTTTCAAGTTCTTTCTCCAGTTCTTTTTCAAGTCGTCTTCTCTCTTCCTCTTCCCTTGACTTACACTCCATGTCGCGTCTTTCAACGTTAATCAAAACTCCGGCCCACACACTTGAGATGCCGGGAGTCTTTTTGCCAAATCCAAAACCGGCACAAACTGGTTTCGGTTGACGAGGCGGTTGAGCAACAATTGGTCTGGAGCTTGGGGTTGCGGTTGACCTTTCAATTGTCATCTTCTTTCGTCGGTTAAGTTCTTCGATATCCTCCTCTTCTTCATCTTCTTCTTCATCAGCAACAGGTTGCACGTTCAGCCCGACCGGTACAATTGTTCTTTGGCTGCTTTGTTCTGCCCGCTTTATTATCTCCGCAACCGCTTTCCTTTTCTTCTTGTTTCGTGTTTTCATAGCATGAGACGGTTGGGCCGGTATGGGTTCCTGGATAGCTGCCTGTTCTTCCTCGTTGCATTTCTGGGCAAACTCATGATCTTTCTCCTCAATTTCTTTCTGCAACCGTTCCCTTTCCCTTTCTTCTTCTTGCAGCCTCTTAGCGATTTCGGCATCAGACTCGATTAGCTCTTGAGTCTTGCTTACTTGGAGTTTGGACAACTCCCCAATTTGAATAGCCATTGCCTGCAGCATATCTACCAGAGGAGCAGTTACGGTTTGGATGGATTCTGCGATCAAGGATGAGACAGAGGTTTGCACAGCCTCATCTATCATGGATTTGATAGATGTTTGAACGGTGTTTTCTATTTCGGTTTGAACAGATCCCCGTATAGTGTTTGACAAATTTGCTTCAGCTGTTGCAATCCTCTCATCGGTTGCAGTTTTGTAATTTCTAAGACATGACTCAATGGTATCAATCACCGCCTGTTTTATCTGATCAAGTTACGGAGCCTTAGCATTTTGAGGAGGATCTCGTTCCCGGTTTTCCTCTGTTCTAGATGTCTCCCCGGCAACAAAGAGGGGCTTACTTTTATATAGATCGGCATTGCTAAGTTGGTGTCGGCAGCCGTTTCTCCATTGTACATCGAGATGGTCAAGGCTTTGCAGAAGTTTTTTCCACATCGGAAGAAACCGTTCAGACATTTTCATTTCAATCGGAGTTAGCGTTCCTCCTTCCACTTCCTTTAATGCGTCTTCAACTGCTTGTAACCGAGCGAATTCACGAATCACCGCGGTTTTGCTGAAGGCGGGTTGAATAAGATTGGTGTGTGCCAGCTTGAGGGCCCTTTCTTCTAATTTTATAAGTTTATCCCAATGTTTGTTGCCGCTCATCCCTGGAACCATATCCGACAGCTTTGTCTCACAACGAAGCTGTACCCATAGGAGGTATGGTGCTATCGCATCATTGGCACTTTTGTTCATATCCCTGATGAGTTCTTCAAAGAATTCTTCCTCTTCTTCTGCTGAAAGAGTGGCCGTGTCCCCGGTTAAGATTTCTGGTTGGGGGCCGGTTTGTAGAGTACCTTTTCCCGTCACCGTTGAATCTTCAACAAGGACCTCTTTTTCTTTGTTAACCTGAACTGACCCTTCAGGTACTAAAGCTGAGTCGGTTGGCCCATCTTGAGCCGATTGGATTGTTGAAACATCTGGAACTGACTTGTTCCCTGCGGAACCGGATGGTTCCTGTTCTTCAGTGTTGCCCTCCTGAGCCGGAGGAGTAATGCTCGCGGTTTTGGCCGTTTCATCGACCGGATGAATTTCACTTTGATCGGGTATCACAACCTGATCAACTGATTTACGACGACTTGACACATCGTCTTCGGTTTCCCTTGCAATATTTTGGACTACGTCCACAATAATTTCAGAGGTGTTTAGGCCTACGTCGGCCATTACCTCTTCTATCCTTTTGCTTGGGGACTTGGAGTTTTCAGAGTTGATACTAACATCTGCTTCCTCCTTTGACGTTGACTCGGTTTTATGGCTCCCCGAGGGTTCGGTTTGCCTTGGTGAGTTGGAGGGAACAGGAATAGGGCGAACGGTATTGATGGGGATAAATTGGAAAATGTTTCCGGTTCTCTCTGGTGGATTATCCGAGGAGAGGGTTTTCTCGGAGTCCGTCGGTTTGTTGGATCTCTTCTTTGCAGAGGACTTCTTCCTCCCCTTCGTTTCTTGTTCGGCTTCGGTTCCAACCGCCTTTCTCTTTGGTTTCTTTTGTTTTGAACATTCTTTAGCGGAGCAGAAGAACTGGTTCCCTTGGAAGACTTTGTTCTTGAGGACTTCGGTTTAACCGCTTTATCGGGCTTCTCAATCATCGACTCGGAGTTGAGAATGTTGTTGGGTGGGAGCGGTTGACCTTCACCAAGATCTAACTTGAGAAACTTGAGGATTTTAACAATCTGCATTGCGAAGGCCTGAACCCGGCCATCCTTCTGAATCACCATCTCACAGAATTCTTCGAAAATGACTGCTCCCCAATCCACCTTGTCACTGCGGACAATGGCCATCATCATTTTGAGTTTAAGTTTCGTAAGGTTATCGAAGTTACCTCCTCTTCCCTGGATTGATCGAGCGATGATGTTCAGCAGCCACCTGAACTCCGGTTTCAGCTTGTTTTTCCGGCTTGAGTGAATCACCAGTTCCTGATCTTTAGCCGATATCACTAACCGGACAGCATTAGACTCTGCATCGGTTAGGTCGGTTTTGAGATCCAAACCGGTGTTGGGCAAACCGAGGGCTTCAGAAAATAGCTCCTCGGTGATCAGAATATCCTTGCCGTTGACGGTGGCGGAGACCTTCCTCTTTGTTAGCGTCGCCGTCGCCAGGAACTCCATTATCGCCGTCAGATATACGATGAATGGACCAGATAAGAACTCCTCCAACCCCGAATCTCTTAGAGATTGAAGAACAACCTTGTTTTTGTCTTCAGCGTGTTCATCAATGTCTGCGAAATCGACCTGCAACATCCATTGGAAGGGTGCCTTGCCTAGAGCCATGATAGATTTTGAGAAGAAAGGATGAAGAACGATGATGATCGGAAGTTAGAATGCTTTTGAAGATCTGGAAGATTTTAGAGAGCGAAAGCGTGAGTGTCGAATGGGCTGATTTGAACTTATATAGACGACGGTTCCGAACGGTTGGAAGACGAACCGTCACTTGATGATGTTTTGGGCGCCAATTTTCCCTCCAAAAGTTACTGCAGTAACTTTTGGCGGTAAATGCGGAAAAACAATGGGCAAATAAATTTTGGGAGGTAAAACCGTGGTCGGTAGATTTTTCAAACTTTTCGTTTTTCTTGAGGTCTGGAGTGGATGTCCAGACTAGCACAAACACCACTCAGCTGAGGAGCGTAACCGGTTTTGTTGGAGAGGAGCATCTTCTTCAGGTTGCTGAAGATGATCCAGGACCAATTGACCGGTGTCCCAACCGTTACAGCAATCATCATCTCGAAAAGCCTTTGGGTGTAATAGTAGCTTTTCTCTCTGCCCAAGATGGACTTTCCCAGAATCTCACAGAGAAGCTGGTACTTGTGGGAGAGTTGGCTTTTAGCACCCCATGGTCTAACCGGGATGTCAGAGTTTGAGAACCGACGACACATTTCTTCCATGGTCACCAGAGAGTATGTTAAGTCGGTTACCCCTTCAGTGGGCAAACCGCAGTATTCAGCGAAATCCGTCTCACTAAATAGAAATTTCTGACCGTAAACTTGTGCAACGATTATGTCTCGATGCACTTCCTTCGCGGTCTGGAAGAATTCTTCGACTACTAGGTAGTCGAGAATGAATCTGTTTTCGAGGAAACCTCTTAGTCCGCTTCTTTCAGCGGCTAAGAACATTTCTTTAACCTCATGGTCTTCATATTGGTAGATGGAGTTGAAATCCGCCAATAGAATCTTCTTTGCTAGAGAGTTGGAGTTCATGTTCTTGAGAGAGAGTTTTAATCTCAAGACTGTTTTTGTGAATAGTAATTTTGTGAGGATTTGTGAGGGTTTAAGGGTGGTTTATATAGTCAGGGGTTCGGCTAGATTAGTAGGTTTAAGCATGCTTGATGATGTCATCCGTTATTTAATAGGCTTTAACTTGTTGAAGTAAATAATGTTTATTTCCAAGGCAAAAGCTAATTATTACCAAGATATTCATGATGACAAAAATCTGTTGACAAGATGTGAGTCTCCCTCTCTTGATGATGGACACATGTCGTCATCTCAATTGTGGTAGACTGTTTTCATTTATTACAGGCTTCATTTTTCAAAACATGCATGAAAACTCAGTTAGTCATCCCAATTTAACCGAAGAAGTTCATTCCATCAGAAAAGAATGCATTTGTACTAAGCGGTTTTCCATGACCGGTTTTAGTTAGATGTTTTGTTCCTATTGTGAAGAAATATTGAGTTACGTCAACATTTGTTCAACTTTGGATTTGAGTATATCCACTTCAACCTGGTTGTTTCAACCGTATAGTAAGTATGCATGTGTTTGATGTTACGAAGTAATCGGGTATAACCGGAGACTTCCTCCCGGTTAGCATTATTGAATTATCAATGGCCTATTTGAATATGGTTTGAGAAGCAAAAGCTTCTCTCCCTGAACACATATCCCGGTTTCTCATTGTTACTTTAGGTAATCAATATGCATAATCATGATATTAGTTGATTAACATTAGTAATTCCCAAAATATTTCGAAAGTGAGAAAACTTAGCTTCCTGTAGCGGTTTTGTGAATATATCCGCTACTTGTTGCTCGGTTGAGACGTATTCCAGCTGGATGTGTTTCTCCTGAACATGCTCCCGGATGAAATGATGTCTTATATCAATATGTTTTGTTCTTGAGTGCAACACCGGATTGTATGTAATCGCTATAGCACTAGTGTTGTCACAGAAAATTGGAGATTCCTTGGCTTCTATCCCGAAGTCCCTTAGTTGTTGTTGAATCCAGAGAAGTTGTGCACAGCAGCTTCCGGCCGCTATGTACTCTGCCTCTGCGGTTGATGTTGCAATAGATGTTTGCTTCTTGCTGCTCCAGGTGACTAACCGGTCACCTAAGAACTGGCAGGTTCCACTTGTGCTCTTTCTATCGATCTTACATCCTGCGTAATCGGCATCTGAGTAGCTTATAAGGTTGAAGCTTGAGTCTTTTGGATACCAAAGTCCCACTTCTTGAGTTCCCTTCAGATATTTTAAAATTCTTTTGGCCGCAGTATAATGTGATTGCTTTGGATTTGCTTGGAATCTTACGCATACTCCAACCGCAAACAGAATGTCAGGTCGGCTGGCTGTTAGGTATAGCAATGATCCGATCATTCCTCGATATGCTGTGATGTCAATGGCTTGACCATCCTCATCTTTGTCCAGTTTTACGGAAGGACTCATTGGCGTAGCCTCTTCAGCGCATGTATCCATTCCAAATTTCTTCAACAGTTCGTCTGTATACTTCGGTTGGCTTATGAAGGTTCCGGCTTCAATCTGCTTAACCTGAAGTCCTAGAAAGAAGCTCAATTCTCCCATCATACTCATTTGAAATTTGTCAGTCATCATTTTTGAAAACTTATCACATAGCTTTGGATCGGTTGATCCGAATATAATGTCATCGACGTAAATCTAAACAAGTAATATTTGTTCTTTTCTTTCAAATTTGAAAAGTGTTTTATCTATCGATCCTATTGTGAATTTGTGATCAAATAGAAATTGTGTCAGTGTATCA
Organism: Impatiens glandulifera; assembly: GCF_907164915.1. Classification (NCBI taxonomy): domain Eukaryota; kingdom Viridiplantae; phylum Streptophyta; class Magnoliopsida; order Ericales; family Balsaminaceae; genus Impatiens; species Impatiens glandulifera. Next base: position 28,489,371 of record NC_061865.1, read on the forward strand.
TACCAAGCTCTTGGAGCTTGTTTCAAACCGTAAAGGGCTTTGTTCAGCCGGTAAACATGATTTTCGTGTTCTCGATTTTTGAAGCCTGGAGGTTGATTAACATACACCTCTTCATTTACTTTACCGTTTAGAAAAGCACTCTTAACATCCATTTGAAAAACTTTGAAATTTTTAAACGCTGCATATGCTAAAAATATTCTAATGGCCTCAAGTCTAGCTACAGGGGCAAATGATTCTTCAAAATCAATGCCTTCTTCTTGTTTATAGCCTTGAGCCACTAACCGGGCTTTGTTCCTCGTAACTAAACCGTCTTCATTGAGTTTATTTCTGAATACCCATCGTGTTCCTATAACCGGTTTGTTTTTCGGTCTAGGAACTAGGTACCAGACCTTATTTCTCTCAAACTCGTTTAATTCCTCTTGCATTGCTAGGATCCAATCGGGATCTAACAATGCTTCATCCACCTTTTTCGGCTCAATTTGTGATATGAAAGCTGAGTTTTCATAGTGATCCAAATTCTGTTGCCTAGTTCGGACGGGTGAGGATATGTTACCTATTACTAGTTCAAGAGGATGGTTTTTGTTCCTTCTGAGGTTTATCCGAGACGTGTCTATCAAGCTTTCAGTTGGCTGATCAAGGTTAAACTGATCGGTAGGTTGAACAGAGTCAGACCGACCGATTTCTTCAGTAGAAACTGAAGAGTCAACTTTCTGCGGTAAAGCAGCTTGATCAGGCTGAGTTTCAGCATCAACCACTTGGTCCTTGACAAATCGTCTAAAAACCGGAACCTCGTCTTCATCATTAGAATAAATATTGAAGTTTTCCATTCTGTTGTGAAGATCGAAGGGTAATGCAGTGTTTCGTTCAACCGATTCATCGAAAACAACGTTTGCAGTTTCTTCAACTGTTAAAGTCCTAGTATTGTATATTCTGTAGGCTTTACTCACAGCTGAATATCCCAAAATTATTCACTCATCGGATTTAGCATCAAAAGCGGTCAAGTAATTCTTGCCGTTATTGTGAACAAAACATTTTCTAACAAAAATTCGAAAATACCGTACGCTTGGAACTTGATCATAGTAAATTTCAAAAGGAGTTTTAGAAAAACGTTTAGTTACTAAAGATCGGTTTTGTGTATAGCATGCGGTATTGATAGCTTCAGCCCAAAACTTTTGAGCAATACCCGAATCAGCTATCATTGACCTTGCGGCTTCCTTGAGAGTTCGGTTTCTTCTCTCAGCCTGGCCGTTTTGTTGAGGAGTTTTGGCACTAGACAACTCGTGTCTAATACCGGAATCATCAAGAAAAGTAGTTAAATTACTGTTTATAAATTCAGTTCCTCTATCACTTCTGATTTTGTTTACTCGAATAGATTTTTCGTTTTGTATTCTCAAAATTAGTTTAATCAGGTTTGGAGTTGCTTGGCTTTTAGAAGCTAGAAAAGTCACCCAAGTTAATTTAGAATAATCATCAATAACTACCATAGTATAATGCATGCCTCCTAAACTGGTTACTTTAACCGGACCAAACAAATCCATATGCAAAAGTTCTAAGCATCGTTCAGATTGATAGTTTCCTTTACTTTTAAAAGATGACTTTACTTGTTTGCCCATTTGACATGCAGCACATACTTTATCTTTTGAGAACTTAACATTTGGAAAACCGTGAACTAGTTTCTTGGAGCATATGAAGTTAATTGTTTTGAAATTCAAGTGATTTAACCGTTTATGTCAAAGCCAGTTTGGATCATTTCCGGCTAACATACACACAGGTTTTTCAAAATCAGTTTTCCAATTAACTTTGTAAATATTTCCCATTCGGTTACCGGTTAAGAGAATATCATTATTCTGATTCTTAACTAAGCATGCGTTTTTATGAAACTCGACTTTGTAACCCACATCACACATTTGACTTATGCTTAGCAGGTTAAAACGCAGTTCTTCTACCAGCAATACATTATTCATGGATAGATTACAATGGAAAATCTTACCCTTGCCTACGGTTTTACCTTTCGAGTTGTCACCGAAGGTTATGATTGCTCCGGTTTCATACTTGATGTCGGTTAGTAGCTCTTCGTTTCCGGTCATATGTCTTGAGCATCCACTGTCCAGATACCATTCCGAATTCTTCAGCCGGTTGCTCCTCCTAACCTGCAATAGAAAATTATTTACACATTTTTGGTACCCACATTCAGTTGGGTCCATGGTTGATTAGTCCCTTTGGGATCCAGACTTGAATAAGTCAGATCACTTTCCCGGTATCTGTTTTTATAATATTTGGCTTAACTTCTTGACTGTTGCTCAAGAATGCCCTATGTTGTGATGAGTCTCTTTGAGATCGAGTTTTATTTGGTTTGTTGGCTTTCCGGTTGGCTTTCCTTTTCTCAGGATGAAGCCATTTTTCAGATTCAGTAGGACTTACATACTTAAGTTTTTCTTCCGGTTTTAAGTCATTTTCGGTTGTTGAACTCTTAACAAATTTTATGAATGGAAGGTTGTCTTTTGTGAATTTCATCCCGTTAGGTTGTTTTAATTCGTTTTGTTTATTTGGTTCGTAACCGATGCCGAACCTACACTTAGGGTGTCTTTTATAATTACACATTTGTTTTACAGCCTGACGTGATCTCTCCCATGCAGCCGTGACGTACATTGCTCGTTTCATCGGTTTCAGTTACCAGTTGAACTGTCTTCTCATTATCGGAGAATAGTTCATCCGGTTCATACATTTCGATTTCATATGTTTTATCAGAGACATTATTTGATTGTTCGGTTTTAGGTTCTACCGGAGTTGGAATGTACACAGATATGTTTCTGAACTTAGCGACCATTTCGTTGAGTGCATAAATCAAATCTTCTTTTGTAAACTCGTCAGAAGAGAAATCAAATACCTCTTCGTCGTTTGCCATGAAGCAAGTCACTCTTTCTTCATTGTCTTCATTATCAGAGTACACCCACTCGCTTCCACCGTCGGATGCAATGAGTGCTTTCTGAATCTCCTTTCCTTCGTCTGTATGCTGATCATCGTTTCTCCGGTAGTTGTTTCGTTGGTTATCGTTTCTTCGGTAGTTGTTTCCCTGGTACCGGTTACTTTGATAGTTGTTCCCTTGATAGTTTCCTTCCGGTTTTCTATCGTCTCTCCTTGGTTTTCTACATTCTCACCTGAAATGTCCGAAACCGTCACAGTTATAGCATCGTTTATTTGACTTATCTACATAATTATAATTAAAATCATTATTAGATGGTGGCTGGCTCTTCTTCATGAATCTCCCAAATTTCTGAGCTAGCATTGCCATCACATCTTTAGTGATCTGATCAGTGCTTTTGACTGGAGCCGGAACGGTTGATACTTGGACCGCTGGTTCCACCGATGTAACCAAAGCTCTGGTTGCGGTTGATGTGGACGCTTCATCTTCGATCCGAGACTTAATCTCGAACTCGTAGGCTTTTAGATCCTCGAACACATCATGCAGCTTCATCTGCCCGAGGGTGCTTGATTCCCTCATCACCATGGTCTTGATATCCCAAGTGCTTGGCAGAGATCTTAAGGCTTTGATGATTACTTCTCGGTTGTCATACTTCTTTCCGAGTGTTTGAAGCTCGTTGACTACACTGATGAACCGGTTGCTGAATTCTTTCATGTTTTCCCCCAGTTTCATCCTGATGTTTTCATACTTCTGTGTAGCCACCAAGATTTTGTTCTCCTTAGTTCTTTCGTTTCCCTCATGGATCTGAATGATCGTTTCCCAGGCTTCCTTTGCACTATCACAGTCTGATATTTTGTTCAAGGTGTTATCATCTATAGCTTTGTAGATGTGCCTCATACAATGGTTGTCCAGGTTACTCCGTCTTCGATCTTCATTTGACCATTGGTCTGCCTCCTTGTTGATCTTGATCGGTCCCTCTTTCAGGACTCGGCTCATCTCATCATCTAACGTAATCAGATGTAGATACATCTGTTTCTTCCAACTGTTAAACGCTTAGCTGTTTAGCATTGGTGGCTTGTCGCTGTGGGTCATGCTTCCCATCTTCTTCGGTTGCTTGAGTGCTAAGAACCTCGCTCTGATACCACTTGTTAGGATCGGGGACGCCCTTGGAAGAACGGGGTGTTTCCAGTTTTAGGAAGGGTGGCCTCTTACAACACACACAACACTTTGGTGATAGTCCGGTTAGAGACTATAACCGTTCTCAGCACTACACAAACTGTCACAGACTCTTGAACCGGGTTCAAGGGCGGAAATGTCTGTTTCAGTTTGAAGCAACGTATGTGACTTAGATGATGTTTTAGAAGGAGTCGGTTTTAGAGATATGATTGGACCGGTTTACGGAGTACGATTAATTAGGATTGAGGTTAGGTTAGTTGAGTAAGTAATGAAACGAAAGAAAAGAAACGAGACGGGATTTTTTATGGATGTTCGGAGCAAACCCTCCTACGTCACCCCTTCTTCTCAGGTTATGAGAAGGATCACCACTAACTTTTATAGCTACAACAACACTGTCGGTCGAGCCCAACTCGCTACTCGCCGGTTACACCAAATCACTCTTTGATGTAATACAATAACTCAACACAATAGAACACAGAAAGCTTCCGGTTTATGATAGACCGATTTAGGATCGTAAGAGTTTATCTCTCTAACTTATCAGATAGATATGATTCGTATTTTTCGCTTGATGATTCGTTGACTGTTGTATTAAATGAAGACGTTTCATCTTCCTTTTATAGCTGATGAGAGCCAACGGTCATTTTCTTCAGGTTGTCAACTTCGGATCAGTAAAGCATCATTACTTTCCTCGCATGCTTCCGATCGGATCTGATCTTCTTTTATTCCTTCGAGACACGTGTATTTCGTCATGTTACATCACTCTTGTAGGTTGAAGTTTCCGGTTTTGTCTCTTGTGCAATATGATCCAGCTGGTATGTAAACTTTTGTCTTTGCTGGCCGGTCACTTGAAAGTGTGAAAACCGGTTCCTCTAATCTTTGACTTGATCACTTGGAACTGGTTTCTTTGAAGTGTTTCAGCAACCGGTTTATGAGGCCCCAACTGGTTCATACGTTTTGATCTGCACCTGCACATGAAAGTTAACAACTGTTTAGTTTTTCTAGCCGGTTCCAAAAATTAACTTTACTTAATTTTTTTTTATCACATTCTCTATTAAATCCCTAACATTTCTAGGAGTAGAAACCCTAGATTTAGGATTAGGAACAGAGTGAACACTAACCTCTTCAGTCGGGTTTCTCTTAGATTGAGATCGTGTGACTCGGCTTCCCGATGATTCAGCTTGTCGTGAGGAAGGAACCGGTCTAGCTCCCTCCGATTCTCTGATCGGGGATGAGAATACCTAAATTGGAATCACAACCCTTATAAGAACAGGGTTTATCAACGGATCAGTTGGATGAGGGGATGTCTCGGGAGATGGAGTTTTCTCGGAGTCGTTAGTCTTGTTGGTCGCTTTCTTTGTAGTCGGCTTCCTGGTTTTCTTGGCCACAGATTTGACTCTCACTGTCTTCCCTTTTGCCGTTTTTTGCTTGCCCTTACCCTTCGGCTTGGCTTCTTTAGGACCTTCGTCCTCTGGTACAACTGGTCTGACTTCCGTAGAAGCCTTGTACCTAGGGGCTCTTTCCTTGACCGGGTTTTCAATCCGGGTCCTTACATTGTCAGCGTTCGTAATCTTGGAGGTAGATAGAGGAGTACCTTCACCGATTTGGATTTCCAGGTATTGAAGAATTTTCCCGATCGATATAGCATAGGCTAGAACCCGATCCTTTGTCCCAGCAACCACATCGTATAGTTGCTCGAATAGTACACAACCTCAATCAATTTTGTCACCTCGGACTATTCCAGCCATCATTTCGAACTTCAACCGGGTTAAGTTGTCGAAGTTGCCGCGTTTGCCTTGGAGAGATTTTGATACAAATCAAAGAGCCATCTGAACTCCGGTTTGAGTTTACCCTTCTTTCTGGTTTTCTCTACCGGGTCAGATGGGTTCTGAGAAAGTACTTACTGAACTGCTTCAGAGTCTTCTCCAGAGAGCCTTGTTTTGAAGTCGCGACCATCAGAGGGTAGCTGAAGAGCTTTGGAAAATATTTCCTCCGTATGTTCGAATTCTACGTCACAAACAGTCGACGTAATTTTCCTTTTCTGTAGGCTTGCATTTTCGAAAAACTCATTAACAGCATCCTGATGAACGAAGAACGAGCCACCCAGAAAATACTCTAAACCACCATTTTTTATTTGTCCGATCAATGTTTTGAACTCAATGGTCCCTTTGTATTCAATGTCCTTGAAGTTGATCTGCAAGATGTAAGTGAACAACGCATAATCACGTCCCATGGTGGATTGGAATGAAAAGGTAGTAGGATCTTTGAGAAAATAAGATGCAAGAGTGCGTTGAGAGATTTTTGAGAGAGAGAATAATGATTCAACTTTTGGTTTATATAGGGAGCGGTTACTTGATGGTTAAGAAGATGAACCGTCACGTCGTTCCGAGTTCTTGGCGCCAAAACTTCCCTCCAAAAGTTACTGCGGTAATTGTTGGCGGTAAATTGAGGGTGGTAAATTTGAGCGGTAAATTAGGGGCGGTAAACTGTTGGCGGTTAATTTAGAAGTTTAGCCGAATTTTAATGTTGATCCGAAAGGTGATGGTAAACCGGAATTTTATGTTGAGCCGGAAGATTATGGTAAGCGAGAAGATTCGAAAGAGTAAAATATTTTATATTAAGCCGATAAGATAGATAAATGGTTACTTGGTCGTACAACAAAATGACCGATATGACCGGAAATGAATCGATAGAAAGAAAATAAAATTTAATGTTGGAGAAGATTTATTTAATTCATCTTCAAATCCCAATCCTCTACGGTGTGGCCGGTTCGGCTTTCGATTCTTGCAATCCAGCTTTCCAGCATATCACTAGTCAAAGTGTTTGCTGGTCCTACCGGGATTCCGGTTCCGAGATTTGGAATGACGGAACGGATGAACCGGGTGATTTGAGGAGCGAAGCCGATTCTTCTCCTGCGAGTCGTGATATGCCCCTTTAGGTTGTTGAAAATGAAAGTGGCCCAGTTTACGGGTGAGTAGCCTATTATGGCGATCATGAGTTCACTCACTTGGCGAGAGTAATTTTGATTTGTCATTCGGCCCAGGATTGACCGCTAGATCAAGTCCTGGAGGATTTGGAAGTGGGGGGCTAGGAAATCTTTCAGACCGTAGCAACCAACCTTGTGTCTTCTACCGGAGAGAAGTTGAGCATAGCGCTCATTTACCTCAACCGGAGGAGAAGGGAAATCATAGAACCCTTCAGTTGTAAGATTGAACATTTCTGCGAACGACTCCTCATTGAGCCGGTAGAGCTCGCAGTCTATGTAAGTGGTGATGCTTCCATCATCCCTTACTTGTGCATTATAGAAGAATTCGTGCACCTCTTCTTCGAGGATGGTGTCCGATCCTTCAAGGAATGTTTGAAGACCGGAGAGGATCAAAGGATCGATTATAACTTTGCTGAGTCTGTTCTCATGAGCGGCTTCGAAATCGACGATGATGGAGTTTCGGATTTCAGCATTCATTTTGAAAGACAAATGAGGAGCTGAGATATGGAGATGAAGATTCAAAGTATAGAGAGTGAAAGCTTCTTTTGAAATGTGATTTGTTTGAAGAGGAATGATGTCTTTATATAGTGCAGGCGGTAAGGAGGCATTTAATGAGAATATTTTGAAAAATCTGACCGTTTATGTATTGTTATTAAATGCTTGATGCCTTTTCAAGAGAATGACCTGTTTGGAAAAGGTACGATGTAGGCTGACTAGTTTATCCGGACTAGGCACACCTTTTGGAAAATGAATATGCATGTTCCCTAGAATGATTTAAAATTATTCGGTGTAGGATATTTTTCAGAGTGTTAATGTTTTTATGCCCCAAGATTTGGCCAAAGAAGGAAAGAAATGATTTTCATTAAGAGTGTACGAAACCTGTAGTACAACAAAATTACCGGTTCGCTAGAGTGAGAAAAGGATATGTCATAATTCGGTTAAAAACAAGAGAAGATTAGTAGTTGGATGACCCAATGGTTGGAGTCTTCTTGGCCGTTGCCTTGTCCCATCTGTCGATCATCTCTTGAACTCTCTCCTTGGTTAGTACATGCTTCGGATGGAGAGTGACACATGGGACGGAGTGGATGTCAAGACTAGCGCAAAAACCGCTCAGCTGGGGAGCGTAGCCGGTTTTGTTGACGTTGAGCATCTTTTTAAGATTATTGAAGATAATCCAGGACCAGTTCACCGGGGTGCCAACTGTGATGGCAATCATAATCTCAAAAACTTGATGGGTGTAGTAGTAACTCTTTTCCCTACCCAGAACTGATTTTCCCAGAATCTCGCTGAGAATCTGGTACTTGTGAGAGAGGTGACTCTTAGAACCCCAGGTTTTAACCGGAATGTTAGAGCCTGAGAACAAGTGACACATTTCTTCAATGGTCACTAGAGAGTATGTAAGGTCGGTTACCCCTTCAGTTGGTAAACCACAGTATTCAGAGAAATCTATCTCGCTGAATAAGAATGTTTGGCTGTAGACTTGCGACAAGATGATGTCCCGGTGCACTTCCTTAGCAGTCTCAAAGAATTCATCGACTACTTGATAATCGATGATGAAACGATTTTCTAAGAATTTTCTTAGCCCGGTTCTTTCAAGGGCAAGAAACAACTCCTTAATGCCATAATCCTCGTAGTGATAGATTGAGTGTTCATATTCATATTCTTTAGATAATCCTCGTAGTGAAGTCGACTAGAAGAATCTTTTTAGAGAGAGGAGAAGTGTTCATGTTCTTTAGATAATCTTTGCTTAATTGTTTTTGTCGATAATGTTCTTGTGAAATGTTTGGGATATGAAAGGTTGTTTAAATAGCCAAGGGTTCGGCTAAGTTAGGGATGTGGGCGTGCTTAATGATGTCATTAAGTAATTAGTATGAAGTTAACTTGTTTAGATGTACAATAGTTAGTTCCAATGTAGTGGTAATGATGGCTAAAGATTTTCATGATTAAAATAAATATATGGAGGAAATGTTAGTCTTCTTCTCTTGATGATGGACACGTGTTGTCATCTCGATTGAAGTAGACTATTTTATTATTTATAGGTTTCATTATCAAGGTATGCATGAAAACGCGGTCAGACGTCCCAAATTAGCTGGAAAACTTCAGTTTACCGAAATCTTGATGCATTTTATTGTTTGGTTTTCCATGACTAGTTTTATCGAGATAGCTTATTCCGGTGTGAAGAAGTATTGAACCGAATCGATATTTGTTCATCTTTGGATTAAACTACATGTTTTACCAAGTCATTTGAACCGCTCAATATATATACATGTGATTTCCGGTTAGCATCCTTGAGTATTTCATTTCCTATTGAGGTACGACTTGAGAAAAGAGAGCTTCTCCTTGAGCTCATGCCCCGGTTTTTCATGATGATGTATGTTTGAAAGTATGCATTGATATTTATGGAATAAGTTGTTTACTATCAGTAAGTCCTAAGATATTTTTGAAGTAAGAGAACTTAGCTTCCTGCAGCGGTTTAGTGAAGATATCAGTCACTTGTTGTTTGGTTGAGACATGCTCCAGCCGGATGTGTTTTTGTTGCACATGCTCCTAGATGAAATGATGTCTTATGTCAATATGTTTGGTTCTTGAGTGCAACACCGGATTGTATGTGTTTGCTATTGCGCTTGTGTTGTCACGGAAGATTGAGGATTCTTCGGTTGTTACACCGAAATCCCTGAGTTGTTGTTGGATCTAGAGGAGTTGTGCACAGCAGTTTCTGGCTGCTAGGTACTCTGCCTCTATGGTTGAAGTTGCAACTGAAGTTTTCTTTTTGTTGTACCATGAGACCAGCCGATCTCCTAGAAACTGACAAGTCCCACTTGTACTCTTTCAATCAATTTTGCAGCCTACATAGTCTGCATCAGAATAACTTATTAAATTCAAACTAGAGTCTTTTGGGTACCATAGTCCCACGTCTTGAGTTCCCTTCAGATATTTTAGAATACTTTTAGCAGCGGTATAATGTGATTGTTTTGGATTGGCTTGAAATCTCCCGCATACTTCGACCGCGAACAAGATGTCCGGTCGACTAACTGTTAGGTAGAGTAGTGAACCGTTGATTCCTCGATATGTTGTTATGTCTACTACTTGACCGTCCTCGTCTTTGTCTAACTTCACAGATGAGCTCATCGGAGTAGCCGCCTCGACACATGTATCCATTCCGAATTTCTTCAGCAGTTCGGATATGTATTTTGGCTGGCTTAAGAAAGTCCCGGTTTCAATCTGCTTGACCTGAATACTTAAGAAGAAACTCAATTCTCCCATCATACTCATTTGAAATTAATCAGTCGCGATTTTTTAAAATTTATCACATAATTTTGGATCGGTTGAACCGAAAATAATGTCATTAACATATATTTGAACAAGTAATATGTGTTCCTTTTTCTCAAATTTGAAAAGTGTTTTATCAACCGAACTTATTGTAAATTTGTGATCAAATAGAAATGCAGTTAATGTGTCGTACCAGGCTCTTGGAGCCTGTTTTAAACCGTAAAGAGCTTTGTTTAGCCGGTAAACATGATTCATTTGATATGGTCTTTGGAAACCTGGAGGTTGTTCGACATACACCTCTTCATTTATTTTTACCATTTAGAAACGCACTTTTAACATCTATTTGAAAAACTTTGAAATTTTTGAAAGCCGCAAATGCCAAAAATATTCTAATGGCCTCAAGTCTAGCCACATAAGCAAATGATTCTTCGAAATCAATGCCTTCTTCCTGTTTGTAACCTTGAGCCACTAGCCGGGCTTTGTTCCTCGTAACTAAACCGTCTTCATTGAGTTTATTTCTGAATACCCATCTTGTTCCTATAACCGATTTATGTTTCGGTCTTGGAACTAGGTACCAGACTTTATTTCTCTCAAACTCATTTAGTTCCTCTTGCATTGCTAAAATCCAATCGGGATCTAGCAAAGCTTCATCCACCTTTTTAGGCTCAATTTGTGATATGAAAGCTAAGTTTTCATATTGTTCCAAATTATGTCGCCTAGTTCGGACGGGTGATGAGATGTTACCTATTACTAGTTCAAGAGGATGATTTTTATTTCTTCTGAGGTTTATTCTGGATGTGTCTTCCAAGCGTCTGGTTGACTGATCAAGGTTAGATAGATCGGTATGCTGAACAGAGTCAGACCGACCGATTTCCTCAGTTGAAACTTAAGCGTCAACTTTCTGCGTTAAAACAGCTTGATCAGGCTGAGGTTCAGCATCAACCGCTTGTTCATTGACAAACCGTCTATAGACCGGAACCTCATATTCATCATCAGAATAGATATTGAAAATTTCCATTATGTTTTGAAGGTCAAAGGGTACTGTAGTGTTTCGTTCAAACGATTCATCAAAAATAACATGAGATGTTTCTTCAACCGTTAAAGTTCTAGTATTGTAAACTCTATATGCTTTACTTACGGCTGAATAGACCAACATTATTCCTTCATCGGATTTAGCATCAAAAGCGGTCAAATAACTTTTACTATTGATGTGAACATAACACTTACAGCCAAATATCCTAAGATAGTGGATGTTAGGAACTTTGTCATGGTATATTTCAAAAGAAGTTTATTGAACAGTTTAGTAATTAAAGACCAGTTTTGATTATAACATGCAGTATTGATAGTTTCAGCCCAAATATTTTAAGCAACACTCGAATCAGCTATCATGGACCTTGCAGCTTCCTTGAGAGTTCGGTTTCTTCTCTCAGCCAGGCCATTTTGTTGAGGTGTTTTAGAAATAGACAACTCGTGCCTAATACTGGAATTATCAAGAAAAGTAGTTAGATTACTATTTGTGAATTCAGTTCCTCTATCACTTCTGATTCTGTCTACTCGAATAGATTTCTCATTTTGTATTCTTAAGATTAGTTTGATCAGGTTGGAGTAGCTTGATTTTTAGATTCCAAAAATGTTACCCAAGTGAATTTAGAATAATCATCAACAACTACCATGGTATAATGCATGCCTCCTAGACTTGTTACTCTAACCGTGCCAAACAGATCCATATGTAAAAGTTCTAAACATCATTCGGATTGATAATTTCCATTGCTTTTGAAAGATGATTTTATTTGTTTTCCAATTTGACATGCAGCACATACTTTATCTTTTGAAAATTTGATGTTTGGAAAACTATGAACAAATTCTTTAGAGCATATGAGATTTATTGTTTTAAAGTTTAAATGGTTTAGCCATTTGTGCCAGAGCCAATTTGGATCATTCCTATCTATCATGCAAACAGGATTTTCAATTTTAGTTTTCCAATCTACTTTGTAAATGTTTCCCATCCGGTTTCCGGTTAGTAGTGTATCACCTTGATGATTTTTAACTATGCATGTATGTTTATAAAATTCAACCGTGTACCCTATATCACACATTTGACTTATAATTAACAAGTTAAAATGTAGGTTTTCCACTAAAAGCACGTTATTTATGGATATGTTACCGTGGACAATCTTACCCTTGCCCACGGTTCTACCTTTTGAGTTGTCACCAAAAGTGATCACTGCTCCGGTTTCATGAATGATGTCGGTTAGAAGTCCGCTATTGCCGGTCATGTGTCTTGAACACCCGCTGTCCAAGTACCATTCCAAGTTTTCCAACTGTTTGCTCCTCCTAACCTGCAAAAACTAAATATTTACACCTTTCTGGCACCCACATTAAGTTGGGTCCGTGGTTGATTAGTCCCTTTGGGATCCAGACTTTAATAAGTCGGATAACTTTCTCGGTGATAGTTTTAATCGATTTTTCGGTACCCGGCTTCACAACTTCTTGTCTGCCGAATATTACCTTATTTTGTCGTGATGGTGATGGTGTATTAGTTCTATTTGAACGTGATTCAGTTTTTCTATTTGCTGACCGATTGACTTTCCTTCTCTCAGGGTGAAGCCATTTCTCCAAGTCGGTTGGACTTACATATTTTAATTCTTTTTCCGGTTTTAAATTATGTTTTGCCTCATTGTCCGCTGAAGAGCTCTTGACAAATCTTACTAAAGGAAGATTGTCTTTTGTGAGTTTTATCTCGTTTGGAGAGGTCTTGTAGGAGGATCTGTCGTTTTTTTAACCGAGACCATATTTGCATTTGGGATGTCTTTTATAGTTACACATTTGATTTACGGCTTCACGGGATCTTTCCCAAGCAGTCGTGATGTATTTGGTTCTATCATCTTCTTCAGTTACTGGTTGAACTCTTAGGATAGTCCGACCGATTCATATACCGTGGTTTCGTGTGCCTCACCAGCGGTACCACTTGACTCTCTAGTTTCATAGTTTGACCGAGTCAGTATATAAGTAGACAAGTTTCTGAACTCATCGACCATGTCATTGAGTGCAGTAACTAGATCTTCTTTAGTAAATTCATCAGATGCGAAATCAAATACCTCTTCTTCATGTGCCATGAAGCATGTAACTCTTTCTTCGTCGTTTTCGGTGTCGGAGTATGCCCAGTCGCTTCAACCGTCAGATGTGATGAGTGCCTTCTGGATTTCACTTTCTGCACTGGTTTGCTGGTTGTTGTTCCTTTGATGGTTGTTTCCTTGATTGTCATTTCTTTGATAATCATTTCTTTGGTAGTTGTTTCCTTGGTAATTGTTTCCTTGGTAGTTGTTTCCCGGTTTTTGGTCGACTATCCTCGATTTTCTACATTCCGACCTGTAATGACCAAAACCGTCACAGTTAAAGCATCTTACATTAGATTTATCGGCATAATTATAGTTGTAATTGTTGTTCGATGGTGGTTGATTTTTCTTCATGAATCTCCCAAATTTTTGTGTTAGCATGGCCATCACGTCTTCACTAATCTGGTCAGCGCTTTTTACGGGAGCCGGAACGGTTGATACATGGACCGCTAGTTCCACCGATGTCACCAAAGCTCTGGTTGCGGTTGATATTAAAGCTTCGTCTTTGATCTGAGATTTTATCTCTAATTTGTAAGCTTTCAGATCCTCAAACACATCGTGCAACTTCATATATCCGAGGTTGCTTGATCCCCTCATCACCATGGTCTTGATATCTCATGCACTTGGTAAAGATCTCAAAACTTTTATGATGATCTCCCGGTTATCATATCTCTTTCCAAGTGTGTGTAGCTCGTTGACTACACTGGTGAACCGGTCATTGAATTCTTTCATGTTTTCTCCCGGTTTTATCTTGATGTTTTCATATTTTTGGGTTGCCACCAAGATTTTGTTTTCCTTAGTTCTTTCATTTACCTCATGAACCCGAATGATCGTTTTCCAAGCTTCCTTTGCATTTTCACAATCGGAGTTTTTGTTGAACGTGTTGTCGTCTATAGTTTTGAAAATATGTCTCATGCAATGGTTATCCAGGTTGTTTCTTCTTCGATCTTCAGCCGTCCATGTTTTTATCTCCTTGTTAATCTTTATCGGTCCATCCTTTAGAACTTTGCTCATTTTATCATCCAACGTGATCAGATGTAGGTACATCTGTTTCTTCCAGCCGCTAAATGCTTAACTATTTAGCATCGGTGGCTTGTCGCTGTGGGTCATGCTTCCCATCTTCTTCAGTTACTTGAGTGTTAAGATACCTGTTCTAATACCACTTGTTAGGATCAGAATCATCCTTGGAGGACCGGGGTCCGGCTTTTAAGGGTGAACGCTTAATAACACAACACACTGGTAATAGTCGGTTAGAGACTAGAACCACTTATTAACACTACACAAGCTGTTACAAACCTCTTGAACCGGGTTCAAGTGCGGAAGTGGTTTGTTTCAGCTTGAAGCAACACACACAGTTCGGTTTAGAAGGTATTTAGAAGGAGATATCAGTTTAAGGAGAAAGCCAGTTTGGTTTAGGAAGTTATTAGTTATATCAGTTCGGTTTAGATATTTCGGTTAGGTTTGAGTGAGTAAACCGGAATATGAAAGTAAAGAACATGTTAGGATCTAGGTCGCGGCTGGGGAACCGGGGTCTGACCGGTTAGCGCGTCTCACTCAAAGGTTGGTGATTAATCCGGTTAAAAATTAACACCGGGGTTTCAATACTACACAAACTGTCACAAACCCTTGAACCGAGTTCAAGCGCGGAAGTGATTTGTTTCCGGTTGAAGCAGCACACACACAGGATGGACAGAACCAGATGTAGATAATGTCGGTTTGGAGTATAATGGATCGGTTTTTTGGGACCCGGTAATTCGGTTTAGGCAAGGTCGGTCAGAACAGTATGAATAGGTTAGTACAGATCGGTTAAAATATGAAACCGGCAGAAAGTAAAGAACAAGACAGGTTTTTATGGATGTTCAGAGATAAAACTCCTACGTCACCCCTTCCTCTCAAAACCGCGAGAAGGATATTCACTAAGGAATACACAAGCACAATCCGATCGAGACTTATTTCCTGCTCGATAACTATTGTACAATTTTAACCGAAATTATAATCACTCTTGAAATGAACACTTAAGCTCTAAACCTTGTAGAGAAATGAACTTGCAATGAATCTTAGAGCTTGTAGTTGGTAGAACTGATGACTTGGGTAGTTGAAATCTCTTAGAACTTGTAACTGCTAAAAAGAACTGCATTTACTCTTCTTCAGCTCCTTCTTTTATAGGTGAAATGTGCCAACGGTCACATTTCATTTCCTTGAGTTTGATTGGTTGAGCAGAGGACCAGTGATTCAGACCTGGCGGTCTAGTCTTCCAGTGTTTAGGTCAAACCGGCTAGGTTTGTCTTTTACTCAATATGGCAATTGTCGGTTGGACAGTTGCCTGTATCTGGAAGATTGCGTTTCTGATTTATCCTGAAGTAGAAAGATCCTGCCGGACGATCTTCTACAGCCTGCAGACTGTCCGCAGACTAGTATGAAAGTGGCAATACTAAAGTCTGTCCCTTCGGTATCATCCTCAACAGATACTCGAAGTATCTATTTGTACTGGATGGTTGTTTATGTTAACTGGATGACTTCCGGTTTTTCCATAGCTTCTGATTGACCTAATGTTCAATGATTTTGGCCTTCTGATTTGACCGGTCTTATTTTCTAGTTCGGTTAGGTTATTGTTCGGTTGGATTGCTTGACCGATTGAGTGACTTGGCCGGTTGAGGGACTTGACCGTTTCCTGCACAAGAAGTTTGTTTTTGTTAAGTTCTATTTAACCGATCTAATTTTATGTAACAATTTCTCCCTTTTTGATTATTTTATTTAAAATATTCAAAACTTTGTAAGAAGGCAAAAGTAGGCCGGTTGTTTTTAAAAGTTTATTTGGCTGGATTTTTAGAAACTAACTTGGAAGAATTTTTCTCAAAATTTTGGAAAATTTTGAGAAAAATTTTTGGAAATTTTTTATCTTTTATCTAAAAATTTCTCCCTTTTTGATTATTTTATTTAAAATATTCAAAACTCCGTAAGGATGAAGAAGTAGGCCGGTTTCCAAAAATATTTGATATATAGATGAAATATACTAAGGCAAAAATACTTTATATATATAGAACTGAAGTGAACATAAGTAAATAAAGAGAAAAAAGCCCATATTTCTTCGATCTGGGTGGTAAGAATTTTTCCAGCTGTTCAGTAGTTGGTTTTCCCTTGACTGCTAGAACCGCCCTGAATGAGGATCCTTGACTGCCTGAAGTTCCGGTGAAGGGAAAGATCGGTTGAGCGAACGATCTAATTGGAACCGAATCGAGACCCCACTGTCTTTTGAGTTTTGGCTCGACTTCTTCCTCGAAATCTTCATCGGTTTGCAAAACCGGGTTGAATGAAGGCTCAACAACCGTATCAGTGACTCTGTCCAAAAGTGTCGTGATTTCCGCCCTCTTCGAAGCAGCCTTCCTTTTTCATGTAACTGGAGCGGAAGGGGAAGCAACGGCTTTGGACTTCTTGTGAGCCTCGGCGAACTCATTGTATGTTTCTTGTTGGACCATTAGCCGGATAGCATCTTTAGTTTGTCGAGCTGCTATGGCTGGTGCACTGTTCTAGATTATTTGTATATGACCGGCCAGGTTCGCATCTGCTAGTATCGTTACCTTCTGAATCCGGGCCTGCTCGTCCAGGGCATCTTAAAGCCTCTAGGCCGCGAGATCATTTGCCTCTTCAAGTGCCTTATCGGCAGCCAGCTTTGCCTCTATTAGCTCCACCACTTGTTCGGTGACCGCTCTTAGATCGGCTTCGATCTTGGCATGCCTTTCCTCAAGCGTTACCACCCTCCCAAGTGTAGAGCCGGCTTGGGTACCGGATTGAGCCAGGTCCTCATCAACCTTCTTCAGCCTTTGATCGATTGTTTCTTGAAATTGTTCCATCATAGCGACCTTTTGCTAAAAGAAGCGAGGTCGGTCACCAGCTTCGGAGTTATCTCCTCCAATGCCTTGATTCTTTCAAGATGACAGCCGTACAACTAATCTGTATTGCCGTAATTCCCTTCAACGAACGTGATCCGTCGACCGCGGATTTGAGCTCCTTGTTTGTCGTCTCAATCATCTCACCTGATTTAGTCGCGGTTTCTTTGATCTTCTTTTTCCATGACCGAATGGCGTCATTGACAAATTCCTCGATGTGGGCCTTTACCCTATCTTCCGTTATAGCCGGTACCAAATCCCCGGTTTGAATAGAGACTCGCTATTCTGTGAGTGGTGTACCCGTCCTAAGGTCGGTCACGTTGATTTCCTATTCCGGTGAAGGAGAGGAATGCTCATGTTCGGTCGGTTTCGGACCGCCATCATCCTCATGTGGAGATCTGGAGAAGTTCGACATATCCCGGTGCTCGGGCTCTACTTTAAGCCGTTCCATCTCCTCGGTCAGTTCTCGTTCCTTGACCGCTAGCAGGTCTAACACCAAGAGCTCAAGTTGAGAGTCCGGTGTCCCTAGAATATGTTTTTCTCGGAGACGTTGAATGTGTTCGGTTAGCCCCAGTAACCGAGCATGCAGTTCGACCATCCTACCTCGTCCTAGGGCGGTCACGACGGTCTGAGCCTTCGTGAGGCCGATTACTTCCTCCTCCATTTCAACTAGCTTCTCGAATTTCTCGTTAACCGTGAGACCCGCAGCATGTTTTTGTAAAATATTTGATGTCGGTGCAAGGCCCATTGATAGTATACGTCAGAGGCCGCGTGAGCCTACTCATGAAGCTCTTCCATGATTCTGCTGACGAGGTCCTTGGCCGTTTGCCGCATGTGTTCATCCGCGGATTCATCTTCCTCCCGAAGTCTGTTCGAGCCGACATCAGCATCATTATTTCGGACCGATTGTTCCTCGACCATCGGTCCTTTCCCTTTACCGGTCCGATCTTCTCCGGTGTGTTGTGAGATTGTTCGGCTAGAGCTGGAAGCCGAGTTCTCATTGTTGGGGGTGTCTGACCGCGGATTAGCCGATCCGGTTGATTGCCTATCCCCTTTGGTTCCGGATTTTTCTTTGACCGGAACCGCTTTCTTACTAGCCCCTTTCTTCTTTCGACCACTTGTAGAACCATAGGCCTTCTTTCTTCCTTGCTTGTCCTCCGGTTTAATGAATTGGTGAGATTTCAGAACTTTGCTGGGTGTGAGGAAAACACCAGGGCCGGTGTTAATGCTGAAGTGACGCATCAGCTTACCGAGTGGGATGGCATATCCCCGTGACCGAATGGATGTCGGATCAACCATTTCACATAGGTTTGTGAAAACCACCTTTGCCCAGTTGATTTTGATGTCGTTGACCAAACCGGCAATCATTTCAATCTTTGCACGGGTGAGGGTGTCAAAGTTGCCTCCTCTTGCTTGGACCGATTTTGTGAAGATGTCACACAGCGGTCTATACTCCGGTTTAAGAGATGATGTCTTACGGGATACCGCGATAGGGACCACTGTATCCAAAAGATCCCGGAAAGCCGCTTAGAAGGATTCCTCGTCCATGGCCACCGAGAAGTCGCTCCCCTCGGATGGCAGATGCAGTATTTCAGCGACCGACTCCTCCGTCAATTCGAGCCGTTGACCGCATATAGTTGCAATGATTGTTCTCTCGGTGAGGAATGCGGTTAGAAAGAATTCGTTTACCGCATCCTGATATAGGACGAATGGACCGCCCAGAAAGTGTTCGAGACCGGACTCGGAGATCTAGGTTAACACCCGCTTTGCCTCCGCCGAGTCGTTCGCCCGAACTTCCTCGAAATCGACTTGGATGATGTGTTTGAACAGCACAGATTCACGACCAATTGTAGTTTGAAGAGATCGAAGGATCGAAGGGTTAAAAGTTTTGAGAGGTTTGAGAGCTAGAGAGAGAAAGCCGATTCACGTGAGAGTTAAAGAAAATGGCTAAGGACCCTTTTTATAGTCGCGGTTTGGAATTCCAACTGTCGCGAACCGTCACATCAGGTTTGGGCGGGAAGTTTCCCTCCAAAGGTTTTGAGCGGGAATCCATGGGCGGGAATCCATGGGCGAGAATTTTCCTTCCAAAGATTTTGAGCAGGCTTTTGATTGCGGTTATCTAACCGGCGATGAATCGGTTCTTCTAGTAACCGTTTATTAAGTGAAGCGGTTATTTAACCGTGAGGATGCGGTTTTCGATTTTGACCGGATTTTCAATGAAGTAATTTAACGATATCAACCGGTTAGTCAGTTAGATGGATATTCTAATATTGTGAATTTTTGACCCGGTTATCAAGTTTAAAAATCAGATAATCATTGAAGGAAAAGTTACATGACAGATACCGATACATTGATCGGTTTAGAATACATAAGAAATAGAATTACAACGATTGTAGAGAGCTTGTCTTCCGCCCCTTCCTCATCGAGAACATTTGATGGGCACGCCGGTGTACTTGGTCCAAAGTTCGAACTGTGTTCAAGAATGAGCCGGCTTATGTGAGGAGCGTAACCGAGACCTCTCTTAGTCTCGACCATAGTCCTTAGGTTTTGGAAGAGGACTGATGACCAATTAATCGGGGTGTTGCTGACAATGTAGGTCATCATGTCAAAAACCCTCTTGGAGTAGTGTTGGTTCGGAGATTGGCAAATGATGGATCGGTTGACAATCTCGTAAAGGAGTTGGATGTGGTAGGCAATGCGGGTTTTCAGCCCGTGGTTCTCCACCGGCACCTCGGTTCCGGAGAACAGTTCCGAGTAGTCGGTTGCGGCGCTACCCACCCTGGATAGGAAGTCGGAAAACCCTTCGATGGGCAGATTAAACATCTGGGAAAATTCGGATTCGTCTAGAGAGATGGTGTGCCTTCTCACCGTGGAGACAATGGCATCGTCACTTATGTATGCATTGTGGAAGAATTCCAGTACTTCTGGAATGAGCATAGGCCTTGATTCTTCGAGAAAATCACGAAGACCGGTGTCGATTAGTGATTCAAACATGAGTTCCTTTGTTTCCTGATCATCATATTCAATGCATGAGTCAAAATCAATGCTCAAATAGTTCCTTAGTGTTCGGCTCGACATGTTTTCAGACTTTGCCAAGAGAGAGAGAGTTCAAGAAATTTTAATTTGAAGATGTGGTGAGTTGATAAGGTGGGGTTCCTTATATAGATCCGAAATTGGGGGGAAAATAGGGACATTTAATGCTGAAATTCAGTTTTGTCTCATTTATGAAGGGAATATTTATGTTTCCAAAACTTCTTGGGAAGGAGTTACTTTTGACCGGTTGCGGAGCTCGAGGTAAGGAATCTAGTTAGAAAGTAACTAAGTTTGTAATTTCCCATGAAGTTGGAAGTTGAAAGTTACTTATCATTAATGATAGAGAAATACAGGAAACGGGAGTAGACATAGTTAAAACCAAAAAGAGACATGGTCTAAGCCGAAATGATCATAGAGATACAACCGGTTTGTGCAACAAAATGACTGGTTGTAGAAAGGAATAACTTAGTTGTCGGAAGAGTTGAGGTGTCGGTTCTTCCTCTTCCATGCCTTCTCAAACCGCTCATAGAATGAGTCGGCAACTTCCTTGGTTATGACCTGGTCCTGATTCAGTCCTTGACCTGGGTTCCAAAAGTAAGCAGCTAATCTGGGGGATGATGCCGGTTTGGCGAATGCCGATCATCTAGATCAGGACATCGAACAACACCCTTGACCAGTTGACTGGAGTGTCTGTTGTGATAGCCGTTATCATGTTAAAGACTGCAGCACAGTAGGTGTTTGTCACATCCCTGCCTAGGATGCCGCGACCGATGATGTCATTGAGAAGCTGGTACTCAGCCCTCAGTGACGATCTAGCACCATGGTCTTTGACCGGACAATTTGACCGAGAGAAGTTTAAGGAAATTTCGGCCTTTAGTTCAGCCGAAACGTTTAGGTCGATGAGCCCTTGTTTTGGAAGATTGAAGCATCTGGCGAAGTCACTCTTTGTGAAATCAAACACAATTCCACCGACCTTAGACTGAATGTGGGTGTCGAAGTGAGGTTTACCTCAGAAAACCCTGGCATTGTAGAAAAATTCCAGGACGGTTTCGGGAAAGATGACATGTTTGTCATCTAGAAAGTATTTTAGACTGGTGTCTTCAAGTGACTTAATCATCTTGAAGACTTCATAGTGCTCTGTATCTTGAGCTGAGTCGAAATCAACTTGAAGAATGTTTGGAAACTGGACATTTTTGTCTTAGTGAGAGGATAGGTTGATACTTGTGAATATTTTGTCTGATGTTTTCCTAAGTTATATATTAGAAGAGGGATGATAGTATTATCCAGTGGGTGACAGTGGATGTATTCTATTGACCATAGGATAAAACAAATTGCATGAAATAAGCATGTCTACAACCTAGGATGTGAGTCATAGGCATGGACGGTGAAAGATATCATATCTTCACGTCTTTTGAGGTTTGACCACTTTTCTTTGAAAAGGTATCTTTTCAGAACAGATAAACCTAAACACAAATAATTATTCCAATTTTGTTCGGATGCCAAATAATCCGGAGTACATTATTTCCAAACCGGTCAGTTTTTCAGTTATTCGTTCCGATGCGGTTAATTGGTGCATGCACTAAGTAATCGGTCGGTTTATTCGAACTGATGAACAGAGCGGTTCTTCTATAGGTACCTTGGTGAATTCGGATTCCGACAGTTTAGGAGGAACTACCGGTTTTTTCTGTCCGAATCGATTTTCCTTTTAAGCATTTCTAGAGATAAGCTGATTAATATCGGTTAAGCCAAGTATGAGTCTGAAGTGAGAAAACTTAGCTTCCTATAGAGGCTTTGTGAAGATATCGGCTACTTGTTGCTCTATTGATACGTATTCCAGCCGGATATGCTTCAACATGACATGTTCCTGGATGAAATGATGCCTTATGTCGATGTGCTTGGTTCTAGAGTGTAGAACCGGATTGTAAGTGATTGCTATGGCACTTGTGTTGTCACAGAATATCGGAGACTCTTCAGCTGTGATACTGAAATCCTTCAGTTGTTGTTGGATCCATAGAAGTTGTGAACAACAGCTTCCGGCTGCCAGATATTCCGTTTCTACGGTCGACGTGGCAACCGATGTCTGTTTCTTGCTGTTCCATGAAACAAGCCGATCTCCTAGGAATTGGCATGTTCCACTGGTACTTTTTCTGTCAACCTTACAACCTGCGTAATCTGCATCTGAGTAAATTGTGAGGTTAAAAGATGAGTCATTTGGATACCACAAACCGACTTCAGGGGTTCCCTTTAGGTATTTCAAGATTCGCTTTGCGGCTGTGTAGTGAGACTGTTTTGGATTAGCATGGAATCTTCCACACACACCGACCGCAAATAGTATGTCCGGTCTACTTGAGGTCAGGTATAGGAGAGAGACGATGCTTTCTCGGTAAGCTGTTAGGTCTACTGCATGACCGTCGTCATCCTTGTCCAATTTGACCGATGAGCTCATTGGGGTAGCGGCTGAGGATCATGTATTCATCCCAAATTTCTTTAGAAGTTCCTTGGTGTATTTGGATTGACTGATGAAAGTTCCTCCTTCGAATTGCTTAACTTGAAGACCTAGGAAGAAGCTTAATTCTCCCATCATACTCATTTCAAATTTGTTAGTCATCAATGTTGAGAATTTATCACATAGCCTAGGATTGGTTGAACCGAAGATGATGTCATCTACATATATTTGAACAAGTAGGATATGTTCCTTTTTCTCAAATTTAAATAGTGTTTTGTCCACCGAGCCGATGGTGAAATAATGTTTTAACAAGAATGCGGTTAGTGTATCATACCAAGCTCTAGGAGCTTATTTTAAACCGTACAGTGCTTTGTTTAAGCGGTATACATGATTAGGAAGGTCAACATTTTTAAAACCGGGTGGTTGTTCAACGTATACTTCTTCACGTAGTTCACCATTCAAAAATGCACTTTTGACATCCATTTGAAAAACTTTAAAAATTTTGAAAGCAGCAAAAGCCAGAAAAATCATAATGCTTCAATCCTAGCTACAGGGGCAAATGATTCTTCAAAATCAATGCCTTCTTCCTGTTTGTATCCTTGTGCCACTAATATGGCTTTGTTCCTCGTGACCAAACCGTCTTCATTGAGTTTGTTTCTAAATACCCATCTTGTTCCTATGACCGGTTGATCTTTCGGTCTAGGGACTAGGTACCAGACTTTATTACTCTCAAACTGGTTTAACTCTTCTTGCATTCCCAAGATCCAATTCGGATCTGACAATGCTTCATCCATTCTTTTCGGCTCAATCTAGGATATAAAAGCGGAATTAAAGTATTCCTCTAGGATTTGTCGCCTAGTTTGAACGGGTTCTAAAGGATCACCTATAATTAGCTCAGGAGGATGGTTTGTGTTCCTTTTGAGATTCGGTTCAGGAGTGTCTACCAAATCACCGTTTATTTGATCAAGGCTAGACATATCGGTAGGCTGAACAGGAGTGTCAGACCGACCGATTTCCTCAGTTTGAACCGAGGTGTCAGCTTCCTGCCGTGTGACAGCTTGATCCGGCTGGGTTTCATCATTACCCATTTGGTCATGGACAAACCGTCTGAAAACCAGGATCTCATCTACACTGTCATAATGGATATTGTTGTTTTCCAATCTGTTATGTAGATCAAAGGATGATGCAGTGTTGCTTTCAACCGATTCATCGAAAACGACATGAAGTGATTCCTCCACGGTTAAAGTTCTAGTGTTATACACTCGATAAGCTTTACTAACTGCTGAGTAGCCTAACATGATCCCAATGTCGGATTTTGCATCAAAAGCAGATAGGTAGGTTTTGCCATTTATGTGAATGTAACATTTACAACCGAAAATCTTAAGATACCTAAGGTTAGGAATCCTATCAAAGTATACTTCATACGGTGTTTTGTTGTGAAACTTGTTAATCAGAGACCGGTTTTATGTGTGACATGCAGTATTGATAGCCTCAGCTCAAAATTTCTGGGCAATACCCGAATCAGCTATCATGGACCGTGCGGCTTCCTTGAGAGTTCGGTTTCTTCTCTCAGTCAGGCCGTTCTTTTGAGGAGTTCTAGCACTAGACAACTCGTGTCTAATACCGGATTCATCAAGGAATGCAATTAGAGTACTATTTGTAAATTCGGTTCCTCTATCACTCCTAATGCTATTGATACGTGTTGATTTTTAATTTTGCAAACGTTTAAGCAGTGTGATTAAATTTGATGCGGTTTCACGTTTGGATGCCAAGAATATTACCCATGTATACATAGAATAATCATCAACAACTACCATAGTATAAAGCATACCTCCTAGGCTGACGACCCTAATCGGTCCAAATAAGTCCATGTGAAGGAGATCTAAGCATCGGTTAGATTGAATGTGTCCTTTACTCTTAAAGGTTGACTTAGTTTGTTTACCCATTTGACATGCTGAACAGACCTTATCCTTATTGAATACTATATCAGGAATTCTTTCAACTAGCTTTTTACCGCGGATATAGTTTAATGTTTCCAGGTTTAAGTGGTTTAGCCTTTTATGTCACAGCCAGGTTTGATCGGTTTTAGCCACCATGCAGACATGATATTCTACTTTATTCTTCCAATCTACCTTTAGAATCTTTAACTAGGCATGCATGTTTAAGAAATTCTACAATGTATCCAGCATCACACATTTGACTGATGTTTAGCAGGTTAAAATGCAAGTTTTCAACTAAGAGTATATTATCAATTGTTAAGTTACCATGGACAATCTTACCCTTTCCCACAGTTCTACGTTTTGAGTTGTCACCGAAGGTGATCATTGCACCGGTTTCTATTCTGATGTCGGTGAAAAGATTGTTGTTCTCAGTCATGTGTCTAGAACAACCACTATCCAGGTACCACTCGGAGTTTCCTAGCCGTTTCTTCATATCTTGCAAAATATACATATTTACAACTATTTGGTACCCACATTTACTTGGGTCCACAGGCGATTAGTCCCTTAGGTATCCAGACTTTGATGAGTCGGACTACCTTCCCGGTTATTGTTTTAACTAGTTTTCCTGCACTCGGTTTGAAGTCTTTCTGCTTTCCTAAGAGTGCCTTATTTGGAGGTGGTCTTTGATTTAACCTATGTGGTTTGGCTTTCTTCCCTTTGGGCCGGTTGATTTTTCTTTTCTCAGGGTGAAGCCATTTTTCGGAGTCAGTTGGACTTACGTAGGTTAGTTCGTCTTTCGGATATGAGGCACTTAGTTCCTCTTCTTCGGTTAAGGAGCTCTTGACAAATCTTACAAAGGTAAGGTTATCCTTTGTGAGCCTCATTTTGTCGGAATGGTTCCGGTTGCTGGATTTGTTATTCTTGTATCCAAGACCGAACATACACTTAGGATGTCTATTATAGCTACACATTTTGTTCACCATTTCACTGGATCTTTTCCATGCGGCTATTCGATACTGGATTCGGGCCTCATCCTCTTCGGTCAGCTCTTGAACTGACTCCTTGAGATGTTCGGTCTTAGAAGATAATTCAGGTGCTGTCTCGGTTTCCAGGATTCTATCAGGTTGAGTGATCTTTGGTTCGGTCAAGGTAGGTGCTATGGGGCCAGTTCTAAAGTTGAGTTGGGTAGGTATCAATGTTAATAGGTTCTTATACTCTGCTACCATGTCATTTAGTGCATTAAATAACTCATCTTTAGTAAATTCATCACAGGGGGAGTCAAATACATGTTCCTCATTTGCCATGAGGCATGTGAGTTCATCATCACTGTCACTGTGAGCCCATAAGCTTCCTCCATCGTCGGCTATCAGTGCTTTCCGAACTTCACTTCCTTCACCGGTTTGTTGATAGTTATTTCGGTGATTCTGATCGTCCGGTTTCCGGTCATCTCTCCTCGGTTTTCTGCATTCCCACCTGAAATGTCCCAAACAATTGCAGTTATAACATCTAATATTAGATTTATCACCGTAGTTATAGTTGTTGTTTGTTGGTTGGCTTCTTTTCATGAATCTGCTAAATTTCTGTGCAAGCATTGCCATGGCATCTTCGGTGAACTGTTAAGCGGTTCTGATCGGTACAGGAGCAACCGGTTATGTGGATGTGATCAATACTCTTGTTGAGGTTGAGGCTGAGACTTCATCTTTAGTCCTAGATCTCATCTCAAACTCATATGCCTTAAGATCTTCGAATACATCGTGTAGCTTCATCTTGCTTAGGTAGTTTGATTCCCTCATCACCATTGTCTTTATATCTCATGCACTTGGAAGAGATCTTAGCGCTTTCATGATGACTTCCTTGTTGTCATACTTATTGCCAATGGTTGCTAACTCGTCTATCACGTCTATGAACCGGTCACTGTATTCTCTCATTGTTTCTCCCGGTCTCATCTTGATGTTTTCAAACTTCTGGGTAGCCACCATTATCTTGTTTTCCTTGGTCCTTTCATTTCCTTCATGGATCTGAATCACCGCTTCCCATATTTCTTCTGCGGTTTTGTAATCTCGGACCTTGCAAAACGTATTCCTGTCCAAACCGTTAGAGATGCAGTTTCTGGCATGGTTGTCTAGATTGTTTCTTCTCCTGTCTTCAGCTGTCCAGTCCGTTCTGTCTTTATCAATCTTAAATGGCCCTACCGATAGGATGAACTACATCTCGTCATCCATAGTGAACAAGTGCAGGTGCATGCGTGCCTTCTAGTTGGCAAAGTCGTCACCTTCTAGCATTGGAGGCCTATCAAACGACATGCTTGCTTGAGTATTGAAACTAACTGCTCTGATACCAATTGTTAGGATCTAGGTCGCGGGTGGGGAACTGGGGTCTGGCCGGTTAGCGCGTCTCACTCAAAGGTTGGTGATTAATCCGGTTAAAGATTAACACCGGGGTTTCAATACTACACAAATTGTCACAAACCCTTGAACCGAGTTCAAGCGCAGAAGTGGTTTGTTTCAGGTTGAAGCAGCACACACAGGATGGACATAACCGGATGTAGATAATGTCGGTTTGGAGTATAATGGATCGGTTTTTGGGACCCGGTAATTCGGTTTAGGCAGGGTCGGTTAGAACATTATGAATAGTTTAGTACAGATCGGTTAAAATATGAAACCGACAGAAAGTAAAGAACAAGACAGGTTTTTATGGATGTTCGGAGATAAAACTCCTACGTCACCCATTCCTCTCGAAACCGCGAGAAGGATATTCACTAAGGAATACACAAACACAATCCGATCGAGAATTATTTCCTGCTCGATAACACTCGTACAGTTTTAACCGAAATTGTAATCACTCTTGAAATGAACACTTAAGCTCTAAACCTTGTAGAGAAATGAACTTGCAATGAATCTTAGAGCTTGTAGTTGGTAGAACTGATGACTTGGGTAGTTGAAATCTCTTAGAACTTGTAACTGCTAAAAAGAACTTCATTTACTCCTCTTCAGCTCCTTCTTTTATAGGTGAAATGTGCCAACGGTCACATTTTAATTCCTTGAGTTTGATTGGTTGAGCAGAGGTTCAGTGATTTAGACCTGGCGGTCTAGTCTTCCATTGTGTAGGTCAAACCGGCTAGGTTTGTCTTTTACTCAATATGGCAACTGTCGGTTGGACAGTTGCATGTACCTGGAAGATTGCGTTTCGGATTTATCCTGAAGTAGAAAGATCCTGCTGGACGATCTTCTACAGCCTGCAGACTGTCCTCAAACTTGTATGAAAGTGGCAATACTAAAGTCTGTCCCTTCAGTATCATCCTCAACAGATACTCGAAGTATCTATTTTTACTGGACGGTTGTTTATGTTAACCAGATGACTTCCGGTTTTCCATAGCTTCTGATTGACCGAATGTTCAATGATTTTGGCCTTCTGATTTGACTGGTCTTATCTTCTTGTTCGGTTAGGTTATTGTTCGGTTGGATTGTTTGACCGATTGAGTGACTTGGCCGGTTGAGTGACTTGACCGTTTCCTGCACAAGAAGTTTGTTTTTGTTAAGTTCTATTTAACTGATCTAATTTTATCTAACAGAACACGAGACAGGATTTTATGAAAGTTTGGAGTTTAATCTCCTACGTCACCCATTCTTCTCAAATAGTGAGAAGGATATTCACTAAGGAATATTACACAACCACAACACACAATCCGAACGAGACTTATTTACTACTCGTCGGGTACACCACTCACAATGATGTAATACAATACTTTTTACTCAATAGTAAAATACACACACAATTCAAAAACACTTTCGGGAATTTCAATCACTATTCGAGGTCGTGCGTAAAATCTTATGTTGCTGTTACTTCTCTCTTGTATGAGTTTTTCGTACTGATCTCACGCGTATATTTCTTCGGAACCATGAGCTTCTATTTATATGGAAAATATCACAACGGTCATAATTTTTTCTCTCCACTGGATTGGTCATCTGAAACCGTGCCCGTCAGGTTTAGACACATGGTATACATGCACTAGGTATGCCGCCTGAATCAGATGTTGCTTGTAGATTTAGATAAACAGTTCATCATTGTTTTCGTTGCATGCTTCTGATCCGGATCTTTTCTTCTTGTGCATTTCCAAGAAATCTCTATATCATCATATTACGTTATCTTCTTCGATACATAACTTTCAAAGTTTTCTGTTGAACTTTTATGATCTTCAATGATGAAATGAGTCAGCTGGATGAATGAGCCGGATGATGACATTTTTACTAGTCGATCCGGTTGAAGGAATTCATATAGTTTCACAAACTATGACCGGATCATTGAGTCATGTATTTCTGCCGGTATGATGCGACATGATCTGTACCTGCACAGGAAGATTGAGATTGATTAAGTTCTTTGGCCGGTTAAAATTAATCTACTTGATTTTTTCTAACAATTTCTCCCTTTTTGATTATTTAGAATAAATATTCAAAACTTGTAATGTATGGCCGGGTTAAAAAAAATAACTTCTTTAATTTTTCCAACACTTACTCTTACCCATGGTTTTACCTTTGTTGTTATCACCAAAAGTGATCTTAGGCCCCGTGCACTTGGTTATTTCAGTCAGTAGACGATTGTAACCCGTCATGTATTTGGAGAAACCACTGTCCAGATACCAGACAGACTCATCCAAATAGTTGACCTATTGTACCTACAAATATACATATTTACAACTTTTTGTACCCACATTCAATTGGCTCCACGGATGATCAGTCCATTGAGAATCCATATTTGGGTTATTTTGATGGATTTCCTATTTTATGTAGTTAATAATGCGTATGATTTAGGCTTGGCAAACGTATTCCTGCCAGCAACTGATTCATTAACTTGAAATGATTGTTTTTGTCTAAAACTTCTTGATTTTTTTGTCAAGTTTTGGTTTGCCAAACTTACTGGCTGACCTCGTCTTGGGCTTCATTCAGCTTTTAGTTGGCTTCACATATTTAACCTCATCCTTTAAAGTTAGATCTTCACAACTTGGATAAGTTTATTTTCAGTTAGGTGTCTCCTGACAAAGCTTATGGTCTTAAGCTCACCTTTCACCGGGTTTAACATTTTATTCTCCTTATCTAGGTTTCCATAGTCATATCCTAAACCGAATTTTCATCCGGTAGGCTTCAGCAGACTGATCTTCTGTCTGACTGCATCACCAAATTTCGTCCAGAAACTGACCACATAAGTTAAATATTGGTTTTAGATGAAAGAATTTAAATATTTTCCTTGAGATTCTCATTCTCAGATGAGACATCAACTAATTTATTTTCAAAATTTTTCTGTTCAGATACTAAAGATGAAGAGATGTTATCACTTTTATTTTTCAAACTCATCTCACTAAAAGAGTCTGACAACTTCTTGTTCTCAATGACCATGTTATTGAGTACATCAATTAAGTCATCTCTTATTAATTCTTCTGGTGAGAAGTTAAATACCTCAGATTCATCATCTGCCATGTAGCATCTGACGACTTCATCATCACTATCGCTTGATGATGAGTCATCAAAATCGCTTTCAGCCAATTTTCCATTACTTTCAACAGCCATAAGAGCCTACAACTCTTTGTTATTATTATCATCCTTCTTTTTTTTATCTTGCTTCAGCTTTCTGCATTCAGC
Source organism: Impatiens glandulifera (assembly GCF_907164915.1). NCBI lineage: Eukaryota > Viridiplantae > Streptophyta > Magnoliopsida > Ericales > Balsaminaceae > Impatiens > Impatiens glandulifera. The sequence continues at coordinate 28,519,778 of NC_061865.1, forward strand.
CTTGAAGTGTTCTAGTTTATCATAGTTAAAACACTTCAAGTTAGCCTTGTAATCACTCTTACTATTATTATTTGAAGAGTTTGAGTTAGGATTGGTCATTTTTCATGAATTTTCCGAATTTCTTCACGAAAAGAACCATGGCATCGCTACTAATCTACTCAACAGTCTTCACAACATTGGCGGTAGGTGGCTCCTTAGTAGTCACCAACGCCTTGGTCGAGATGGATGATGTGGATGGCTCCTCTTCATTCCTAGAGTTTATCTCAAACTCGTAGGCCTTTAGATCGGCCAACAGATCATGTAGTTCCATCTTTTTGAGGTCTTTGGACTCCCTCATGACCATTGTTTTTATGTCCCATTCTCTGGGCAGAGCACGCATAACCTTTATTGCAACCTCTCTATTGCTATAAGTCTTACCCTAATTGGAGAGATCAATGATGATCTTACTAAATCTTTCATCAAATTTAGTTATTTTCTCTCTAAGACGCATCTTGATATTGTCGAATTGTTATGTGGAAACCATGAGTTTGTTTTCTTTTGAGTCAACCTCTCCCAAATTTCTTTGGCATTGGTGCATGTGGTAATCTTAATGAACATGTTATCGTCTAGTGTCTTATAGAGAATATCTTTTGCTAGCTAATTGTTGAATGATTCACTATACTTTTCTTTGTATCAAATACAGTTTCAGTGCTAGCTAATTGTAGAACAGAACAGACTCTGTTCAACTTACAGAAGGTTTAAGAATATAACTCAGCTAGATAGGGTTTTGATTCAATCTATCTCTTCATGTAAAAATTCAGTAAGTAAACAAGTGAGAAATTCGAAAGATTGATTGAATGTATGGTAGCTCGTCCGTTGTACATGAAGATCTTTAAATAGAGAACAGGTACCAACGGTCAAATCTTCTGCATTGACACGTAGCAAGCACCCATTGGATAGCCTCCATAGTACACATATATAGTAGACACTGTGCACAAAGATCGTGGTCGTAACAATCTAGTGGTGCACTGAATATTCTTCTAGAATTGTCCTGCAAGAAACAAGTAGTGAGAAGAATATTTTCTTATGTGGCATTCATTCATTATATACAACTGGCTCTCGTACTGATCTGCACGTATTAGTGGAGTAGGAGTACCGTACAGCTAGTTGATAGTGGGTAGACGGATGCTAACTTCAAGCAACTACTAAAGAGAAGCATTAGACGTGCTTTATTATACTGCCAAGTCTAATGAAGTTAGATGCCCCCATCTAATATCAGGATCCATTAGACCACCAAGTCTAATGGAGTTAGTCGACACGTCTAATCATGTGTCCCTTTAGACTAGTCTGAAGGTTAGACTCCCTACGTCTAACTTTAATCTGTTAGACGACACGTCTAATTACGTCTGTTAGACTACACGTCTAACTACATCTGTTAGACTTCACGTCTAACTACGTATCTGTTAGACTGCACATCTAACTACGTATCTGTTAGACTACACGTCTAACTATGTATCTATTAGACTGCACATCTAACTACGTCTGTTAGACTACACGTCTAACTACGTCTCTATTACACTGCACGTCTAACTAAGTCTGTTAGACTGCACGTCTAACTACGTCTCTGTTAGACTGCACGTCTAACTAAGTCTGTTAAACTACACGTCTAACTATGTATCTATTAGACTACACGTCTAACTACATTTGTTAGACTACACGTCTAACTACGTTTGTTAGACTACACGTCTAACTACGTATCTATTACACTACACGTCTAACTACGTCTGTTAGACCTCACGTCTAACTAAGTTTGTTAGATTGCACGTCTAACTACGTATTTGTTAGACTGCACGTCTAACTACGTCTGTTAGACTACACGTCTAACTATATCTGTTAGATTGCACGTCTAACTACGTATCTGTTAGACTGCACGTCTAACTACGTCTAACTGCGTACGTCTAATACCCAACACGTCTAATGAACCTAATTCAAGCTAAGTCTAACATAGCACGTTTTGATGCACTTGCACAAAAACAATTAGACGACTTAGTTTCATTCTTATTTAAGTTTTACACAAGTTCATCATCAAAATACCGTTAGTCAAAATAATTTGACCCTTAGTCAAAATAATTTGACCCAACAAGACTTGTATAGATGGAGGTCTCAATCTGTTTTATGGATCAGTAGTCTAAAGAGTGTACCTACTTAGACATATATTTACTTAAGCAATTTGTGCTTCCAGATTGGATAAATGTCTTGGTTGAAAACCTGCGCAAGTTAGACGTTTGAGTCTAATAATCGCTTGAATGTTTGTAAGACTTACGTAGTTAGATGCTCACGTCTAACCAGACACACTTCTAATACGTGGTGTTCATGCGTAATTAGACGTCTACGTCTAATAGACTTCTAAAAGACAAGCGTGGTTAGACACCCACGTCTAATATACATCTATCAAACTTAGATGCAACGAATGTGGACAGTAAGTTAAATATCTAACTACGTACGTCATTAGACCTTTCATCTTCAGGCGAGTGAGACAGTTGTTCACTGCTACATTATCTGTCTATGTACTATTCCCACCGAAAATTGAACAGTCATCTCTTCAATAACTTGAAGACATGTGTCTCTCAAAGTTAAAAGAATCACTAAAATTTATGATGTCCCTTCATTGCACATATTACATTAATGATAGATTTTTTAAGATTATCCTTAAATCCTGCTTATTTTAAATGATGAGTCTCTAGGGAACAAGTTTTTAAGTTTTTGACTGTTCATATACTCATTGCCATTAATAATCATACGTTAGTCTATGTCTATAAAATAACGGTCATATTTAAAGGGAATGAATATCTCTCTTCTTATTCTATCTCTAAGAAATCCTCTTGTGTCTCTTAGTATTCTAAATCTCTAGTTCTCAAACAACACTTCGAAATGGGTTATCTTGCGCCGTCTACTCTTCAGATAGACTTTAATTTTGTTTCCACCGTGATCATTCCTGAAATGGTCACCAAGTTCGATTCACTTAAAGCTTCAAGCCTTAAAATTTTTCTTAGGGCCCCTGTCATTATTCACGAACTCGAGGGTCGTGAATTCTTTAAGTATGGAGGTATATACGACAACAGGCTTGTCGTGGAAAAGATTTTTAATGATCACGTGATAGGATCGGCGTAATCGATAGAGACGGAGGTCTGGCTATTGATGACGGCTTCGGATAAACGATTTGATAGAAATCATGTTAGAGATTTAAATCACTTTCTATTCTTCACAAACCCTTGCAAACTCTTGAACGATTCAAGTGCGGAAAGGTTTGCTCAGGTTTGAAGCTAAGAACCAAAGAATGAGAAGATGACATAATGTAAATGACACAGTAGTTTGTTTATGGATGTTCGGAGCAAACTCTCCTATGTCACCCCTTCTTCCAACCACCGGAAGAATTCACTATACGTTTCTTAGAATCAAATACAGTGGCAAGGCTAGCTCACTGTTGAATAGAACAGACTATGTTCAATTTACATTATATTGAAGAATATTACTCTGCTAGAGAATACTTTGATTCTCACACTCTCTTGATGTACACACAGTAAATCAAAAATTCAGTTCTTAAGATTGTGAATTCAGTTGATCCCTCGTATGCGTATTTCTCAGTGTTCAGCGATCGATTATGTCTAACAGTTCTTTCGTTGTCCTTGAAGATATTTAAATAGAGAGCAGGCACCAAACATCCATTGGAACGCCTCCATAGTACACAGGTACCGCAGACTCTGAGCATCAGGATCGTGGCCGTAATAATCTGGAAGTGTGCCAAATATTCTTCTAGGTTATTCCTGCAAGAAACAAGTAGTGGGAAGAATATTTTCTTATCTGGCATTAGTTAATTGGTTGAAACTGGCTGCCGTACTGATCTGCACGGAAAAGTGGAGCAGGAATAGCATACAGCTAGTTGATCATGGGTAGACGGATGCTAGCTTCAAGTAACTGCTTAAGCATGACATTAGACGTTTTTCACTTAGACTAACAAGTCTAATAAAATTAGACGCCCACGTCTAATAGCAGGATCTATTTAACCACATGCTCTAATGGGATTAGACGACACGTCTAATTACGGTTCCCTTCAGACTAATCTGAAGGAGTTAGACTGCACGTCTAACTATCATCTGTTAGACGTCACGTCTAACTACATTTCCCTTCAGACTAATCTGAAGGAGTTAGACTACACGTCTACCTCTCATCTGTTAGATGACACGTTTAACTATGTTTCCCTTAAGACTAATCTGAAGGAGTTAGACTGCACGTCTAACTCTCATCTATAAGACTGCATGTCTAACTACGTATCTGCTAGACTACATTTCTAACTACGTACCTGTTAGACTAAACGTCTAACTACGTCTACGTTAGACGACACGTCTAAGTACGTCTCCGTTAGACAGCACGTCTATCTATGTCTATTATATTTTACGTCTAACTACGTATCTATTAGACTGAATGTCTAACTACGTCTTTGTTAGACTGCACATCTAACTATGTCTTTGTTAGACTGCACGTCTAACTACGTATTTGTTAGACTAGACTTCTAACTACGTATTCGTTAGACTACACGTCTTACTACGTATCTATTAGACTACACGTCTAACTACGTATCTGTTAAACTGTACGTCTAACTACGTATCTGTTAGACTTCATGTCTAACTACGTATCCGTTAGACTACACGTCTAACTACGTATCCATTAGACTCCACGTCTAACTACATATCTGTTAGACAGCTCGTCTAACTACGTCTCCGTTAGACTACACGTCTAACTACGTATCTGTTAGACTGCATGTCTAACTACGTCTATTAGACTACACTTCTAACTACGTCTCTATTAGACTGAACGTCTAACTACGTCTGTTAGACTGCACGTCTAACTACGTATCTGTTAGATTGTACGTCTAACTACGTATCTGTTAGACTGCACGTCTAACTACGTACCTGTTAGATTGTACGTCTAACTACGTATCTTTAGACTGCACGTCTAACTACGTCTCTGTCAGACTGCACGTCTAACTACGTATCTGTTAGACTGCACGTCTAACTACGTCTCTGTTAGACTACACGTCTATCTACGTCTCTGTTAGACTGCACATCTAACTACGTCTGTTAGACTACACGTCTAACTACGTATTCGTTAGACTACACGTCTAACTACGTATCTGTTAGACTGCACGCCTAACTACGTATCTGTTAGACTACACGTCTAACTTTGTATCTGTTAGACTACACGTTTAACTATGTATCTGTTATACTGTACGTCTAACTACGAATCTATTAGAGTACACATCTAACTACGTATCTATTAGACTGGACTTCTAACTACGTATCTATTAGACTGCACATCTAACTACGTATCTTTTAGACTGCATTTCTAACTACGTATCCATTAGACTGCATGTCTAACTACGTATCTGTTAGACTTCACGTCTAACTACGTATTTGTTAGACAGTACGTCCAACTACGTATCCGTTAGACTACATGTCTAACTACGTATCTATTAGATTACACGTCTAACTACGTCTCCGTTAGACTACACGTCTAACTACCTATATGTTAGACTGCACCTCTAACTACGTCTATTAGACTACACGTCTAACTACGTCTCTGTTAGACTGCACGTCTAACTACGTATCTATTAGACTGCACGTCTAACTACGTCTTTGTTAAACTGCACGTCTAACTACATATCTCTTAGACTACAAGTCTAACTACGTCTCTGTTAGACTACACGTCTAACTACGTCTCTGTTCAACTGCACATCTAACTACGTCTCTGTTAGACTGCACGTCTAACTACGTCTGTTAGATTGTAAGTCTAACTACGTATACCTTAGACTATACGTCTAACTACATATGCGTTAGACTATACATCTAACTACGTATCTGTTGACTACACGTTTAACTACGTATATGTTAGACTGCATGTCTAGCTACGTATCCGTTAGAGTACACGTCTAATTACGTATCTAATAGACTGCACTTCTAACTACGTATCTATTAGACTACACGTCTAACTATGTATCTGTTAGACTACACGTCTAACTACGTATCCGTTTGACTAGACGTCTCACTACGTATCTATTAGACTGCACGTCTAACTACGTATCCATTAAACTACACGTCTAACTACATATCTGTTAGACTGCATGTCTAACTACGTCTCCGTTAGACTACACGTCTAAATACGTATTTGTTAGATTGCACATCTAACTACGTCTGTTAGACTACACGTCTAACTACGTCTTTGTTAGACTGCACGTATAACTACGTCTATTACACTGCACTTCTAACTACGTATCTGTTAGACTGCATGTCGAACTACCTATCTGTTAGACTGTACATCTAACTACGTCTTTGTTAGACTGCACGTCTAACTACGTATCTGTTATACTGCACGTCTAACTACATATCCGTTAGACTGCACGTCTAACTACATCTTTGTTAGACTGCACGTCTAACTACGTCTGTTAGACTGCACGTCTAACTACGTATCCGTTAGACTACACGTCTAACTCAATGCGTCTAATAGCTAGTAAGTCTAAAGAACCTCATTCAGACTTAGTCTAATATAGCATGTTTTTGATACACTTGCACCAAAAACAAATTGACGACTTAGATTAGGTTTTAAACAAACTCATCATCAAAATTCCATTAGTCACAATATTTTGACCCTTAGTCCAAATAATTTGACCCAACATCACGCGCTTCCGTGAAGAATCATTCGCTAGTTTCTTCAATCTTCCAATAGAGAGGTTGTCTGAGTTCCCGACATCTTTCGAGGAAGTCCTATCTGAGATGAGGCTTGCCTTATCCGACACAACTCGTGATGGGATTATCGTTCCTTTCGAAACTCACGGATTAATGTCCGCTCTGAAAGTTGAGTTTTCCCTACTCAACGATATCATTTTCAAGTCTCTCTTGGCCAAGGGATTCTCGAACACATACTCGAAGTTGGTATTCGAGATAATGATTGCTATCACAAAGGGGACAACAATCAACTAGTCTAAAATCATCTTCAAAAACTTGGCCACAATGATCTCTTCTAAAAGGAGGTCTCCTAGGTATGTTTCCCAACTCAACATTCTTTTTTGTACTCTCCTTTCAAGTGTTGGGGGACATGGGGTCCTCATCAATCCTCTAGAGTCTTGAACTATCAAAGAGTTCTTGACTATGATCTCTAGGTTAAAAGGATTAAGCTCAAAAAAAGAAATTGGGAGATCCTTTTGGCCGAAAGAGATCATTAGGAATCTATCGCTCCCGATGATGTTAAAAAGGGGGAAAGTAAAAGAAGTGGACTTAGGCCCAAAGGGAACTAAGGGTAGAAATGGATAAGAGAAGACCTAATATTTTTGTTGTTTTGGGGAAAATTTCGTTAATGTTATTTATCCTCCAGACATTTTGAAAGTATAAATATAAGATATTTTGTTCATTCTTTCTTTGTTGTTTATCAATTGTGTCTATTTGTTTTAATAATTTAACTAAGTTTTAACGTCATCAAAAAGCGGAAATTGTTGGGTCAAATTTTTGTAATCAAAATAATTAAGAAAATAAGTGTATTCTATGACAACTTTATTTTGATGATATGTGATTAAAACTATATTATGATTAAAACATAGTTAAAAATGAAGCTATGTTGTCTATTTGTTTTTGTGCAGGTGCATAAGACTATGTTGCTTTAGACGTGGTCTAAGAAGGCTAAATAGATGTGTTGTGATGTTATACATTGTATTCTAACTCCATTAGACGTGGTAGTCTAATGGGAAATGTAGTTAGAAGTTGACGTCTAACTACTTCAGACAAGTCTGAAGGGATGCGAAGTTAGATGTTATAGTCTAACTCCATTAGACGTGGTAGTATAATGGGAAACGTAGTTAGACGTTGACGTTTAACTCCTTCAGACAATTCTGAAGGGATGCGAAGTTAGACGTTGTAATTTACTATATTAGACAGGATAATTTAATGGGAAACGTAGTTAGACGTTGACGTCTAACTCCTTCAGACAAGTCTGAAGGGATGCAAAGTTAGACATTTTAGTCTAACTATATTAGACGTGGTAGTCTAATGGGAAACGTAGTTTGACGTTGATGTCTAACTCCTTCAGAGTTGTCTGAAGTGATACGAAGTTATACGTTGTAGTCTAGCTCCATTAGACTTGGTAGTCTAATGGGATGCAAAGTTAGAAGTTAACGTCTAACTCCTTTAGACAAGTCTGATGGGATGTGTAGTAGACTTTACATTCTAACTCCATTAGACTCGGTGGTCTAATGGAACGCACAGTTAGACAAGGACAACTAACTCCCTTAGACTTGGTAGTCTAATGGAGCGCGTTTAATGCCTCATTTCAGCAGCCGTCTGAAGTTAGCATACGTCTAACCACGATCAACTAGTTGTCTAATACTCTGCTTCACTCACTTCTATACAGTCTGACACACCAGCTAATTGTATCCAATGAAGGAACACCACATATGTAAATGTCCTTCCAATGGTTTGTCCAGTACAAGACAATATCAAGGAGGATATTCAACGCACTACTAGTTCGGTACGGCCACGATCCCTTTGCTTAGAGTCTATAGATTTCTGATATTATGGAAGCTCTTACAATGGACTCTTTCCACGTGTCCATGAAGAAGATTCGACCGTTGGTGTCCTTCTACTACAAATAGATGCTCAAGGACAACCGACGAATCACCGGTTACCAATCTTACTTGCTTACACTCTTATTCTTACTGATTTCTTACATTCTTCAAGTTCAAGAGAGGAAAGAATAATATTACTGTCTAGCTATGAGAATATTATTGATAATATTGTAAGTTGAACAGAGGTTGTTCTGTTCAACAGAGTGTTAGTTAGTTCAGTAAACTGTATTTGATTCAAACAATTTAGTGAAATTCTTTCGCTTGTGGAAGAAGGGGTGACGTAGGACGGTTTGCTGTAAACAGCCATAAAAAACTACTTGTGTTATTTACTTTCTGTCATTCATCTTTCATTGGTTCAAAGCTTCAAATTCGACGAACACTTCTACACTTGAAATCATTTCAAGAGTTCGAAAGATTTGTGAAGAATAGAAACAGATATTAATCCCTCACAAAATTACTATCGAATCATTTGTCATAAGTTGTTATCAATAGCCAGACCCTAGTCTCTATTGGTTACATCGATCCTATCACATTTCTAACAAATTAGAAGCGGCAAGTCTTGAATCTGATATTGAAGATGAAGCTCCTACCAAAAGGAATTGATCATCTGATCATGTGGCTAATCTTGTTGAGAGTCAACTAGACGTTCAAACTTCTAGTCAATAGATTGTTGACAGTTCAGACGGGCCATCTTATGAGACGTCTATCCTTTAGGATCAAACTTCAGATGGAACACAAATTATCCACCTAAATTGATAATTGTTAATCCTAACTCTCCTCTTAGGATAATACGTTAAATATTGGATGAAATAGCAAACTCCGCATTTATTTATCAAATTTTGCCAAAGAAAATCGATGAGGCAATGTTTGATCCAGATTGAATCAATGAAATGCAAGAGGAGTTAAACCAATTTGAGAGAAATAAAGTGTGGCATCTAACTCCAAGGCCGAATGATAAATCAGTCAATGGAACAAGATGGGTTTTTCGAAACAAGCTCAAGGAAGATGGCTTAATTGTGAGTAACAAAGCTTAGTTGGTTGCTCAAGGATATAGACAAGAGGAAGGGATTGACTTTGAGGAGTTATTTGTATATGTGGCTAGACTTGAGACAATTAGAATCTTCCTAGCTTATGCATCTTTTAAGAATTTTAATATTTTTCATATGAATGTGAAAAGTGCATTTAGAAATGGTACTTTAAATGAAGACGTATATGTTGAACAAACTCCTGGTTTTCTATATCACTCTTTACCAAATCACGTTTTTAAACTTGACAAAGATTTATATGGTTTGAAACAAGTTTCAAGAGCTTCGATGACGCTTTGTCAAAATTTTGTTTGATCATGATTTTGTCATTGGCATAGTTGATAAAACTGTTGGGTCAAATTATTTTGACTAAGTGTTGAAATAGTTTGACTATTGGAATTTTGATGATGAAATGATGAATGGATTATATATGAGTCTAACTGTGTTTGATGCAGCTGTATCCAAGTCAGATTTCATAAGACTTGGCTCTAATGAGATTCATTAGACCGATTTGGCATTAGATGCATGATGTTAGATGTGTTGTCAAACTAGCGAAGTTAGATGTGTAGTCTAACTAAGCGGTATTAGACGTGCAGTCTAACTGGAGGAATTAGACGTGCAGTCTAACTCGTGGAGTTAGACGTGCAATCTAATAGACTCCGTAATTAAACGTGCAGTCTAACTCGTGGAGTTAGACGTGCAGTCTAATGAATTCAGAATTAGACGTGCAGTCTAACTCTTAGAGTTAGAAGTGCAGTCTAATAAATTCGGAATTAAACGTGTAGTCTAACTCAACGGAGTTAGACGTGCAGTCTAATGAATTCGGAATTAGACGTGCAGTATAACTCAGCGGAGTTAGACGTGCAGTCTAATGGATTCGGAATTAGACGTGCAGTCTAACTTAGCGGAGTTAGACTTGCAGTCTCATGGATTCGGAATTAGATGTGCAGTCTAACTCAGCGAGATTAGACATACAGTCTAATGGATTTGGAATTAGATGTGTAGTCTAACTCAGTGGAGTTAGACATGCAGTCTAATGGATTGTGAAAGTTAGACGTGTAGTCTAATGGTCTAATGTTGTTTGTTATTAGACGACGACGTCTGATTTCATTAGAGTAGGTCGTCTAATTGAAATACGTCTAATTGTTTGCTTAAGCAGTTGTTTTAAGCTAGCACCCGCCTACCCACGTGCTACAACTATACGCTACTCATGCTCCACTTTCTAGTGAAGATTAGTACAACAGCCCGATGCAACCAATCAACAAATGACATGTAAGCGAATATCCTTCCCACTACTTGATTTGTAGGTAAATCTCTACGGAATATTCGGCGCACTACATGTTGTGTACGACCACGATCCTTGTATTCAGAGTCTGTTGTGTACTATGGAGGCGTTCCAATGGAAGAGTGCCACGTATCATTACGAAGATTCGACCATTGGTACATGTTCATATTTGAAGATTCTAAAGGACAATGGATAACTGGCTGGACGGAATTATAGAGAGAGAAATTAGTCGATCATCTTGCTTACTGAAATTACTGAGAGATCAAGCTTTTGAATATTCATACTGTGAAGTTGCTTTTTTGATTGAACTGTGTGTTAATCAAGAGAGAGTTAGAATCAAAGTAAACTTTAGCTGAGTTATATTCTTCATATTGTAAGTTGAACAGAGTGTGTTCTGTTCAACAGTGAGCTAAGTGTGTGCAAACTGTATTTGATTCGAATCATATTATACTGAATCTTTCCGGTGGTTGGAAGAAGGGGTGACGTAGGAGAGTTTTCCCATAACATCCATAAACAAACTGTTGTGTTGTTCCTTTCTTTCATCATTTCATTTTTCATCTTAAGCTTCAAACCCAAGTAAACACTCCGCACTTGATTCTGTTTCAAGTGTTTACAAGGGTTTGCGTAGAATAGAAAGTGAATTAAATCCTTAACAAGATTTCTTTCAAACCGTTTTTCATAAGCCTTCATCAATCGCCAGACCCTGTTTCTATTGATAAAGCCGATCCTATCAATTGGTATCGGAGCTTTGTTTCTATTCTCAAGCCTTTCCTGAAAAATGACTACCATAACCAAAGATGCGAGTGCAACCTCCATTCTAACCTTTTCTCGAGAAAACTACATCGTGTGGAAGAAGAGAGGTCGTTCTCATCTCTCTTCTATTCATGACGATATTTGGAGTGTCATCATAGAAGGTCATATCAAGATTGATATAGAGAAAGCTAACTAAACCAGTGAAGAAAAGAGGTAGAACAACCTCAACAACATGGCTCTTGATGTTCTGTACAGATCTCTCGATGACAGCATGTTCAACTACATCATCGAGTGTGATACTGCTAAAGAGGTTTGAGACAGACTCACCCAACTGTGTGAGGGTAACGATTAAACCAAGGAAAACAAGATTATGGTTGCAACTCAACAGTTTGAAAGTTTTAAGATGCGTCCTAGTGAAACAATGAATGAGTTCGACACCAGATTCAGCAAGATTGTTTCATCCCTATCCATCCTTGGCAAGAATTATAACAAAAGGGAGCTTGCTATCAAGGTCATGTGTGCTCTTCCAAGGGAATGGGACATAAAGACGATGGCTATGAGGGAGTCCAAAATCTCAACAAGATCTCTCTCTTCGATCTGTTTGTTGATCTCAACGCCTATGAGTTCGAGCTGAACTATTGGATTGAAGAAGATCAATCCACATCCATTATCATTGCCAAAGCCCTGGTGACTGCTAAAGAGCCACCTGTTTCTACTGATGTGAAGATGGCTGCACAACAACTGAGCAGCGACGCCATGTCTCTCTTTGTGAAGAAGTTTGGCGACTTCATGAAGAAGAGCAACCATAACTCAAGCTCTTCAAATTCTAATGATAATAAGAAATCAAAGGCTACCGTTAGGTGTTTTAACTGTGGTATTCTAGGTCATTATCAATCGGAATGCCGGAAGCCAAAACGTGAAGATACGAAGGATGATGGAAAAGAGCCTAAGGCTCTTATTGCAGGTGAAGGGAAGAATCGAAGAAGCATCCGTGACTCCTACTTCTCATTAAGTGATAGTGATGACGAAGAGGTGGCCTGCTTCAAGGCAAGAGAAGATGAAGAACAAACTTAGGAAACTGAGGTATTTGACTTCTCTTCTGAAAGATTTTCAAGGAAACAACTGGTAGCTGCACTAAATGACATGGTCATTGAGTACAGAAAGCTAGCAGAATCTATAAATGAAATTAAATCTTCACTTATTGTATCTCAACCAGTTTTACCTCAAACTCTTGAATCAAATGTTTTTGAAAAGAAAATTAAAGAGATCTCATCCGAGAATGAGATGCTCAAAGAACAGATTCAAACTATTTTAGTTAGAAGCTGTTGTCAGTGCATGGACAAGGTCTGGAGAAAACAAGAGGTTAAACTATGTTGTCAGTGCATGGACAAGGTCTGGAGAAGCTGTTAAATATCAGATCATCATGTTAAGACCTGCTGAATCTAGATCCAGTCTTGGATTTGATGGCAATGACCTAACATGTCCTGCAAAATGTTAAACTCATCAAATGACAAGCTTAAGCCAATAAGTTTTGTTAAAGAGAGTTTGACTGATAGTGAATCTAATCCTATTCACGAAGAAGTAGCTTTTAAGAATGAAATTACTTATGTTCCGCCGACTGTTAGCTGGATGAAAATAAGTTAGAAGCTGCTAGCAAGTCTGGAAATCTAAAACCTGACTCAAAGTCAATGAGTTTTAAGAGAAAGTCTTGTTCAAAAGCTAAGGGATCATTGGATAGCAAAAAGTCGTCTGCTAATTCAAAATCGTATGAATTAATTACAACGCAACATGGGAAATCCATTAGAATATGTCAAATATGTATTTCTAATGGACTAATTGATCGAGGACCCAATTAAATATGGGTACCAAGTTTGTAAATAGTTTGTTATGTAGGTGATGTAGGAGGATAGCAGGAAGGAAGCATGGAGAATACTCTTTTGAGTATGCAGTTCAGAGGATCAACAGTGGCTGTTGCCATTTCAGAAGAATAAATGTTTTTATGTGTTTCTGTAGTAAAATACTTTTGGTTTTAAGGATCTCAAAACATTTGGTTATTCAGTTTTGTAACTGTACAAAATGAGAGGGAAAAATTATTTTGAAAGTAAAGATACTCTCAAGATGAATAATCTTAATCGTTCTGTTAGACAAGGGTGTCTAAAGGAAATGGTCTGTACTTAGACATATTTTTGCTCACAATCTATACATCTAAGTCTATATGTCATGGTTTAAAACCAACGCGATTAGACATACACGACTAATAGACGTTAGATGTTTTTACGTCATGAGCAAAAGGATGCTGACGTCTAATCAAACACACGTCTAACACGTGATGTTTATGCGGAACCAGACGTACACGTCTAATAGACATTAGACGTATTCTTCACAACACGAAATTAGACGTATGCGTCTAAAGGATCCACACGTTTAATAGACGTTTAGTTTTATAGATTTATGCAGTAAGAAAAACTTCTAACTACGTGCCTCCTAGACTGATCAAGGACAGTTGTCCACGTGAGGAGATATCTGATTTTCCCGCTCAAACATTAAAATAGTCATCTCATAATAACATGAAGACACGTGTCTCTCAAGTTAAAAAGAGAATGACTGATATACCCTTAATTTTAATGATGACTCCTTGGAAAGGACGTCTAATTTTTATTGATGGGCCATACCCCTAAGAAAAACGACGGTTATCCTGCATAACTTCCCATGGTCTATATAAGGACAGTTTTTCATAAGATTGAAAGTTTTTTATCTCTCAAGATTTCTAAGAACCCTAGATTTCTTTGCCTTTCCCTCTTAAATATCCGTGCTAATCTTGTGTCTGTTCGTATTCTATTGAAAATGGTGAACAAGAGAATCACGCTAGGTTATTGTACTTTGCAGATGGATTTTCCGTTACTCTACACTTTCGATCAGCCGGAAGTGGTAGATATGTTCCGAACCCTTGAGTATTTCAGTCTCGGAAAATATCTTGGCGGTCCTTTCATCTTTTACGAGAAGGAAGTTCGAGAGTTCTTTAAATCTTCATCAAGGTGGACGATCTCATCTTAGCGACTGTGAATGGGATGGAAGTATCTTTCGATGAAGCCTCTTACACGGAGTTCTTTTAACTTCCGTCGGAGGGTCATACCTTCAACAAGGATCTGTCAACGGAAGTAAGAGAAGATATGAAGAAAATCTTATCTGCCGATGGCTCGGCGATTCATGTAAACGGAAGTAAGAAAGTCCTTAAACCACACTTTATTTCGCTAAATGATGTGGTGGAAAAAGCGCTTCAGGGGAAGGCTGGTTCATTCAACCTCTATAGTCAAGATCGTTTTGACTATATGTGTGCCATATAAAAGGGGATTCAAGTCAACTGGTCATCAACATTGTTCAACAATCTTTGATTCTCCATCAATCAAGAGAACAAAGAAAGTATAAAGTTTTCTGCTCAAATAAGCCGTTTGTTGGAGCATTTGGGGGTTCCGATGGGCAAACCCGAACCGATCAACTCAACTAGGGTGTTTAATGTGTTCACCGTTGCCAACACTTTGGTTAGAATGAAGAATCTTAAGGAAACACATTCGGGTGCTTCTAGTCAGCAGACAGGTGGAAAATCGATTATTCGATCCAAAGAGCCAGTCGCTTCCATCCTGTCAACATAAGAAAAAAGATCCAGAACAGTCAATGAATTAAAGGAGCTCTTCGAAGAAGGATTCTGAAACTGTTGATTCAAGAATCAGGCAAGGTCTAGTTGAACTTGCCACCATTCTCATGTCTCCCTGTCTCCGGCTGCCAGTCAGTTCAAGAGATTTTCAAGGCCATCTATCTCAAGAAGTGACAAGTCAAAGGCGTCCTGCGCGTCTAAATTGATGAGGGCTTCATCAAAGGTAACCCCTTCTATATCTTTGGCCGATGTGCCCAAGATTGATGTTCATGTAATGGAACAAGATAAATATATTTTTATTCCTGAAAAGGAATCTGTTGAAAGACCTGCTGTTTAGTCAGCTGGTCCAAATGTTGAGAATATTGACAGGACTGAGTCTCTTGTTCAACAACCTGATCAAGTAGCCGCTGGTGCTACAGAACTTGCCCAACCAGAACAATGTGTTGTACTTACCCTTGTTTCTAGTGATGATGTTGAAAAAGAACCCTCTGTTTCTATCAGAGAGTCTTCCCTCACCAACCCCATCTTGAAAGATTCAATAATTACCGAGAAAGTCACTCGAGGAGAGCTTCCTCCTGGAATTTTCAAGAAACCTGTATCGGCTTATGAATTGATGCGTTCCGCAAGGCAGTCATGTGGAATAGTTTTTGGTGAACCAAGACCCTCTCTAAAACCTGTTGAGGTTTTTGGAAAAGGGAAAAGTGTTGTAATTGAAGAAAGTGAAGATGTTTCTGAGGCAACATGTATTGTTGACCAAATGATAAATCCAGTCAAGGATATTACTGCTGAAAAATGGAAATCTTTGACTCTTGAAGCCAAAACAGATTATCTATTCAGTATGATGAGGTAATCACGGGTTCAGGGATAAGTACTCAATGGCGCAAGCTTGTAGCAGATGAGAAGAAGGTTCTAAAATGGGATAAAACTCCGCAGGTGTCGGAAGCTCTGAAAAGGAAACATCTTATCAAAACCTGTCTGAGAGGAAGAGCTTTATTCCCCTTCTTGAAGCCAGAAAAGCCAACTTTAACCCCATTGAAAAAAGTGCGAAAGTTGAAGTAAAATTCCTAAAGAGGTTAGATGAGATCATGGCCGACTATCTGACTATAGTCACTCGATACGTTGATGGAGCTAACTGCTCAGAAGTGAGCTATTTTGGCATTTTCTATGATGAAGACGAACCAATGGATGTCTCTGTTGACAATGCTGATACAGATGAGCAAGCTACTGCTCTTTTGATAGAATTTGGAAACTTTTATGTAGAAGAAAGACATTTAATGGCTCAACCCGTTGTCGAGCTAAATAGGGAACCCATTCAAGAGAATTCATCTCTAGAGGAAGAAGAAGAAGAAGAGATAATTCAAGAGCCAAAACAAGCTCTTGTAAATCAAGAAGAAGTTGTTGATGAAGAGCTGGTCAAAGCTCCTGAAACGCAAGAGGAAGAAACTACTGTGGAGATCGTTCAAACTCCAACTGAAAAGGAGGCCGTGATATTCCCTATTGTCAGAACAGAGGAAATTCAAGAAAATGTGGCTGAAGCCAGTAAGCCAGAGATTATTAGATCTGAGGGGGAACCCTCAAAACACAAGGATGCAGAAGAAAAGAGTTCCTCGTCCGAGGTGGAACAAGATCAAAACTCTAGAACTCTCAAGCCTCTACCTTTTCCCAATATTATTGCTGGTAGTCTTCATGAGAACTTTCTTCATCCTCTCCATAGCAAGGAAATCTGTACGATAGCTTTCAATGAGCAGAAAGGGAGCTGGCAGAAGAAGAGAGAAATAAAATTGGAAATGAGTCTGAGAAGGGTGAACCCGAGCAATCCTTGCAGATTCATACCGAAGCTAATCCCATTCAGAGCATGGATGCAGAATCACAAGATTATTCATACAATGAAGGATCCTTTATTGATGGTATTAAGCTTCTAAAGTCTATGACATCTCTGCTTTCCTCTCTTCAGACAAATGTGATGGCTATGGGATCACATGTAGTAAATATTTTGAAGACTCAGAAAGAGGACAGAAAAGAAGTTGCTGAATGTGTCAAAATCCTTAAAGAATTGGATAATACTCTGATGAAGAATACGTATGAAACTCATGTTGCAAATCTAAATTTCTCCAAATTTGAAAAGCAGTTCTTCGGTCGACAATTTGAAATAATGAGTCTTGAAAGACAAATCAATTTTGATAATCATCGTGAGATCTTGGAATCAATGGAATTATACAAGAATCAGCTCATTGAAATTCAAGAAAGTCTGAGAAGAACAAATAGTGAAAGGTTGGAGTATGCTGACTCTATTGCAAGAAAGTTTCAAGAGAAAAAGAATGCTAAAGTTGCTGCTAAAAGAGAGAAGTCTTGTATCACCTAAGGTGAGCCCAATAGAAGATGTGATGGTGTGTCAACAGGTACCAGATCTAAGCGTTCTCCAACCAACGATGAAAATACAAGACCAACCAAAACTGGAGGAGGTCGAAGCGGTGGTGATCGCGAAGGACGTTCCAGTAGTAGTGGTCGTGGTGGGAAATCGGGTAGTGATCGAGGAGGTCGTTCTAGTGGTGGTGATCGTGGTGGGAGATCAAGTGGAAGCGGTCGTGGTGGTCGTGCTCTTCCTCCGTTCTAAAACCTGCTAATCGATGAAGGAGTAAGTGGTGGAGGTTTCAACTATCCAATCGATCCTCGAGTGAAAAGGGAAGAACAATGATCTCATTTCTCTTACTTTGCTTCAAACTATGTTTCTTTGACTATGTGTTTTGAATATTGGTTTTTGAAAATTATTATGTGTATGGTGGATGAACAAGTTTTACACTGCATTTATACGATGGATATGTTTATTTTGTTATCTATGTAGGATTTCAATATCATCATCAAAAAGGGGGAAATTGTTGGGTCAAATTATTTTGACTAAGTGTTGAAATAGTTTGACTATTAGAATTTTGATGATGAAATGAAGAATGGATTATATATGAGTCTAACTGTCTTTGATGCAGGTGTATCGAAGTCAGATTTCATAAGACTTGGCTCTAATGAGATTCATT
Organism: Impatiens glandulifera; assembly: GCF_907164915.1. Taxonomy (NCBI): domain Eukaryota; kingdom Viridiplantae; phylum Streptophyta; class Magnoliopsida; order Ericales; family Balsaminaceae; genus Impatiens; species Impatiens glandulifera. The sequence goes on from NC_061865.1 coordinate 28,538,169, forward strand.
AAACTGATTTAGCATTAGATGCATGATGTTAGACGTGCTGTCAAACTAGCGAAGTTAGACGTGTAGTCTAACTAAGCGGTGTTAGACGTGCAGTCTAACTGGAGGAATTAGACGTGTTGTCTAACTCGTGGAGTTAGACGTGCAATCTAATAGACTCCATAATTAGACGTGTAGTCTAACTCGTGGAGTTAGACGTGTAGTCTAATGAATTCAGAATTAGACGTGCAGTCTAATGAATTCGGAATTAGACTTGCAGTCTAACTCAGCAGAGTTAGACGTGCAGTCTAATGAATTCGGAATTAGACATGCAGTATAACTCAACGGAGTTAGACGTGCAGTCTAATAGATTCGGAATTAGACGTGTAGTCTAACTAAGTGGAGTTAGACGTGGAGTCTAATGGATTCAGAATTAGACGTATAGTCTAACTCAGCGGAGTTAGACGTGCAGTCTAATGGATTGTGAAAGTTAGACTTACAGTCTAACTCCTTCAGACATGTCTGAAGTGGAACGGAATTAGACGTGTAGTCTAATAGTTTGTGAAAGTTAGACGTATAGTATAACTGGTGAAAGTTAGACGTGCAGTCTAACTCCTTTAGATTAGTCTGAAGTGACTAAAATTAGATGTAAGTCTAATCTCTTTAGAGAAGGTGGTCTAATGGTGTTTGTTATTAGACGGGGACGTCTGATTTCATTAGACGAGGTCGTCTAATTGAAATACGTCTAATTTCTTGTTTAAGCAGCTACTTTAAGCTAACACCCGCCTACCCACGTGTCACAGCAGTATGCTACTCCTGCTCCACTTTTAGTGAAGATTAGTACAACAGCCCGATGCAACCAATCAACAAATGACATGTAAGCGAATATCCTTCCCACTACTTGTTTTGCAGGTAAATCTCTAAGGAATATTCGGCGCACGACCTGTTGTGTATGTCCACTACTTGTTTTCTGAGGTAACAGGTTTAAATATTAATGAAAGCAAAAGTGTGGCATTTTATGGAGGCGTGAAGGACGAAACAAAGTAGGACATCTTCAACATCATGGGCATCAAGGAAGGCAGCTTTCCCATAAGGTACTTAGGATTTCCTTTAACTGCAAAGCAAATCGAGATCTCACACTGCAAGCCGCTGATTGAAAAGGTAAAAAACACGATATCTGGCTGGGCAGCGAAAAAAACATTCTTATGTAGGGAGGATCGAACTTATCAAAACCGTGGTTATGGGCAAAGTTGGCTATTGGGCGCAGCAAATGGTCATTCCGAAGAAGGTAATGAAGGAACTCGACACGCTGATGAGAAACTTTATCTGGGGTAGTAGTGGAAGAGGAGGAAAGAAAGTCAAATGGACCGCTCTCTGCAAACCGAAGGACGAAGGAGGCATCGACTTGAAGAATTGTATCGAGTGGAACAAGGCTCTAACCTTCAAGCATCTGTGGGCTTTGGAGCGCAATCAGGAGTCACTATGGATCAAATGGGTGCATACGAGGTTTATGAAACACGAAACCAGCATCTGGACCTGCAAAATTCACGAAGGTATGAGCTGGTCTCTAAAAAAGATTATTAAACTAAGAAGCGATATTGCAGATCTTTATGACATCCGACTAGGGGACGGGAAAGGCACTCTATTCTGGCACGACCCTTGGTTTGAAAACCATCCTATCATCGACAAGGAGGAGTTTCAAAATACTCGTATTAGAAGGGACTACGCAAAAGCGAAAATCAAAGACATCAAAGACGGGAATTGAACTTGCTCTTGAGAAAAATTCCAGAAGGAAATAGGATACTTGATCATATAAGTAACATACAACTACACGACAGACCGGATATTCATGAATGGAAAGTTCAGGACAATGGGAAGCTGGTATTGAAGAAAATATGGGAGGTAATTCGGGAAAAAGCGCAGAAAGTAGAATGGGCTCCTCTTGTATGGTCAACGAAGATTATCCCTCGACACCAGTTCATCCTATGGCTCGCCTTCTGGGAAAGACTCAACACTCGTGATCGTATCAGTAAGTATATGAGCATCCCGGACACGAGCTGTCTTCTATGCATAGGAAAGGAAGAAACCATAGATCACATATTCGGGAGCTGCTGTATTGCTTCGAAGCTTTGGGACAGATTCTATAAAAGCCTGGAGCTGATCAGTTTACCGAGCGAATGGAATGAAATCAAAGAAGCAGCACTACTCAAAGTCAAGGGAAATAGATTTGCAACAAGCGTGTTCAAGTGCGGCTTTAGAGCAGTGGTGTATAACATTTGGCAAGAACGGAATGCAAGGGTATATGACAGAACCCGCAGGAGCATTGACGAGTTATGGAAAGATATTGTATCAGATTGCAGCGCCCTCGTGGGAACGTGGAGAAGAATTCCAAGCACGGAGCAGAACTGGAATATCTGTAAGAACTGGAATTTACCGTTTTTTAAACTCACTAGAATTGAAAGCATTGTAAACAAATAATTCATTTACGTTTTTAGCTTTTTAGCTTTTATTCAGAATGTTAGGACTTCAAAATCATTCTAGGCCTGTATAGAATGATCTCTTAAACTCGTGGTTTTCTTCCCATTTTTGGCAATTTTTAATGAAATCACGCTAAGTCGTTTTTCCCAAAAAAAAAGTCTATTGTGTACTACGGAGGCGTTCCAATGGAAGAGTGCCACGTATCATTACGAAGATTCAACCGTTGGTACCTATTCATATTTAAAGATTTTAAAGGACAACAGATAACTGGCTGGACGGAATTATAGAGAGAGAAATCAGTCGATCATCTTGCTTAATGAAATTACTGAGGGATCAAGCTTTTGAATATTCATACTGTGAAGTTGCTTTCCTGATTGTATTGTGTGTTAATCAATAGAGAGTTAGAATCAAAGCAACCTTTAATTGAGTGATATTCTTCATTTGTAAGTTAAACAGAGTGTGTTCTGTTCAACAGTGAGCTAAGTGTGTGCAAATTGTATTTGATTCGAATCATATTATAGTGAATCCTTCCAGTGGATGGAAGAAGGGGTGACGTAGGAGAGTTTGCTTCGAACATCCATAAACAAATTGTTGTGTTGTTCCTTTCTGTCATATTCTCATTTTTCATCTTAAGCTTCAAACCTAAATAAACATTTCGCACTTGATTTTGTTTCAAGTGTTTACAAGGGTTTGCATAAAATAGAAAGTGAATTAAATCCCTAACAAAATTTCTTTCAAACTATTTTTCATCAATCTCTAGACCCCGTCTCTATTGATAAAGACGATCCTATCAAAAACTCTGTTTAGAATTAGAAGAGAATACATCAAATACTCATTTAGAGACGTCTATGAAGGTAAATGTGATTCACTTTTGAGTCGTATTTCAGAAGGTGATAGAATCCTAAACCTAATGAGTCAAAATAAACTCAAAGAAATTAATGATGAAAGATGCTAGAAAACAAAAGGCAATGAGAAGTTTATTACAGGAAAGACATGGGAAATGGTTAGAACAAGAGGACATGAGGTAGATTGACATAATGTGGTATGGTCTCTAAAGATTATTCCTCATCACAAATTTATTTTATAGATGGTATACAAGAAAAGGTTGACAACAAAAGACAGAATTCAAAAATACATAAACATTCCTGATATCAAGTGTGTCCTATGTTCGGGAGTTGAGGAAAGCATAAACCATTTATTTGGGGAATGCTCTTTTGTAATACAAATCGGGAGGATGTATGCTGCAAACATGAACATCATCAACTTTCTAGGAATATGGGAAGAAATCCAAGAGTGGATGAAGAGTAAAGTAAAAGGAAGATCCTTCTATATAAGTATGTTGAAATGCTATTTTGGAGCAGTAATTTATAATATCTGAAAGAAAGAAATTCAAGAACTCACAGTGGAAGAAGTCAAACCGCTGAAGATATTTGGAGAGATATAACTTTAGATGGAAATGCACTCATTCAATCCTGGAGAGGAATCGAAAGGAATGAAGAGAATAGAAAGCTCTGCGAGATATGGGATATTTCATTTGAGAAGGTCAGAAGTAGAATAAAAGTAAAAATGTTGTAGGCGCTAATGGATTGTTGTTGTTGTCTGTAATTCAATTATTGTTTCATTGTTAAATCTAGAAATTGTCTAGATCTGATCTTAAACTTTTGTATTTTTTCCCTCTTTTAGTTTTTTTTAATGAAATGGCACTAAGCTGTTTTCCCAAAAAAAAACTCTATTTAGATTTGTTAAATATTCTTATATTCTACTTGTTCAAGTCTATGTTGATAATATCATATTTAGGTCAACTAACCTCAAATTATGGAGAAAAATTTCAAGCTAATGCAGGATAAATTTGAAATGAGCATGATGGGAGAATTAACCTTCTTCCTCGGTCTTCAAGTTCGTCAACTTGAAAAAGGAACTTTCATAAACCAATCCATATACACCAGGGAACTGTTAAAGAAGTTTGGAATGGAAAGTTACTCGGCTGCAGCCAATCCAATGAGTTCTTCCAGCAAACTAGACAAAGATGGAGATGGAAAAAGTGTATACATCACTGCCTAGAGAAGAATCATCGGCTCTTTGCTCTATCTTATTATCAGTCGGCCATACATCCTGTTTACTGTCAGAGTTTGTGGAAGATTCCAAACTAATCCTAAACAATATCATTATATGGTTGCAAAGCGTATTTTGAAATATTTAAATGGAACTCAAAATGTGGGACTATGGTATCCGAAGGATTACAATTTCAATCTAACTAATTTTTCAGATGCAGATTATGCAGGGTACAAGATTGATCGGAAAAACACAAGTGGAACTTGCCAATTCCTTGGAGATTGTCTATTGCCACATCTATAGTTGAAGTCGAATATCTTGTAGTAGGGAGTTGCTTCTCTCAGCTTTTTTGGATTCAACAACAGCTAAGGGATTATGGAATTGAGGCAGAAGAGTCTCCGATTTTCTACGACAACACAAGTTCAATTGCATTAACCTATAACTTAGTGTTACACTCTCGGACAAAGCATATCCAAATAAGACATCATTTAATCAGAGAGTATGTCAATCATAAACACATTCTCCTTGAATATGTCTCAACAGATCAACAAGTGATATACGTGTTCACGAAGCCACTATCCGATAATAAGTTTTCTCACTGTAGAAATATTTATGGACTTTTAGATCTTGAATAACTTATTTGAACTAATCATGCACAAATTGAGGGGGAATTTTTTGTTTGAAAGTAACTAGACAGACGTGTGTAAACGGAGGTCTCAATCGGTAAAATAGATCAGTCCTCTAAAGAAAATACATACTTAAACGTATACTTGTTTAAGCAACTTGCACTTTTAGATTGGCTAGACGTCTATGTATTAAATAGATATTTGTTAGACGTCTATGAGATGAGCGCAGTTAGACGCCCACATCTAAACAGACGTCTACCCAACTTAGACGCAAGGAGTTAGACGAGGTTGTCTAACTACGTATAACTCTCCTCTTCAAACGAGTAGGACAACTGTCCACCGCTACTTGAGTTGTCTATGTACGGACAGCTACGGTGGGATCGTATTTCTCAGGAAGGCATATGAGAATCTTTCACACCATTCTCTAGTCTGTGATATCTTCACCATTAGATATCATATGGTTTACCAAATCAAAATTTTTGGTTGAGAGCTCCATCAGAGTCTTTGTCACTTTCATTTTGGCATTTTCTAATTCCCTAAGTAGTGATTGAATCCAAATTACTCTAACTTTTACAACTCCTTGAAATTCACTCTACAAGATCTCTCATGCCGCTTTGGCTGTATCGGCACACATGATTCTGGGAAAGATTGTTTTAGTGACTACTCTTTTGAGGATTGAAAGAGCGTTTACGTCGGCTTGTCGGGATTACTGTAGTTCCTGTAAGTCGACTTTATTGACGCCATTATCTTCCTCTAGCTCATTCACTCCATTCTCCACAATCTTCCAATGGATAAGAAATCGAAATATAGTTATATCTTTACATACCAGAAATCATAGTCTTTGTTATTAAACTCTTGAATGAGATGGTTGATATTTGTTGATTGCATGAATTTGGATAGATTGGTAGAAGATTTTGTGGATTGAAAGAAACTTGAAGGATTAGATAGAACCTGGAGGCTATGATACCAAATGTTTGAATATTTTGAAGAGAGATTTTGAGAGAGAATGATATTTTATTATTATTTTGATGATTAGACTGAAGTTATAATATATGGACTATAAAATATCTTTGTAATCAATAGGAGAATTTTAACATTTCACTCATAATTGATTTAAAATAAAAGATAAAAAATAATATATAGATTGTTAAGATTTTCTAATAATATCTAATCAATATGGTGGAGGTTACACCACATTAATTTTAACAATACATAAATGATTCATCATTTTCCCCAAAGATAACAAAAAGCCAACAAAACCTTAGAATTTGTAATCGCAACTAATAAAAAACCACGAACTCTCATTGACAGGATAACATTATATCATTTATCTCAAATGCATGTAAGTATAGTAGAAACAACACGAAAAACAAAAGAAAAGGAGCTAAAGATGGATTTGAACCTTCGTTCTTCATCGAAAGTCGGGAATTAGGATCGCCCGCAATGTTTTATGTCTATCATCTCAGTATATAGACACTCACAAGCACTCTCTGCTTTGCCAAATTCAAAAATTGTCTTAATATCTCGTTCTTCTATTTATCTTTCCGTATTTTCGCTTAGATTATATTGATCTATTTTTAAATTTCGCTTTATATTAACGGTAAGAAATTGCACAATAATAACATAATCTGAACAATAGAAATACTTGAAACTAAAGAACACAAAAGATTTAATGAGGTTCAAACAACAATGCATACATTCTCGGAGAGTCGTTTATAAATTTTTAATAGAGAAATTGTCAAAATAATTATAGATTACATAATCTTTATGCATATATGTACATACCTATAAACTTAAGTGCATAATAATCATAGATTACATAATATTTATGCATATATGTACATACCTATAAACTAAGTGCATTAAGACCTACCCTCTAAACAAATAAGTCCAAACTTATATTATTCTTAACCGTCTAAGTTTGAGATTTTGTGTATTTAACAAATAAAGAAATTAAAAAAAAAAAGAATATTTCTCCTTGAGTTTCTTTATGTTTTTTTTATCTTATTTCATATTAAATTTGTGACAAATTTTTTCACAAATTGTTAAATTTTTTATTTTCTCATAATTGGTATGTTAAATAAAAGTTTTTTTTTTGGTATGAAGTGTGGCATACACGCAGGATTGAGGAGTGTTAGGACGTTCTAAACAAGTTTTTTTTAATTAACATTAACATTTTTTTTTATAAATATTCAATATTTGGCCCGAAAAATTAATAAAATTATTTAACTTAATTAATTAATTAATATATGTGAAGAGTGAGCTTATATTAATGACCACCCCAGATTGTTCATCCTATTTTTTTTTTTTGTCTTAATTTGATAATATTTTCATTGCTTACCTTTTCTCATCATAATGAGTATTATACGTGTAATTGGTAAGTCTCACTCCTTTTTTTTAAATATTAATTTTGTTTGCACTGGACCATATCAAATCAGTTCTAATTAAAGATAATTAAATAGGTTACCCTATTGCCCAAGAAAAAGATCCTTTCAAATAATAAAGGAATTAACTAATATTTGCCCAAACAAAACAAAAACTGGCTAATACAACTTGTGAAATAATAATAATAATAATTCAGAATTACTTGAAGCCCACGCACTGATGATGAACTGCCAATTTATATCATATCATTTATATTTAAGAGTATTGGAATTTGGAGATCATATTATTATTAGAGTAATGATAGGGGGAGCGAAAAATTTGTAGCGAATAAGGCAGCGAAGTACGTGGAGTGCTGATTAGACTTGATGACTCGGTATTTATTTATTTTTCTTTTTTATATTTATTAATAATTTTCTCTCTCTTCTCTCTTTTAGTTACTTTTATTTTCTCTCTTTATCTTAAATATGTTGTATTTAATAAAAAAATCAATTTTTATTGTTAAAAACACTTAATAATTTATCTCTTTAATTTTTTATTATTATATATATATATATATATATATTTTTAAATTATTCTACATGTCAACTATAAACCTATAAACAGTATTTTAATTATTTCTCCCACTATAAACAGCATTTTAATTATTTTTTTCTTTCAATAATTTATTTTCTTTTATTTATTAAAGAAATAAAATTTATTTTTAATAATAAAAATGACTCAAATTAAAATAAATAATAATTAATTAGGAGAATAATAACATGGTGTGCTAGTTAAATGTTGTTGTAGTTTATTGACCTTTATATAGCTTATGTAGTTGATTGAGCTAGTTGATTGAGTTTCTAGTAAATCTTAGAAGATGGACGAAAATTAAGAGAAGGAGATTTTTAAGAAAAGAAAAGAGAGAAAAATAACAATTAAAAGTTTAAAAAAGAGAATCAATCGGTTGAGTAAAACAATTAATAATTTTTTGTTTTATTATTATTAATATATATATTATTAAATTAATAGATGATAAAATTAATTAACTGAATTAAAAAATATTTTTTTTATTCTCTTATATATAAATTTTAATTAATAGAATTAATTATTATTTATTTTAATTTGAATACATTTTTATTATTAAAAAAATAAAATTTATTTTTTTTAATAAATAAAATGAAACAAATTATTTGAAAAGAAAAATAATTAAAATGTGTTTAGGGTGGCATGTACAATAATTTTAAAAAAATATATTTATAATAATAAAAATTTAATGAAATAAATTATTAAGTATTTTTTAATAATAAAAATTAAATTTTCTATTGAATGCGTCATATTTAAGAGAAAGTGAGAAAATGTAAATAATGAGAAGAGAGAGAAAATTATTAATGAATATAAAAAAGAAAAATAAATAAATACCGAGTCATCAAGTCTAATCATCACTCCACGTCGTTCGCTGCCTCATTCGCTACAACTTTTTCGCTCCCCTATCATTACTCTTATTATTAACTTATCATCATCATCTTCTTCCAAAGTCACAAACCTTTTTAATTCCAACAATGACAAACAAAAGAACAAAAACATGCATCCAAAAGAAGAAGCCAGCAGGTCCAAATCAAGAGCCCGAAGTTGTTCATGAGCTTCATCTTCCTCGGCATCTTTTCTGCTTGATTCAGTCATCGATAACGAAAAGAATTAGCTATATGGTTGTCACAAAGTCATGGGGCTCAATTCCTAGGGAATGTCGCAACAACCTCTTCACAAAAACACTCCCATTGGTTCAAATTAAATTATCCAACAATATATTCCACACAACCGATCGAATTATTCGAGTCCCATCTTCTCGTAAGTAATTACTACAACTACGTTTCTCTTCATGTGTATGTATTTTTAAATTTTGTTGCGCGTGTAGAATACCAGGCGATTAGCAGCCGGAGGAGAAAGCCATTTGATATAAGCCATAGCTTGAAGTTCATGGGTAATTCGGATGGATCACTTGTTTGGAGCAACGGCTTAAAATTTGGATATTATTACTCTATGGGTTCTACCCATTTCATGGATCTCGAATCTGGAATCCATCGCGCATGTGTTGCTTATGCTAATCATGAAAACCATTTTAATCCAAACACGTGTTTTAATGTTGTGTTAACTGGGATTTGTAGCCCAACCATTCTAATTAAAGAGAGACCAAAATCTTGGATTAATTGTGATATGGGAAACCTGAAATGGCTAAAATATGGTTGCAATTTGGTGGATCCTAATGACCCGGGACAAGGGTACATGAGATTGTGCACTGGGATTTGGTTTGGAGACAAGTTCTATGCTTTAAGTTTGCAAGGTACACTTGTGGTGTTACAATTTGTGCCTGAACATGGTCCCTTAATCATGGCTTTAGGATCAGGCAGGGCGGTTCCTAGTTTTACGACATCATCGAGGCATTTTAGGGAGTATTTGCTTGAAGCTAGTGGCCAAATCCTTCTTGTTTTCTTGTTGTCGAAGAAATCGGTCAAGATCGTGGATGATGTGGAAGTGTTTGGACTTGATATTTCTAATCTATCTTGGGTTAGGATGAGAAGATTAGGGCAAGCTACATCATTGTTTCTTGGGTTGGATTGTTGTGTGGCGGTTAATACATCAAACTTAGACTTTGTGTGCAACTCGTCGTGTGTATATTTCACCAATATACCATTTGATGGTTGGAAGGTTTATGACATGGAGAACAGTTGCATTAGAGAAGGATTTGGATTGTTGGGTTGAATTCTTTCTGTCTTTTAAACTTATTGTTTGTATTAAAATATTGTAAAATATGACCAAGCTAATATTTTTCAATTTCAAATATAATGTGATTAGCTCAAGAATTGATTTGTCACCTTCGATTTCATGGGGATTGTTTACTCTCTTGCAAATGTTTTTTTATATATAAATTAAGTTATATTTTAAAATATTATTTTATTTAAATTTCTAAAATGTTTATGACATTTTTTCTTTTTAAAAACTGATTTTTTTTTTTCAAATGCTCCTTGTAAGCTTTTGAAAGCATGTCCTCATGTTTCCATTAGCTAATATAAGTATCTTTCATTAATAATTTGATATATATATATTATATGAATTGGCTATCTCTTCTTAATAATTTGAGAGAGTTAGTTTATTTGTTTTATATATATATATATATATATATTGAAAGATTTGTTAGCAAATGGGACAACGAACTAGGTGGAATACTGATTAGACATGCTAACTCAAGTCAATTTTATATTAATTAATAATATTCTCAATTTTCATTAGTTACACTTTCTCTCAATCTTAAATAAGATCTTAAATAAGACGCATTTAATAAAAAAAATAAATTTTTATTATTAAAAAACACTTAATAATTTATCTCTTTATTTTTATTATTATCAATATTCTTTTGTTCAGTACATGCCACTATAAACCATTTTAATTATTTCTCTCTCGATAATTTGTTTTCTTTTATTTATTAAAGAACATAAAATTTATTTTCAATAAAAAAAATGACTCAAATTAAAATAAATAATAATTAATTTTGTTAATTAAAATTTATATATAAGAGAATAAAAATAAATATATTTTTTAATTTAATTAATTAATTCTATAATCTATCAATTTAATAATATATATTAATAATAAAAAAACAAAAATTATTTATCATTTTACTCAAAGAATTTGATTATCTTTATTAAATTTTAAGTGTTGTTTCTCTCTCTTTTCTCTCCTTAAAAATCTCTTTTTTTTCATGTTCATCTTCTGAAATTTATTAGAAACTCAGTCAACTATTGACGCTCAATCAACTACATAAAAGTCAATTAACTACAAAAGTTCAATCAATAACATTCAACTAGCATACCATGTTAGAATATTAGTTGTTGGTGATTTGAATTGTATCTATTTTGAATGTTAGTAGTTTGTGATTTGAGCTGAATTGAATCATGTTAGTAGTTAAGAGTTTGTCTCATAGTGGTCTAATTTCAAATGAAGTGAAAGATAATAAAAATGATGTGCATCACGACCCATCTTCATCTAGTTCAAATGAGATTAAACTTCCTGAGATTTCAAATGTATATATATTTCAAATGATAGAATTAATTAATTAAATTAAAAATATATTTATTTTTATTAATTCTCTTATATAAAAATTTTAATTAACACAATTAATTATTATTTATTTTAATTTGAGTCATATTTATTATTGAAAATACATTTTATTTTTTTAATAAATAAAAGAAAACAAATTATTGAGAAAAAGAAATAATTAAAATGCGTAACATGTACAATAATTTTTAAAAAATATTTATAATAATAAAAATTAAAGAGATAAATTATTAAGTGTTTATTTAATAATAAAAATTAATTTTTTTTTATTGAATGGGTTTTTATATAAGATAAAGAGAGAAAAGGTAAATAATAAGGAGAGAGAATATTATTAATAAATATAAAAAAAAATTAAATAAATACTGCATGGCTAATGAGCATTCCACTTAATTGGCTGCCCACTACTAATTTTTTATTCTCCTTATCATTACTTTATTTATTTATATATATATATAATGTTTTTAAGTGTTCGGATTGGGGAGTCGAAATTTATGATTAACTTGGATATATATGTGTGAGAGTAATGAATATTTGGGTCGAATTGTGTGTTGACCCGTCTATAAACTTAAAACGATTAAAATTAAAATAATAAATGTTATATATATGTTTCAAACTTGAAACATAAGAAAAACAAATACAACATTTTAACCAACTATGCTAATAAATTTTTTATTTTAAATTCAACACCAAATTTAATAAACGAGAAACATTTTAACAATATAAATTTAACTTTTTAACTAACTAACCTATATATATAATGATGATTAATTTAAAAGTGTCCAGATTACCGGGTCGAGAGCTGTAATTAATTTGAATATATATGTGAGAGTAAATGGTTATTTGGGTTGGATTATGGATTGAACCGTCCATAAACTTAAAACGGTTAAAAAAATACTATATGTATGTTTCGAACTTGCAACATAATAAAACAAGTATAACCCTTTAACCAAGTGTGAATGAGATGTGGTTTGTTGATTGATAATAGACCAATATCAATTGAAAGTGATTAAAATTATGAATCAAATATTGATTGACTAAAGTGTAAGATTACAATGCTAAATATTATAAAATATGAATCAAATATTTTATTATCAAAGTAAAAGTATAAGATCACAAGATGAGAGGTTCATTCGAAAAAAATATGTAAAAAAATATTTGTTTTATCGAATTAAATAAAATGTAGAAGAAGAGTTTTTTTTTATTTTAATATATTATTCATTATTTATTAAAAATTTTAAAAATTGAATAAATAATAATAATAATAATACACTTCTATTAAATTTATTTTATTTTTATTTTTTAGCTGTGTTTATGAAACGATAATCTTTACAGTTGTAATGCCATTTAGAAAGAAAAGTATATATATATATATATATATATATTTATTAAACTAAATATTTTATTTTACATCTTATAACCATGCTTTACATGATGTTTACTAGGCGTTCAAGAATGGCTAAAACTAAATATTTCAGACCTCAAAATTCATAAATAAAAAAATTTGATATAAAAATTAAGTAAGTTAATTTTCAAACCGGTCAGAAAACTAAACTACTACTTACTCTCATGTGCAGGAATAAACCGAGTCGTATAAACCGGCTGGAGACTGCACAAACCGGCTGAGAATACATCAAAGCAATCCGGCTACAGATGATCAATTCATGATCAAGAGGAACCGGTTTCAACGACCTCAACATTCCCAACAAATCGGCTAGCAAAGACAAAATTCATACTACAGCCGGATCACACTACGAAAGAGTCAACCGGAAACTAAGAAATTCAAAGATGACGTAATGTGACGAAATATACGTGTCTTGGGAAAATAAAAGAAGATAAAATTCGGATCAGAAGCATGTGATAAAAACAATGATGAACTGTTGATCCGAAGATCCACTCAAACAGCCGAAAGGTGCATGCCTGACACGTGTCCAAAACTGCAAGCCGGCTACGTCATTCATACCTGATCGATATATGCATGCTTTCCAAGTGTCAGGAAGTTGAAACGTGCAAGCAACCTCTCTAAACAGGCGTGACTTTGAACTGACCAATCCCACGGTGAGAGAAGAAAATGACCGTTGGGATGATCTTCACTATAAAAAGAAGACGAAGCGACCTCATTTATGACGGTTTTTGAAATACTTAAGAGAGAGAAAGAAATCTCACGCGCGATCCAAAACTGTTGTTTCATTTACCGAAAGCTCTATTGTGCTGTATTATTGTATTACATCAAGAGTGAGTTGGTGTAACCGGCGAGTAGTGAGTTAGGCTCAACCGGCATTGTAATTGCTGTAACTTTGAAAGTTAGTGGAGATCCTTCTCATAATCTGAGAAGAAGGGGTGACGTAGGAGAGTTTGCTCCGAACATCCATAAAAAATCTTGTCTCGTGTCTTTTACTTATTTCCTGCTTATTTTCTCTAAAATCGAACTACTCTAACCGAAACATAAATTCTACTCAATCAAAACCGGTCTATACATACTCCTTAAATCGACTCCTCATAAACCTCATCCAATCTGTGTGTGTTGCTTCAGACTGAAACAGACATTTCCGCCCTTGAACCCGGTTCAAGAGTCTGTGACAGTTTGCGTAGTGTTAAGAACGATTTTAGTCTTTAACCGGACTATCACCAAACTGTGTTGTGTGTTGTAAGCGGCTACCCTTCCAAAACCGGAACAACTCCAGTCCTCGAAGGGCATCCTCGATCATAACAAGTGGTATCAGAGCGAGGTTCTTAACACTCAAGAAACCGAAGAAAATGGGAAGCATGACCCACAACGACAAGCCACCAATGCTAAACAGTGAAGCGTTTAGCAGCTGGAAGAAGCAGATGTATCTACATCTGATTACGCTGGATGATGAGATGAGCAAAGTTCTGAAGGAAGGGACAATCAAGATCAACAAGGATATAGACGCATGGACAACTGAAGATCGAAGACGTAGTAACCTGGACAACCATTGCATGAGGCACATCTATAAGGCTATAGACGACAACACATTGAACAAGATATCAGATTGTGATAATGCAAAGGAGGCCTGGGAGACGATTATTCAGATCCATGAAGGAAACGAAAGAACAAAAGAGAATAAGATATTGGTGGTTAATCAAAAATATGAGAACATCAGGATGAAACCGGGGGAAAACATGAAAAAATTCAGCAACCGGTTCACAAGTGTAGTCAACGAGCTACAAACACTTGGAAAAAGATACGACAACCGGGAAGTAATTATTAAGGCTTTAAGGTCACTACCAAGCAAATGGGATATCAAAACCATGGTGATGAGGGAATCAAGCAATCTCGGGCAGATGAAACTGCATGACGTGTTCGAGGATCTGAAAGCCTATGAGTTCGAGATTAAGTTTCGAATCGAAGACAAAGCATCTACGTCAACCGCAACCAGAGCTCTAGTTACATCTGTGGAACCGGAGGTCCAAGTATCAACCGTTCTGGCTCCAGTCAAAAACACTGACCAGATCAATGAAGATGTGATGGCGATGCTAGCTCAGAAATTCGGAAGATTCATGAAGAATAACCAGCCGCCATCTAACAACAATTTCAATTATAATTATGTTGACAAATCAAATAAAAGATGTTATAATTGTGATGGTTTTGGACATTTCAGGTCAGAATGTAGGAAACCAAGAATAGACGATAGAAAACCGGAAAGCAACTACCAAGGTAATAACTACCAAGGCAACCGGTATCAGGGTAACCACTACCAAGGGAATGATTATCGGAGAAATGACAACCAACGGAACGATTACCGGAGAAATGATAACCAGCAAGCCGATGAAGGGAAGGAAATACAAAAAGCACTCATTGCATCCAACGGTGGAAGTGAATGGGCGTACTCCGACAATGAAAATGATGAGGAAAGAGTAACATGCTTCATGGCAAACGACAAAGAGGTATTTGATTTCTCTTCTGATGAGTTTACTAAGGAAGATCTGATTTATGCACTCAACGAAATGGTCGCTGAGTTCAGAAACATATCTGCCTATATACCGACTCCGGTAGAACATAAAACCGTAGAGTCAAGTGGTATCGCTGATGAGTCATGCGAAACCACAATGTATGAACCGACTAAACTATCCTTGGAGAATGAGGAGACAGTTCAACCGGTAACTAAAATAAATGAACGAGCACTGTATATTACAGCTGCTTGGGAAATATCTCATAAAGCCGTAGATCAAATGTGCAACTATAAAAGATATCCTAAGTGCAATTTGGTGTTGGATATAAACAAAACAAATCAAACAAACCAAGTCAACCTAACGGGATGAAACTCACAAAGGACAATCTTCCATTTATAAGATTTGTCAAGAGCTCTTCAACCAACAATGAGGTAGAAACTATCATAAAACTAGAACTAAAATATATAAGTCCAACTGAATCAGAAAAATGGCTTCATCCTGAGAGAAGGAAAGCCAACCGGACGGAAAATAAACAAAATAAAACAAGAACATCTCAACCGCAAAAACAGTCATCACCACGAGATAAGGCATTCTTGAGCAAGGATCAAGAAGTAAAGCCAAATATCATAAAAACAGATACCGGGAAAGTGATCCGACTTATTCAAGTTTGGATCCCAAAGAGACTAATCAACCATGGACTCAACTGAATGTGGGTACCAAAAAGGTGTAAATATTTAATTTTTACAGGTTGGAAGAAAGAACCGGCTAAAGAACTCGGAATGGTATCTGGACAGTGGATGCTCAAGACACATGACCGACAACAGTGAGCTACTAGCAGACATCATCTATGAAACCGGAGCAGTCATAACATTTGGTGACAACTCAAAAGGTAGAAATGTGGGCAAGGGTAAGATTGTCCATGGTAACTTGTCTATAAATAATGTACTGTTGGTAGAAAACCTACACTTCAACTTGTTAAGCATTAGTCAAATGTGCGATGTAGGATACAAAGTTGAGTTTCATAAGAATGTATGTTTAGTTAAGGATCATCAAAATGACATTCTATTAACCGGTAACCGAATGGGAAACATATACAAAGTTGATTGGAAAACTGAGTTTGAAAAACCTATATGCATGATAGCTGGAAATGATCCAAACTGGCTCTGACATAAACGGCTAAACCATTTGAATTTTAAAACTATAAACTTCATATGTTCTAAGGAATTGGTTTACGGTTTTCCAAATATCAAGTTTTCAAAAGATAAAGTGTGTGCTGCATGTCAAATAGGTAAACAAATAAAGTCATCTTTCAAAAGTAAAGGAAATCATCAATCCGAAAGATGTTTAGAACTCCTGCATATGGATCTGTTTGGTCCGGTTAGGGAACAAGTCTAGGAGGCATGCAATATACTATGGTAGTTATTGATGATTATTCTAAATTTACTTGGGTAATATTTTTAGCATCTAAGAGTCAAGCAACACCAAACCTGATCAAACTGATTTTGAGAATACAAAATGAAAAATCTATTCGGGTAAACAAAATCAGAAGTGATAGAGGAACTGAGTTTACAAACAGCAAATTAACTACTTTTCTTGATGATTCCGGTATTAGACACGAGTTGTCTAGTGCTAGAACTCCTCAACAAAACGGTCTAGCTGAGAGAAGAAACCGAACTCTCAAGGAAGCCGCAAGGTCAATGATAGCCGATTCGGGTATTGCTCAAAAATTTTGGGCTGAGGCTATCAATATCGCATGCTACACTCAAAACCGATCTCTAGTAACTAAACGTTTTTCCAAAACACCTTTTGAGATATACTATGATCGAATTCCAAACATACGGTATTTTCGAATTTTCGGCAGTAAATGTTTTGTTCACAACAACGACAAAAATTATTTGACCGCTTTTGATGCTAAGTCCGATGAAGGAATAATGTTGGGATACTCAGATGTAAGTAAAGCATATAGAATATATAATACTAGAACTTTAACAGTTGAAGAAACATCTCATGTTGTCTTTGATGAATCGACTGAACGAAACACTGCATTACCCTTCGACCTTCACAACAGAATGGAAAATTTCAATATCTATTCTGATGATGAAGATGAGGTTCCGGTTTTTAGACGATTTGTTAATGATCAAGCGGTTGATGCTGAACCTCAGCCTGTTTAAGATGCTTTACCGCAGAAAGTTGACTCTTCAGTTTCAACTGAAGAAATCGGTCGGTCTGACTCTGTTCAGCCTACCGATCAATTTAACCTTGATCAGCCAACCGAAAGCTTGGAAGACACGTCTCGGATAAACCTCAGAAGGAACAAAAATCATCCTCTTGAACTAGTAATAGGTAACATATCCTCACCCGTCCGAACTAGGAAACAAAATTTGGAACACTATGAAAACTCAGCATTATATCACAAATTGAGCCTAAAAAGGTGGATGAAGTATTGTCAGATCCCGACTGGATCCTAGAAATGCAAGAGGAATTAAACGAGTTTGAGAGAAATAAAGTCTGGTACCTAGTCCCTAGACCGTAAAACAAACCGGTTATAGGAACACGATGGGTATTCAGAAATAAACTCAATGAAGACGGTTTAGTTACGAGGAACAAGGCCCAGTTAGTGGCTCAAGGCTATAAACAGAAAGAAGGTGTTTATTTTGAAGAATCATTTGCCCCTGTAGCTAGACTTGAAGCCATTAGAATATTTTTAGCATTTGTAGCTTTCAAAAATTTTAAAGTTTTTCAAATGGATGTTAAAAGCGCTTTCCTAAACGGTAAAGTAATGAAGAGGTGTATGTTAATCAACCTCCAGGTTTCAAAAATTCAGAATACAAAAACCATGTATGACACAGGCTAAACAAACCCCTTTACGCTTTGAAACAGGCTCCAAGAGCCTGGTATGACACATTAACGCAATTCTTATTTGATCACAAGTTTACAATAGGCTCAGTCGACAAAACACTTTTCAAATTTGAGAAAAAGGAACATATATTACTTGTTCAAATATATTTTGATGATATTATCTTTGGATCAACCGATCTAAAGTTATGTGATAAATTCTCGAAAATGATGACTGACAAGTTTCAAATGAGTATGATGGGAGAACTGAGTTTCTTCCTAGGACTTCAGGTTAAGCAGATCGAAACCGGAATGTTCATAATCCAGCCAAAGTACACAACCGAACTGCTGAAGAAATTTGGAATGGATACATGTGTTGAGGCAACTACACCGATGAGTTCTTTTGTAACATTAGACAAAGATGAGGATGGTCAAGCCGTTGACATCACAGCATATCGAGGATTGATCGGATCTCTGCTCTACTTAACAGTCAGCCGACTAGACATCCAAAGAAATCACACTACACCGCTGTTAAAAGAATATTAAAATATCTGAAAGGGACTCAAGATGTGGGACTTTGGTACCCAAAAGATTCAAGCTTCAATCTCATAAGTTACTCAGACGCGGACTACGTAGGATGCAAAATCGACAGAAAGAGTACAAGTGGGACTTGTCAATTCCTAGGTGACTGGCTCGTTACATGGAACAACAAGAAACAAACCTCAGTTGCAAGATCAACCGCAGAGGCAGAGTACCTAGCAGCTGGAAGCTGCTATGCACAACTCCTCTGGATTCAACAACAACTATGGGATTTTGGTGTAATAGCTGAAGAATCGCCAATATTCTGTATCAACACCAGTGCAATAGCGATCGCATACAATCCGTTGTTGCACTCAAGAACGAAACACATCGATATAAGACATCATTTCGTCCGGAAGCATGTTCAATAGAAGCACATCCGGCTGGAATATGTCTCAACCGAGCAACAAGTAGCTGACATCTTCACCAAACCGCTACAGGAAGCTAAGTTTTCTCATTTCAGAAATATTCTAGGACTTACTGATATCAAGAAACTCATACCATGATCATACATGCATACTGTATACATACATTATCATGAAAAACCGGGATATGTGTTCAGGGAGAAGCTCTCGCTTCTCAAACCATATTCAAATAGGCCATTAAATATTCAAGGATGCTAACCGAGAGGAAGTCTCCGGTTATGCCTGATTACTTCATGATATCAAACCACATGTATATTCACTAAGCGGTTGAAATGATCTGGAAGAAGTGGATAAATTTAATCCAAAGATGAACAAATGATGATTCATTTCAACATTTCTTCACACCGGAATAAAATATCCAACTAAAACTGGTCACGGAAAACCGATTAGTATAAATGCATCATGGCTTAGATGAATTGAACTTTTCCGGTCAACTTGGGACAACTAACCGCGTTTTCATGCAAATATTGAGAAATGAAGCCTGTAACTAATAAAATAGTTTACCTTAATCGAGATGACGACATGTGTCCATCATCAAGAGAGGAAAACTAACATCTTGTCAATAGATTTATTGCCATTATGAATATCTTTAGTAATGATTAACTTTGCATTAAAAATAAACATTATATACTTCAACAAGTTAAAGCCTATTAAATAATCGATAACATCACTAAGCATGATTAACCTATTGATCTAGCCGAACCTCTGGCTATATAAACAACCCTTTAATCCTCACAATACTTCACAAAATTCACTATTCACAAATTCTCTTGAACTAAAACTAACTCAAGACCATGAACTCCGATCCACTCGCAAAGAAAATTCTGTTGGCTGATTTCAATTCTATTTACCAATACGAAGATCATTAAGTCAAAGACATGTTCATAGTCGTCGAAAGAAGCGTACTAAGAGGATTCTTAGAGAACAGATTCATCATCGACTACCTGGTAGTCGATGAGTTCATCGAAACTACAAAGGAAGTGCACCGTGACATAATCGTGGCACGGATATATGGTCAATCTTTCTTATTCAGCGAGATGGATTTCGCTGAATACTGCGGTTTACCCACTGAAGGGGTAACCGACCTCACTTACTCTTCGGTGACCATTGAAGAAATGTGTCATCGGTTCTCCAACTCTAACATCCCGGTTAGGCCCTGGGGTGCTAAGAGACAACTATCTCACAAGTACCAGATTCTGTGTGAGATTCTGGGAAAGTTAGTTCTGGGTAGAGAGAAAAGCTACTACTACACCCGGAGGCTCTTTAAAATGATGATTTCCGTCACGGTTGGGACACCGGTAAACTGGTCCTGAATCATCTTCAGCAATTTTAAAAAGATGGTTCTCTCAAACAAACCGGTTATGCTCCTTAGCTAAGAGGTTTCTGTGCCAGTCTGGATATCCACTCCGGACCCTTCGTCACTCTTCATCCGAAGCACGCGCTCACGAAGGAGAGAATCCAAGAGCTGATCGACTGGTGGGAAGCAGCAAAGGCTAAGAAGAATCAAGTTGTCGGCTCATCTAACGTTTAAATCTTCTTCATTTCTTTTCTTTTTTACCAAACCGGTAATTTTGTTGTACTACCGGCTTGGTACATCTGATTAATGGAAATCTTTTCTTTCCTTTTTCGATCGAAACCAAATGAATCCTAAAGAAATAACCAACATTAAATGCGATGTATCAAACCAAATCAAATCAGTCTTGAAAACTACAATATTCGCTTTCCAAGAAGCGTGCTTAATCCGATTAGACCAGACAAGCCTTTATCTCCTTGAAAATTGATAAATCCTTTATGACCAGACATAAACGATCTGATTTTTCAAATATTCTCATTAAATGCAACCAACCGCCCACACTATAAAAGGGGCCTCAATCTTCTTCATCAAATCACACTTCAGATATTCCTCTCTCTCTCTAAGTTCGAAACTTCAAAAAAAAAATCTCATTCACTCTTTACTCATATCCTCTTCTAAAAATGAATGCTGAGATGAGAAACACCATCATTGTCGATTTTCATGAAATGATGAGATCTCGGTTTCAAGAAACCATATTCTCACCGATCGTGGAATCGGGGCTGCAAGGATTCCTCGAAGGTTCAGACACCATCCTTGAAGAGGAGGTGTATGAATTTTTTAACAACGGGCACATTCTTGATGATGGTAGCATAAGAACCATCATTGACGGAAGATTTCTTTGGATCATTGAAGAACACTTTGCTCACTTCTTCGAACTTCCAACCAAAGGATTTTCGGACTTCCCAACGCCGTACTTTCCGGCTAAGGAAGACTATGCCTTCATCTTCTCCTGCTCAATTCATCCGGTTCATGAACACGGAGAAAAGGATGACCTTGCTCCTCAATACCAAGTCTTCAATGACTTGGTCCAACGGTTTATCATGGGCCGAATGACCAACTAGAACTACAACCGGGAGGCTTTCGACATCATGATAGCCATTGTCAGAAAATCGCCCATAAACTGGGCTTCACATCTCTTCAATAACTTGAAGAAACTTGTCTTTACTCTAAGGGGAAGGATCGGCTTCGCTCCCCAAATCACCCGATACCTGGAGGTTCATCGTCGCAACCTCGGACCCGGTGTTCCTGTCGGACCGGCCAACACCATTACTCTATCCATGCTGGACAGATGGATATCGAGGATTGAGGAACGAACCGACAACACTATGGACGAGTGGGTTGACAGGATGATCGATGGAGAGTGGCTCAATCTTCTTTAAGTTTTTGTATTTTCCGGTTATCTGGTCATTTTGTTGTACGACCAGATAACCATTTAATCTCTATTTGCGTTTCGGCTTAATATATAAAATTTCAAACTTTTTAAGTCTCCGGCTCTCACATAAGTTTCTTTCCGGTTCTGCTCGGCCTAACTAAAAAGACTTCACGTTAACCAAAACTTCCGGCTAACAACATTTCCGGTTAATCAAAATCTCAAACCATATCTGAAAATATTTCAAAGTTTACCGCCCACAATATTACCGCCCATGGTTATTCTCCGCAATTACCTCCTAAAGTTACTGCAATAATTTTTGGAGGGAAATTTGACGCCAAAAATCAGAACAACGCGATGGTTCAACTTCTAACCGTCCAAAACCGCTCCCTATATAAGACTAAAACAGTTCATTATTTGGAAAACTTTCTCTCTCTAAAAACTTAAAACTTTATCTTGCATTCCGATTTCTCTGATCTTCATCCTCTTTATTCATAGTCTCGCCATGGATCTAAATAAATCACCATTCAAATGCATGTTGCAGGTCGACTTCAACGACATCGATGAACATGCTGCGGAAGAACACAAGGATGTGCTCCAATCGCTTAGAGATTCTGGGATGGAAACTTATCTCTCTGGCCCGTTCGTCGTGCATCCGACGGAAGTTGAAGAGTTTCTGACGACGACGACTCTAACGAAGAGGACGGTCTCCGCCACCGTGAGCGGCAAAGCAGTTAACATAACTGAAGAATTTTTTTCGGAGGCGCTCGGTTTGCCGAATACCGGGATGGACTTAAAAACAAGCTTGTCAGATGCGGAATCCAACGTTGTCTGGTTGGCCATATCGAGTGATGACAAGGATCTGGTGTCCCACTCCAGCCGGAAGAACAAACTCAAGCCAGAGTTCAGATGGCTGGTGGATATAATCTCCAAATCGCTTCAGGGTAAAGGAGGAAACTTCGATAACCTGACTAAACTTAAACTGAAGATGTTAATGGCAATTGTCCGCGGTGACAATATCGAATCCACCAATCACACCCGAAGGTCCATCTTAGGTTAACAAAGGAAAAGAAGTTATACGTGAGGACTCTCCGGTGCAAGGAGAAAATGAAACCGAAACCGGTCCACAATCTGATATTATGCCAGAAGCCGAGGTCCCTATCTCAGCGGAAGAAGAAGAAGAAATGTTTCAAAATTTCATCCCGGACATGAACAAAGAAGCTTAAGAGCTGGCCACACCGTACCACCTATGGGTCAAGTTGCGTTGTGAAACAAAGCTATCAGACATGATCCCTAATTTCAGCGGCAATGTGTATTGGGAGAAACTCGTAGCTCTGGAAGAAGAAGCTCTCAAGGTAACCGGTACCGAGGTAATCCAGACTGCATATTCTAAAACTATTGTGATACAAGAGTATGCAAAGCTGCAAGCAGTAACTGATGACATGAAGAAGACAGAAGGAGCAGAACTAACTGCGATGGAGTTAAGAATGATTAAGCGGTTTATGACAGTGCGGAATGATTTTGCTCGAAATGTTGACCGGCTCGAGGCAGAATGGAAAGAAGTGTGCAAACATGTTTTGACACATGCCGATCAATTTCGAAGAAAACATATTTTTCATACCGGAGAGTCTTCTAAGACAGCAGAAAACCGGAGCAGAGCTCCACCGCAGCCTGATCAGACTCTGGGACTTGAGCAAATGAAAGAAGTTGTTGTTGACACAATCATCTCTTCACTCAACGAGTACAACATTCTTACAGATGCCAAAATTGCAACCGTTCAAACCAATCTGATTGAAACAGTCCGGGCATCTATCCACTCTGAGATTGTCGAAACCGTTCAAACATCGATCAAGACAATGATCGATGAATCAGTTCAAACTGCAACTGCTCCTCTACTTGAAATGATGCAGGCTATGGCAGCTTAGATTGAGGAACTGTCTAAGCTGCAAGCTGATAGAACTCAAGAGCAGATTCGTACAGATGTCGAAACAGCTAGGAGACTCCAAGACGAAGACGAGGCTAGAGAACGGTTAAGAAAGAAACCGAAGACAATGATCACGAGTTGGCCAAGAAATACAATGAGGAAGAAAAGGGCGCTGAACCAGAACTCACATCAGCACAAGCTTCGCACTCTATGAAAACCAGGAACAAGAATAAGCTTAAGAAGATTGTGACTTTGCTGAATTAGGTGGAACGAAGCGGTATCGAAGAGTTTCAACCGGATGGACAACTTGAGGAACCTCTAGATGAAGAAGAAGAGGAAGATGCTACACGACTTAACCTGCGAAAGAAGAAAGCAGTTGAAGCATCAACCGCACTCCCGAGCTCTGGTCCGATCGTTGCCCAATTATCTCGCCCACCCAGACCGGTAGGCGGTGCCTTCCGGTTCAATCAGCGAACTCCCGGCATATCAAGTGTATTTGTCGGATCGCGCATTGACGCTGAAAGAAGAGATAGGGAATGGAAGGAGAGAGAGGAAGAGGAAAGGAGGCAGAAAGAGAAAGAAAAGGGGGATCATCCAATCCTTAGCTTATTTCTCGTTTACGAACAATTTACTTATGTCATTTATTGGTGTTTTGTTTCAGAACTAAGTTAATCTTCCTAATATCTCAAAGTAATGATTTTACTAGATATCTTTTGAAAAATCAACATGTTTTGAATTTTTTCTTAAGAAAAACATCAAATAGGGAGAAATTGTTAAACACATTTTTCAAACCGGCCATACATTAAAATGTTTGAATATTTATTCTAAATAATCAAAAAGGGAGAAACTGATAGAAAAATTAAGTAAGTTAATTTTCAAAACGGCCATACATTACAATTTTTGAATATTTATTCTAAAGAATCAAAAAAGGAGAAATTGATAGAAAAATTAAGTAAGTTAATTTTCAAACCGGCCAGAAAACTAAACTACTACTTATTCTCATGTGCAGGAACTGACCGAGTCATATAAACCGGCTGGAGACTGCACAAACCGGCTGAGAATACATCAAAGCAATCCGTCTACGGATGATCAATTCATGATCAAGAGGAACCGGTTTCAACGACCTCAACATTCCCAACAAATCGGCTAGCAAAGACAAAATTCATACTCCAGCCGGATCACACTACGAAAGAGTCAACCGGAAACTGAAAAATTCAAAGATGACGTAATGTGACGAAATATACGTGTCTTGGGAAAATAAAAGAAGATAAGATTCGGATCTGAAGCATGTGATAAAAACAATGATGAATTGCTGATCCGAAGATCCGACTCAGACAACCAGAAGGTGCATGGCTGACACGTGTCCAAAACTACAAGCCGACTACGTTATCCATACTTGATCGGTATATGCATTCTTGCCATGTGTTAGGAAGTTGAAACGTGCAAGCAACCTCTCTAAACTGGCATGACTTTGAACTGACCAATCCCACGGTGAGAGAAGAAAATGACCGTTGGGAAGATCTTCACTATAAAAAGAAGACGAAGCGACCTCATTTATGACGGTTTTTGAAATACTTAAGAGTGAGAAAGAAATCTCACGCGCGATCCAAAACTGTTGTTTCATTTACCGAAAGCTCTATTGTGTTGTATTATTGTATTACATCAAGAGTGAGTTGGTGTAACCGGCGAGTAGTGAGTTAGGCTCGACCGACATTGTAATTGCTGTAACTTTGAAAGTTAGTGGAGATCCTTCTCATAATCTGAGAAGAAGGGGTGACATAGGAGAGTTTGATCCGAACATCCATAAAAAATCTTGTCTCGTGTCTTTTACTTATTTCCTGCTTATTTTCTCTAAAACCGAACTACTCTAACCGAAGCATAAATCCTACTCCTTAATCAAAACCGGTCTATACATACTCCTTAAATCGACTCCTCATAAACCTCATCTAATCCGTGTGTGTTGCTTCAGACTGAAACAAACATTTCCGCCATTGAACCCGGTTCAAGAGTTTGTGACAGTTTGCGTAGTGTTAAGAACGGTTTTAGTTTTTAACCAGACTATCACCAAACTGTGTTGTGTGTTGTAAGCGGCTACCCTTCCAAAACCGAAACAACCCCGGTCCTCCAAGGGCGTCCCCGATCCTAACAAAATTCATACCTAAAAAATCTTTCAGAAATCTGAATAAGAAATCATTGAAATTGTTTAACTTCAAAACTACACTTTCAAAGGTTATATTTTAAAATCATATTTGTTTTGCTTCATATTATTGAAAGGTAACAATTAATATAATATTATTTACTTATGAATTTGATTAAAATTGTCAAATTTATTTATAAACTAAAAATATTCGAGTTGGTATATAAAAAATTAATAAAAATGTGTCATATTTATCCAATTAAAGAAAAAGTTATAAGGATCTTAATTTTTATGAGATCTGTTTGAAAATTGAATTAGTGTTATTAAATAAAATATATTATAATATTTATATTAAATTAGTTAATCTTGTTTAAAAAAATCAAAAAAATCATAATATTAAAGTATTTTATTATTTTAAAATAAACTTATTAATTTAAAATATTAAATATATATTAATTCTTAATAGTTGCAGTTCTTCAATGGTGAGAACTTTTTCTCCAAATTCCTTTGCTTGCAATTTTATTTTTTTTGTGTAGACAATTTGATGACATGAAATTTTAATTCAAATATTTTAATACATCTGTGACATTTAAATGTTAAAGATATATATTTGATAAATGTTATTACTTTATTATTTTTTTTTATTAATTGAATAAATATTTAACATTGTATAGTTCATAATAAATTTAACACATATAATAAATACATATGGGATTGCTACCATTATTTTAAAAATTTATCTACTCATATGAGTTCATATATTTTGAAATTTTTATTTAACTCAATTAATTCATTTAACTTATAAAATGCCCAAATCACCTTGCACGTAATTTCAAATTAAACTATTTAATTTACTCTCTCTTATAAAAAAATAAATTAAAATTTAATTTTTCATTATTCCTTATCTACAACAAATGTAACATGCCCGTGGTGAAACAACCAAACAAAATTAATACGATCAAACTATATTCAAGAATTTGTATGATTTGAATGGGCTCATGATGAAAATGGGACACTCTAAACCTAGTAATGTATTGCCCAAGAAATGACCATAATCAACATTCAATTAATATATTCCCTAACAAAAGAACAACTAACTAGACTACTAGCTAATACAACTTGTGTATAAAAATAAATCACTCATAATTAATTAATACAATTACTTGTAGCCCACGCCAGCATAGATGATGATCTGTCCATTCATATCATATACTTAAGAGTAGTTGAGATAAAATAATATCATTAACTTATCATCATCTCCTTCCAAATTCAATAATACTTCATTTCAACAATGGGTAACAAAAGGTTAAAGACATGCAATCAAAATAAGAAACAAGCAGATCCAAATCAAAATACTCATCTTCCGACCGCCTATCTACTTGATGCGCCACAAAGACAATGTTCATGGTGGCCGGATGGAGTTAGCGATATGGTTGCCAACGAAACATGGGGCTCACTTCCTAGGAAATGTTACAATATCCCTTTCACAAAAACACTCCCGTTGATGCAAATTCAATTATACGACAATGAACACACACAAGGGAGAATCCAGAATATTCATTAGGCGGTAAAGAATATAGGTATTACACTATTACGTGTAATAACAGAATATCTTAATCGAACCGTTCCACAAATACCCTTACTAAATTAAATAACACTAAAAAAAAATTGTCAAATCGCAACATATAGTTGAAATATTTTGTTTTTTAATGCACGTTTTGAAGAATTACATTACACATTCTAATAAAAAATTGAAATATTGCAAATCTTCCAACTATATCTTAAACGAAAACGTATTTTTACGGAAAATAAAATCTAGAAAGAATTTAATGCAAAATATATTACTAGAAATGGAAAAATCTAATATTTTTTCTAAAATTATATTAATGTATCTTTGCAACTAAACTAGTAATAAGGAAGCCACAGAATAATGTTGATAATAATACTAATATATATTCACGTCAGTGTTTGCAAAATCTTTTGCAATAAAATTTATTTTCATTAACTATTATAACAAATACTATATAAATAAGGCTGTGATTATTGCAAATTAAAGTTGCAAGTAACTAAGATAATATTGATAAGCAAATCTGTAATAAACATTACATTAACACAAATAAATAATATATTCGCAACTGATACTGTAATTCTATTATAATATATTACTGCAAACTATATTACAATTTTATATAATAGTTTTGTAAATATTTTTCGAAATATTCGTAATAATATAACATTAAGTTATGTATTAATAATTATATATAATTTTTTCGCAACCAGTTCTGCAATAGTATGAAATGTTATTATTGCAAACTACATTGCATATATATTTATTAGTTTTGAAAATTTCGTATATTTGTAATATACCAGCAATGCGTTTCGCAATAAAAATTGTATATAATATTTTCACAAGAAGTTCTGCAATATATTATATTTAATAATTTTGAAAATATTTGTTTGTAATTTATTACTAGTAGGTTTTAAATTAAACATTATAAATAATCTCTTAGCATTAAATTGTACATTAAACTATATAAATTTTCAAATGAAACATAATTTTTAAAATATTAATAAATATTTAATGCAAGATTAGTTGCGAGACATAATAAATTATGCCACCATCAATTCGGTCAACCATATCTTTTTTTTCAACTTCACACACCATCATTATTACATCTTCATCATTTCATCTTCTCCATCTCCCATTTTCTTTATCATTTTATCTTTTCCATCTCTTAAACAAAATACTTTCTTCAACCCATTTCTCTCTCTAAACTATTTTTCTCTACATTTCATCATAGTTTTCACAAGATATGCAAGAAACGTCTTCTTTCAAGCAAGCCAAGCTCATCCACTCCTATCTATGAAATAAGCTCCAAAGATGAGAATGAAATAATACCTGAGAAAGCATTTATGGAGGTGGAAACTTTAAAAGCAGAGATTGCTGCATCTAAAACAAGAATTGCAAGCTTAGAAGCTTATATGAAGGCCACAAGTAAAGGTATATACAATATTCTTGAAGATATACGGAAAATTAACAGTACAACTATCATGGTTGTTAATGACACAATAGAAAAGGTATGTCATATTTTTAGAATACTTTGATTTTTGTTAAAATGTTACATTTTTCAAGTTTTGATAGTACTAATTTTGTTATTTATATCCATTAGATGAAAGAAGTGTTGTTGGTGGAAAACAATCTAATTGAATACGTGTTGGGTGCCATGGATGCACAAAACATAGAAAGCAATTTGGAAGGCAACAAAAGGAGAAGTATTTAATTTCTGAAATTTTATTTTTGTCAATGGTTTGTATGAATATTTTTAACAATGGTTTTTGGTTGTTTTGTTTTATGAATATTTTGAACAATGGTTTGGTTATTTTATTTTATGAATGTTATGAATGTTTTGGTTACGAATGGTTTGGTTATTATTGTTTATTTATGAATGATTTTGGTTATGAATGATTTTTGGTTATATTAATATTTATGATTAACATGTTATGATTTTATATTTTTTGCTTACATAATTTTTGAAAAGATTAAGGTTATAGTTTATTCATATAGTTTAGTCTTTAAAAAATTACATTTTACATATATTTTTATAAACTTTGCACTTTTTTTATGCATATTTTTCTGGGAAATTATTGCGAATAATATTTTTGTTCAATGTCTAGTTCAATAATAAAATGTTGAAATTATTTAAGAACTTTGCCCTGTTTGAGAGTGCAGTAAACTTTGCACTAAAATGTGTTGAACGTCGAATTGCTTTAAACCTTGCAATATTGATAATACGCTTTATTGCGTAAACCAGTGCAAAACGAATGACGTTTATAGTAAATATTTTTCAATTCTTTGTTATATTTCACATGTTTGATAGTGCAGTAAAATTTACACTAAATCGTGTTTAACGCCGTATTAATTTGATCTTTACATTAATGATAATACGCATTATTGCGAAAACTAGTGCAAAACGAATGCCATTTTTAGTAAATATTTTTCAACTCACTCACTATTCTAATTCTCCTGTTTGAGAGTGTAGTAACTTTTCAATAAACTGTGTTCAACGTCGAATTGCTTTAAACCTTGCAATATTGAAAATACGTTTTATTGCGAAAATTAGTGTAGAACAAATGACATTTATAGTAAATATTTTTCAAATCTCTGTCATAATTCCCCTATTTGAGAGTGTAGTAAACTTTGCACTAAACCGTGTTCAACGTCGAATTACTTTAACGTTTGCAGTATTGATATAATATAATATTGCAAAATCTATTGGGGATATCTATTAAGGTTAATATAATATCTTTATCTTCAATCTTTTATCTTCATAATTTATATATATAAGTAGATAATATTTTCATTTTAATTATATTTTTAACAGATTTTAAAGTTAAAAATATGTAAGTAGTAACATAAGTAATAAGAATCTTTAAATATTATTTGATGATCTATTTAACAAAAGAATTGTAATAATTATTAAAAAAATAGTTATTTAGTAGTTTAATACTTTAATAATTGATATTAAAATGATGATATATGATAAAAGAAATAGTAAGAATAAATAAATTTGAAATTAAGTAATGAATGTTAAATACTGTATTTTAATTATTTAATTAGACAAGTATGTGGAAAAAAATTAATAAATTAAACATCATCTTATATTACTTGAACTAACATGTATCCCGTGCATTTGCACGAGTAATAATAATATAAAAAACTGTGAAAAAAATATTACGGTAAAATTTTTATGGACGGGTCAACCCACAATCCGACCCAAGTATCCATTACTCTCACATATATCCAAATTAACCACAGCTCTCGACCCGGCAATCCGGACACTTTAAAAATTAAGCATTATTATATATATAGATTAGTTAGTTAAAAAGTTGAACTTATATTGTTAAAATGTCACGCGTTTATCAAATTTTGGGTTGAATTTAAAATATAAAGTGTTATTAGTCTAGTTGGTTAAAAGGGTGTACTTGTTTTTGTTAGGTTGTAAGTTCGAACCATACCTATAGCATTTTTAATTTTATTTTTAACCGTTTAAAATTTATGGGCGAGTCAACC
Source organism: Impatiens glandulifera (assembly GCF_907164915.1). Taxonomy (NCBI): domain Eukaryota; kingdom Viridiplantae; phylum Streptophyta; class Magnoliopsida; order Ericales; family Balsaminaceae; genus Impatiens; species Impatiens glandulifera. The sequence continues at coordinate 28,569,381 of NC_061865.1, forward strand.
CACAATCCGACCCAAGTATCCATTTACTCTCACATATATATCCAAATTAACCACAACTCTCGACCCGGCAATCCGGACACTTTAAAAATTAAGCATCATTATATTTATATATATATATATATAAATAGATTATTTGTACTTACCCCTATATAGCTCATATAATATGTTTTTCGGACCTACAAGGATTTCAACCTTCATGATTCATTTTTATTTAATTAGATCCATAAAGAATTAGGTTAAAAATAAAATTAAGAAACTTTCTTTCATTCAAATAAAGTAGTTAATCAAAAAGACAAAAATAAAATAAAAAAATAAAAATAAAGACACAAGACGTACAAGGGAAGTTACCTGAAAATATGACAACAAAAGATGAACAAATACATTAACGATAAATAACACCAAATAAGCATTTTGAATTGTCCACACATTAACCCTGCCAAAAATATTTCAAAATGTCAACCATGAACCCCACTTCCCTCTGAAACAAAGTGAACGTGCATAAACTAACAATTAAAATAGGATAATCCAAACATGAACCCAAAACATCAATATTAAATACAAATATAAATAATCAAAAATACCCAATAATATCAATGTGAACAATAACATCAAAATATGATATATCAAGTACAATAACAATACATATTTTATTAGTAAATATCATTCACAATTAACATCGGAAGAATTGAAATACTAATCAATTCTTTTGATTCACAAGTTTTCTAACCCACAGGAGAGATTTATTTAATTTTTTCGTACTTTATTATGATTTTGATGATTATTAATATTTGTGATCTTTTTAATTAAGTTTGAATAATATAACTTATGATAAACTATGTCTAGCTTAAACTATACTATATTATTTTTATGGGTTTTTACTATTTATTACGATCTCGTGATTTAATATATTTCAAAATAAGTAAATATCATTCACTATCCAATAATATAAGAATTAGTAATTTACTTACTTATAGAACACAAATAACGTTGTTTTGTAAGATTAGTGTGTATTACATTGTATCTCAAATAAATACTTGTAATTTAACTAATATATCAAAATGGACTCCAACCATTTTAAGTTTAATGTTCGTTATTGAGAGAACAAAGGCATTGATGAAGAATTGGATTGAAGTAGTTGAAGAAAAAAGAACCATTGATAATCTTTATTTATGTATACTATATTATTTGTAAGTATTGAAATTAATTTTCTAAATTCAAATATAAGAGCTAACACACTAAGATAATTTAAGTATCATGGTTCTTAACGATAAAAATTACGGAATCGATTTTCACTTAGAACACCATAAATTGAATTGAAGGGAATGATTGTTAGGTTAGAATGTGATCTATATTGATTTAATCTCTTAATTTAATGACCTAAAATTGTGGTCATTCTAAAATTTCATATAATTCAAAGACTTTTACTTTAATTCTAATGTCAGATTTACAAATTTGTATATCATTTTGATCTACTTTTGAGCTTCACGTAATATCATGATCAATTCATCATTCAATCACATCTCAAGGTATATATAGTTCTAACTTTTAGATAAATGTTGAAATAAATTATGTTAATTCTTCAAATTGACAGTTTCATAGCTAGCATTAATTTGATCATCAAATCATTCAATCTCAATCAATTTAGTTTCTTTTAAGGGATGAAACCACAAATTAACATTCAAGAATAACAAAAGAAATGTATCTTGGATCCATTTTCTCCAATTTCTATATACATATTAGAAGAACCCATCTCAATATGATAGAGAAGATCCAAAGTGAAACATAAATTTTTGAAAAATGTCAATCCTTTTATGTTTTTTACAATTCTCTCATCCCAAGGAAAGGGATACAATTGTCTTTGTGACAAACATCAATTTCTATTAATGAAACATCTTTTTTGAACATTCAATTTTAATTTGTTAAATACTATTTTTTTTTAGAAAACATAAACATAATATAAGATCCTACACTATTTTTAATTTCATAATTTGTTCTTAAGCCACAATCCAACCTACAATAATATTAATACTCCAATTTACATACAACTTTAATTGGATATTCAATTAGGGTATTCTTATTCTAAAAGATTCTCAGATTCATTTGATAAATTAAATATATCTACTTATATATAAATTAGGTTTTGTTGCTCGCGAATAAGAAGAAAAATTATTAAAATTTACATTGAATCTACATTAAATATGGCATTGTCCATCAATATGCAGTTCAGCGCTAAATGAAAATTAATGCATTGATAGTTGCTATCTAAATATGCATTTGTTACTCGAGAGCTGAAAAATAATTACCATATATGTCATTGGATTTGCATTAAAAATGGCATTGGCCTTCAATATATATAATTGCCAAAACTATTGTAGTTAAACGCTACATGGAAATTAATGCATTGATAGTTGCTATCTAAATATGCATTTCTTACCCGAGAGCTGGAAAATAATTACCAAATATGCCATTGGATCTGCATTAAAAACGACATTGTCCTTTAATAAATATTATTGCCAAAACTATTGCAGTTTAGCGCTATATTCCACTTTAATGCATAGGTAGTTGCAAAACTCTTTAGTCCAAATTAATTCGCGATATATATTTTTTAATGCAAACATTATTACATTTACCTTCAGTCGAAATTTTTTATTATATCACGTAAATATTTTATTTGCGCCAAAACTACCTCCCAAGCGCAACACTTACCCAATTACCTTCATTTCTCCCATTTCCTTCTCTCTATCCAAACCCTCTCCTCCCATCACCGCCCAAGCATCGTCGACGATTCTCTAATACATCGCTGATTCTCTAATACATCGTGGATTCTCTAATACATCGTCGCCCACATCGTCGACTCTCCAAACCCCACCAAACCCTAAAGTTAAACCCCGATTCTTTAATACCCGATTCTTTAATACCCGATTCTTTAATACCCCGCCTCCCACTGATTCACTTTTGTAGAAGACAACGAATCTATTTGAAGACAACAAATCTATTTACTATTTGTAGAAGACAGATTCGCCTCCTTCTTCACGGTAATTGTTCTTCTCATTCTTCTCTATTTGATTTCTCCTTATTCTATCTATAGAAGACAGATCCGCCTCCTTCTTCACGGTAACTATTCGCCTCATTCTAGTTTTCCTAATGGTTGTTGTTCTTCTTAATCAATAGATTAGCGGAGAATCTTCTAGAGTAATATTCGTGTTAATCTTGAAGTTGAATAACTATAAACCACAAAGTAAGTTCTTCATATATGATGCCTCTAATTAAACTGTAACTGTAAATCAATTGTATTTTTCTTGAAAAAAGTTCTTCATATATATGATGCCTTTATATGTAAGTTTTTGTTTTCTGTATTGTAAACTCTGCCAATATGATGCATTTGTTTAAACTATACTTGTAAACTAATTCCAAGATTGATAAATATTATGATATATATACTTTTTATGATTTATATGTTTCAATTCATATATTATGGTTTATATGATGTTCATGATTTATATTATGTTTATGATTTATATGCTCCATAAGAACTCATATATATAATTTATATGCTATTTATATTACTTTAGGTGATGACTGTCATAGTACTTTATTATCTTTAAGTTTATATTATGATTTATATGATGTTTATGATTTATATTCTCTATAAGAATTCATATATATGATTTATATACTACTTATATTACTTTAGGTGATGACTGTCATATTACTGTATTATCTTCAAGTCTATATTACTGTTTTTATATTACTTCATTTTTTTCATCTAATTGTAATTGTTGAGATCATTCTTCTGGCAATATAATTTCAAATAACTGTTATATCCTTAGTGAATTCTTTTGCTTAATATGTAATATAATATGCTGAAGATTGATAATTTCTTTATAAGAGATCTATTATGCTTATAGATAATATGATGCTCTTAGGTGATTTGTTTGTGTTGATAGTTCAAGTCTAATATGATGCTTATAGCTAATATGATGCTCTTATGTGATTTGTTTGTGTTGACATGTTAGCTAGTATAGAATTATGTTATAGTTTAAGATTGTTTGAATATCTTATTTGACTTCTAAAACTGCAGTTTCTTCAACTTTGAGATCCAATGTTTGAGTTCTAATTTGGTTTGTATTTCATATTGGTTGAATAAAGTATCTTACAATATGAGTAGACAATCTCAAAGAAAGCAGAATCAAAGTGAATCTGAATATATAGAATCTGACAAGGTATGATTTGGTTGATAGAGTTATAGTTTGGTTAATAATGTTATTCATGTCTTTACAATGTTTATTACTAATTGTAGGATGTACGTGAATATGAAATTAGCGATAGAAGAAAAAAAAGGACAAAGAGGTTCCAAAGACAAAAGCTTTTATTTAGTATGTTTCAAGTAATTAAGTTTTATGTTCAATATATGAGTTCTTTAAATGTTGTTAAGTGATTTAAATTCATATTTATGTTTTCAAATGATTTAGTTTTATGACCAATTTATGAGTTGTATAATGTTGTTAAATGTTATTAGAGAATGCACCATGATGGGTGTGATGGGTCTTGGGCTTCAAAAGCGGTTAGAAAATTAGAATTGTATATTTTTCAATATATAAACTACTTAGTCAATCTAATTTCTCATTTTGTTGAACTGATACAGGTTTGCAGAAATGGCTGGTGTGCTTCCTATTCGCGAGGAAAGAAAGAAGAGCGACAAGGTTGGAGAATGGATGGATTGAAGCTAGCATTATTAAGAGCTATTTGGAAATGCCATTTTGTGTAAAATTTGGCATATTTATGGAACATGCATAAGTAGTTGATGATTTTATTTGCAAATGTATTTTGTAAATTTGTATTGAATTTATGTTGCTGTACTAAGAACTAATACAAGAATCATGAATGAATATAAACTTTTTTTGGTTATTATTTATATACTTGAATTTGAATTCAATTCAATTACAATATTTTTTTTTTAAATATGCGCTGAAGGTTGCAAAAATTATGCAAATTTATTGCAAATTTTGAAAATATATTATTTAGAATTATGCAAATTGTGCATTACAAATAATGCAAATGAAGTTGTATCGATTATTGTTAATATTAATGCAAAGTTGTGAATAATGTGATTTCAAGAATAGTTGCAGTTTTATCAATAATATAATTGTTGCTGTGATAATACGAAAAAAGTTGCATATATGTATAATGTAAATGATAATGCTATAATATACTAAAATTTAATTTGAGTAATATAAATAGAATTTCAAACGAAATAATGCAAATCGAATTGCACATATATTTGTAATTGAATATGAAAATTATAAATATATATATTGTGAAGATTATTGCAATAAGAAATTTAATATATTATTGAAAAAAGTATTGTGTAACATAATTTTATAATTAATGCAATTTTCATTGAAGGTACGTTTTCATATAAATGTGTAGATATTGCAGTATTTGTTGAATATACTTTTTGTAAAGATGCAAATTTTATTGTTTCATTTTCATATATTTGTTATATTGGCTATTGCGAAATATATTGCAGTTCATAATTTTATACATTAATGCAGTTTTTGTTGAATATATTTTTATTGTTAAATAGATTTATCTTATTGGAATTTCTATTGCAAAACATTAAATTTATTAATAAAACATATATTGCAAATCTTATGGAAAATATATTTTAACCATGGTTAGTTACAGTTTTAGAAGAAAGTGGATTTTCTGCAATATCTTTATATTTAGTGGAAATTTTATTGAAACAGTTAGTGTAATCACCAATGCAAATTTGCAACTAGAGATTTGCAATGTTTTTTGGTAATTGCAAATTTGGTTGCGAAATTCCGAAATAATGTTAAGACAAATGCTAAAGACAATTTTTAATGCAAAGATAGTTGTAGGGCACCTGTTGCAAATGAGAAGTTTTTTTTGTAGTGTAAAAATAAAAAATTTAAAAACTGATGAGAATACTTTATTTAAAAAACAAATTTATACATTTAAAATTATATAGTTGAAAAATAATTAAGATAAAAAAAATGTGTGAACTTAATTAATTTAGTTTTAAATAAGTGAAACTTAATTATATAAATAAAGAAAATATGACAGTTAATTTAGTGTATTTCAGTCTAGTTTGGTGAGAATATAAGAAAAAAATAACACATAAAAATAAGAACAAAAATACAAAATAGTTGTAAAAAACAGATTATTAAGTGATTAGACACTCGAGAAGATGATTATAAAATATTAATGCCTATAAACCGTTTTGGAAAAATAAATAATATATCAATTTATATTTTTAAATAACCGAACCAAATTAATATAAATTTTTAAAACTTGTTTTAAATATTAATTTATATCTTTTTATAAAATTTTGAAATAATTTAAAATTAAGAAATAAAAAAAACTATTTTAACCTTATATCTTATTATTTTAATCTTTATCTTATAAGTAATTTGTATTATTAATTATATTAAAATTAATAAAAAATAATATATTATTCATATAAATTTAATTTTAAAATATATGATTTACATTATTTTATATAAAATTTCTTATACTTCAACTTATATATATATATATATTATTTATATATTAAATAAAATTGATGTATTATTATAAATATTTGTATATTATAAAATATTGTTGATATAAATTAAAATATTAATAATTATTATGTTAATAAAATTATATTTGAAATTAAAATGATATAATTAGTAGGGTTTGATCTCCACCACTAACCACACCATAAATTATATTATTCAAAGTCACAACTTTGTCTCTTCTTTCTTGGAAAGAATTTAAGAATGTAACGGTTGGAATTTTAAACTAATTCATAACTTTCATTGATAAATGGAAATGAGAATTTGAGTAAATAAAATCAAATAAAATTTAAACGTGAATTAAAGTGAAATTTGATCCAAGTAATTAAATTATTATAATTAATTTTTTAATTATGTAATTAATATTTAATGACTTGAAGAATAATTATGAAATTAAATATATTTAATATTGTTAATTGTCATTGTAACCTTCATGATATTATTGTTATCAATTTATTAGCAATTTATAAAATTATTTAACATATATTTTTTAATGAAGAGAAAATTCAAAGAGCATTGAAGAGGCAATCAAGGTCAGCCGTTGGATTAAAGATTAATGGTTGATTTTATTTTTATGAAAGTTTATCTTTTCAACAATATAAAACCCCTCATCTCCAATCTCAAACCACTTCATCCTCATATATTTTCTAACTTTTGAATTCCAAAAGCCTTCTTCTTATTTTGTGAGTGTTCTTCGAGTTCTTTTCTCGATATTTTTGGTTGAAACCCGATGATAGTTTATGTACATTGATTAAGTTCGATGCGTAGTAATTCCAGTGTAGAGTCACTACTAGATTTGTTGTACCCTGAGAGACAATCATCTACGATAAACTCTAACACAAATATGAGTCGATAAAACTATTTTGAGGAAGTGTAATAAGAACATGCCTCGAATCAACTATTTATTTGGTGATATTGTTCTTCATATATTTTATTTATTTCATTTATTTGAAACATCATTTTATATATAATTTCTATAATTTATTTCAAGACAACAATTCTAACAGTAACATCACAGTCAATATACAACACAAACATTTATAAATCATAATCTTTTTCAATCTTATTAATATTATATTATAAGATATTATTATATTCTTGTGTAAAGTACCATAAAATGAGCAACAAGAGGAATAAGCTATTTCACAAATGCCAAAGCTTGAAGTTCATGGGTTCTTTGGAAGGATTAATTTTTATGGAGTCAATACTTGAGATTGGTCCATCACCTTATGACTATTATTCTACAACTAGGTCTTCTCACTTTAAGGATTCAAGTTCGGAATCCATTGTGCCCCTTTTATGCCAAAGTCATTTTTTATTGTGTTAACTAGGATTTCTATCCCAATCATCATAACAATATAGATACCTATGGTTGGACTAATTTATAATTAATTCAATAATTATTGAGTCTTCATTTCAATATTTATAGTGTTGGGATATTATGTAATAAACATTAACTAAAATGATAAAATACGATATTAAGAAGGTTTATGGGATACGTATGTTATGGAATAAATGCGTAGAGACCAACAAGTTATTTAAATATCTATGAGGGGATGATTTATAAATAACCAAAATCTAAAAAAAATGATTATGGTCCCCAATCTACACAACGCTACACTAGATCAAGCCCATTAAACGTAATACATGTCGATTTTTATTAGTAGGGTTACGATATTTAGTAGGTGAGACATCTCTCTTGTCTCCCCATAGACAAAGAGGATTCATAGATTGAGAAATCCCAAAGTGAAGTTAAGGGCTGTGCTAGATTGGAAAATTCATAAACCGAAATTCATCCCAAGGTCAATCAAGAACAATAGAAGCTAAATGCATGTTCCGCTTTTAGTAATTGAATTAATTTATCATCTCAAAACCCTTTTTTATCATTTGATGCATATTTAAAATTTATATGAAATATAATTATAGTTGTTTATAAAATATAACACCCATATTTTGGACTAATTGTGATATTAGTAGTTTGAAATGGCTACAATATGGTGGATCCAAATGACCCAAAGAAAGGTACTTGAGATTATGTACATGAATTTGGTTAGGAGACAAGTTCTACGCATTAAGCTCGCAAGGTACACTAGTGATGTTACAATTTGGTCTTGATCATTGTCCCTTTATCGCGGCTATAGGATTGAGCAAGGAAGTGCCTACCTTTATGATGTCATCGAGGCATTTCAGGGAGTACTTGCTAGAAGCGCCCAATGGCCAACTATTGCTTGTTTTCTTGTTGTATAAGAAATTAATATAGATATTGGATGATGTGGAATTGTTTGCACTTAATGTTTCTAATCTATCTTGGGTTAAGATGAGAAGATTATGGAAGGCTACTTGGTTGTTCCATGGGTTTCATCGTTGTAAGTCGGTTAATACAAATAAGTTAGTCGATTCGGAGTGCAACTCATGATGTGTATATTTCACCAACATAGAGTTTGATGGTTGGAAGGTTTATGACATGAAGAATGGCTGCATTGGAGAATGGAAGTTTGAATACATGATTTGAAAGATTTAATTCTGTTTTTCTAACTTATAGTTCACATTGAATAAAGAAAATTCATTTTATTCATTATGAATTCAAATTGATAAAAGGAAAAAAAATAGATGAAATATTTTTTTATATAGGAAAGCAAAGGAATAAGAAGACTCTTGAGTTTGAGTTTTTGTGTACTAAAAATTTAAAAATTGAAAAAAAGGAGAAGAGCATGTAATATGACATTATTCGATCGGATTTGTGTTATTTGAGTAAATTATTTGGGTTATTTAAATAATGAGGTTATGAAAGTTGGGTTATTGGTGTTATCGGTGATGGATGTCGAAACACTTAAGATCACCCAGAAGTTAACTTATTTATGGAAGTCCTTGGACACTGAAAAATATATATTTATTTGTAACACGTCCGTTTGTAACTAAAATTGCACTAAAAATGTCACTTTCCCACATAATCAGCAACCTAATACATTTTTTTAACCAAAATTATAACCTTGCAAGTCGGACTAAGGCATCATTGCTCAAAACTTCGATTCCTGAGCAAGAGAGACGAGATCAAAGAGGAGGAGAATGAATAGATCGATTGACTGGATGATTAGTGAAGTGAAGCTTCTTTTTAAGGAGAGACGTGGTTAGAAATATTAGGTTTAATGAAACTTAGATCTCAAAAGTTGTTTAAGATTGAAAATACTAATTAACAATGAGAAGATAAAAGAGAATAAACGAAAATAAAAACAAAAAAAATTATAGTAACTTGAACTGATAGGATCGAGATTGCCGATAAAGAACCGGAGTCCGACAAAAGGAGAACACTTACACACTCACAACGGTTGGTACTAATCCGGTTAAAGATTAATACCGGTCTCAACACTAGACAAGTTGTCACAAACTTCTTGAACCGAGTTCAAGTGTGGAAGTAGTTTATTTCAACTTGAAGCAACACACACAGATTGGATAATAAGGATGAATGGAATGAAGGAAGAACACAACACAAAATTTATGAATGTTCGGAAATAAAACTCCTACGTCAACACTTCTTCTCAAAACTTGAGAAGAATGTTCACTAAGATATTCAATCACACTTTATAATATGTCAAATAACCGAGACTTATTTACTGCTCATTATTGACTTACAACTCTCACACAGAATGAATGGAATTGTAATACACTTTGATATTATTGAACAAATTGAAAGAACAATAGGCTTGTATTGTAACCTCAACTCTCTTATCTTGTGTAGCTATATACGTAACTATTGCTTCTGTTCTTCAACTTCTCATTTTATAGTGGAAATATGACAATAGTCATATTTCTCTTTCAACGGATACCTGAAAGAAATCCTTGAATCTAATTGGTTGGTCAAAAGGAGTTGCAATGCATTAAATGCGGTTGATGCTTCCCAAGAAACAATAATGTCGACTAGTTTCTCTTCTTATTAGGTTTAACAACTGGTCGGTTGGACATATCTCTGCTCCTTGGAGGCTTCTTTTGGACTTATACCAAAATAGGTATGTCTGTAACTTGGTAGTCTTCTGCAGTTTACAGTCTATCAAAAGACTTGTTTCAAATAGGAAATAACACAGTCTAAATATTTGAAAATCTCCTTTTGTCTATTCTCAAAGAGAACTTATTGCATCAAAATAGAAACTTCCAGCAGTTCCATATCATTGATTTGATCTTGATTAATCTTCCTGTTAGGATTATACGGTCATTTAGGATTTTGCAAATATTTGAGCCGACCGGACTTCAAATCGGTTTGCTGCTTGACTGGTTGACTGACCCTACCGCTGAGGAGAGGAAATCGATCTTTAAGAGAAAGTTCACCGATCCTAAATTTGAGCCGAACCAGTTTTCTGCTGAAACTTATAAGATGAATTAATTTTGGGAGTTCCGGTTTATACCGCTTCTATGATATCGGTTTGACCGACCAATTTGAGAATGTGACTGCTCCCGGTTTTTTCTGCACAAAAGGTTGAGTTTGATTAAGTTCTTTAGATAGTTAATTAATTATTAATTAACTATCTAATTTATCTAACATGAACAATGAATCTAAAAAAAATGAAAACTGAATTTTAAGAAGACTAACAATAATATTGATTTTAGCTCTTAAGGCATGTTGTGATTTTGTTTTTTGGTTACAAATTTGAAGTTTTTTTTAACTTTATTTTGTTGAACGTGTGAGATTGTCACAACTGGTTTGTATTTGTAGATTTTTTCTCATGTTCTTATGATCTTCACAAGATCTGGAATCTATGAAAAAATGTTTTACTTTTCAAAGAAAAAATTACTTAACAAAATAAATAAAATATATTTTAATATTTTGGTGATAAATTAATTGATTTTTTAACTGTGAAATTATTTTAATAACCCAAATGAATTATTAAATAACCTGCTGATAAAATATTATTCAATTTAATATTATTGTCCATAAAAAAGGCCATCACTATTTAAGGTCTTATGTGAAGAAAATTAAAGGTTTGTTTGTTCGATGGTAATTAGAAATTTTAATTTGTTGGTTTTGGTTTAACAAAAATTCTAAGGAAATATCAAGAAAATAGAGGAGAAAGAGAACTTACAAAAATAGATGGATTTAAATATCTTTTCACGAATCATCAATGAAAGAATGGTATGATCATTAAAGAAGGTCCTAAAAACAAGAAATGATTCCTTTCAAACCACGATTGGAAATGGAAGAGGGGTACTATTCTGGCATATTCTTTGGCTGGATAATATTCCCATTATATTCAAAGAATAAATGAAAGGAAGTAGAGTTAGAAGAGAATACATTAAGTACTCATTTAGAGACGTCTATAAAGGTAAATGTAATTCACTTATGAGACGTTTTCCAGAAGATGAATGAAATAAATGATGAAATATGCTAGAAAAACAGAAAGCAACAAGAAGTTTATTACAGGAAAGACATGGGAAATTGTTAAAACAAGAGGACATGAGGTAGATTGGCATAATGTGGTATGGTCTCCAATTTATTCTTTGGCTGGTATACAGAAAAATGTTGACAACAAAAGATAGAATTCGAAAATACATAAATATTCCTGATATCAACTGTGTCCTATGTTCGGGAGTTGAGGAAAGCATAAACAATTTATTTGGGCAATTCTCTTTTGTAATACAAATCTAGAGGAGGTATACTGCAAACATGAACATCATCAACTTTCCAGGAACATGGGAAGAAATTCAAGAGTGAATAAAGAATAAAGCAAAAGGAAGATCCTTCTATATAAGTATGTTGAAATGCTACTTTGGAACAGTAATTTACAATATCAGAAAAGAAAGAAATTCAAGAACTCACAATGAAAGAAGTAGAAATGCTGAAGATATTTGGGGAGATATAACTTCAGATGGAAATGCACTCATTCAATCCTGGAGAGAATTCGCAAAGAATGAAGAGAATAGAAAGCTCTGCTAGATATGTGATATTTCGATTGAGAAAGTCACAAGAAGAATCAAAGTAAAAACGCTATAGGCACTAATTGATTATTGTTGTTGTCTGTAATTCAATTATTATTTCATTATCAAATCTAGAAATTGTCTAGACCTGATCTTAAACTTTTGTATATTTTCCACTCTTTTGATTTTTATAATGAAATGTCACTAAGTTGTTCCCTATATCCCCAATTGAAAGAAACTAAATTAAGGAGTCACTAATAAAATATAATTTGTAATCATCTTGCTCTGTACATGTTATGCTTATGTTGAATCTACTAAATTAAGAATTCACCAATAAAATATAATTTGGTATACTCTCATTAGTACATCTTATGATGTATCTGAGTACATACTGATTCCATATCAAGACTTGGCATGTGAGAATAATTATAATATTGTATTGTTTTTATTCATATAATCATTTTCTTATTAATCACTGAAAGAATTATTATTTATACAAATCATTGTAATTTAATCTCAATAGTCAACATTTGGCTTAGAAAATATGATCTTGTGATCAAAATTTGTTTGTCTACAGCTCATTGCTAATGCGAAAAAATTTCATTTTTTAGTGACCTATTTATAATCTATCAATATTCATTCAACCAACCAAACAACATAAATAAAGAGACGCGAACTTTAACGTTAAAATCCTTTAAGAAGAGTAAAACCACAGAAATTCACTATAATATCGTTTACAATCTAAAAATTTATCTAAACCTTTAAAGCTATCTAGAAAGAGAAGAAAAGCTAGTTGAGTTTTCTTCCTGACGCCTCCATTTGTCTTGCTCCCTCTATCTAGTTTCTTGTTTTCCTCAAACTTGTAAGTTGTGATTGGAAACACTTGCGGTGTATTATATAGTATAGAATACTATATAATAATATATAATATATGACAATTTATAATATATAATATATCATTAATATAGGATCGGTGCTAACAATAGAGACTAGGGTCTGACTATTAATAACAACTTATGATAAATGATTCGATAATAATCCTGTGAGGAATTAATATTTGTTTCTATTCTTCACAAATACTTCGAACTCTTGAAACGGATTCAAGTGCGAAAGTGTTCGTCGGATATGAAGTTTTGAACCGATAGAAGATAAATAACAAAAAGTAAATAACACAGGGAGTTTTATGGATATTCGGAGATAAAACTCATACGTTACCCTTCTTCTACAACCAGAAGGATATCCACTAAATACTTTGAATCTAATACAACTTACTGAGCTAACTAACTCTGTGTTGAACAAAACAACCTCTGTTCAACTTACAATATTCTCAACAATATTCTCACAGCTAGACAGTAATTGATATTCTATCTTAAGCTTGAATGATGAAAGAGATCAGTAAGAGAAAGAGTAAACATATCAATTCAGTTACCGAGAGATTCATCCGTTGTACATGAGAATCTATTTGTAGTAGAAGGACACCAACGGTCAAATCTTCTTTGTGGACACATGGCAAGTGTCCGTTGGAAGGCCGCCCATAGTACCAGAATACAACAGACTCTGAGCAAATGAATCGTGGCCGTACCGAACTTGTAGTGTGCCGAATATCCTCTGAAATTGTCTTATACTAGACAAGTAGTTGGAAGGATATTTTCATACGTGGCATTCGTTCATTTGATACAATTAGTTGGCTTGTCAGACTGCACAAAAGTGAGTGGAGTAGGAGTAGTAAACAACTAGTTGATCGTGGTTAGACGTATGCTTTCCTCAGATTGCTGTTAAAGCAAGACATTAGACGTGCTTTATTAGACCAAGTCTAAAGGAGTTAGACGTCCTCATCTAACTCGTCTAACTGCGCGTACCTTTAGACCATGTCTAAAGGAGTTAGACGTGCTTGTCTAACTAGGCATCCATTTAGACCAAGTCTAAAGGAGTTAGACGTCCTCGTCTAACTATGCATCCCTTTAGACCAAGTCTAAAGGAGTTAGACGTCCTCGTCTAACTACGCATCCCTTTAGACCAAATCTATAAGAGTTAGACTACCATGTCTAACTATGTTTCCCTTTAGACCAAGTCTAAAGGAGTTAGACTACCACGTCTAACTACATTTCCATTTAGACTAAGTCTAAAGGATTAAGACTATCACGTCTAACTTCGTTTCCCTTTAGACCAAGTCTAAAGGATTTAGACTACCACGTCTAACTTCGTTTCCCTTTAGACCAAGTCTAAAGGAGTTAGACTACCATGTCTAACTTTGTTTCCCTTTAGACAAAGTCTAAAGGAGTTAGACTACCACGTCTAACTACGCATCCATTTAGACCAAGTCTAAAGGAGTTAGACTAGCACGTCTAACTTTATATCCCTTTAGACCAAGTCTAAAGGAGTTAGACTATCACGTCTAACTACGTATCTCTTTAGACCAAGTATAAAGGAGTTAAACTAACATGTTTACTTCGTATCATTAGCTTTCATAGACCACGTCTAAGTTAGCATGGTCTTATGCACCTGCACAAAACAAAGTAGATAACTTACCTATATTCAGAACTAAGTTTTAATCACATATCATCAAAATAAGGTCGGCATAGAATAAACTTATTTTTTAGTTAAAATAATTTGATCCAACAATTTCCCTTTTTTTGATGATGTTAAAAATTAGTTAAAAGATTAAATCAAATAATTCTAATTGATATATAGAAAAACATTAATCAGTAAGACAACAAAAGATCATATATTCATATTTTCAAAAGGATTTGGGGGAGATTACACAACTTAAACAAAAGTTTCCCAAAAACTGAAAAAAGATTAAATCTTTCCTATTCTTTTCTACCCTTAATTCCCCCTGAGCCTAAGGTCATTTCTTTTTCCCCTTTTTAACATCATCAAGAGCGATAATTCCTAATAAGCTCTTTTGGCCCAATAGGTATCCCGATTTCTTCTTTTTAGCTTAAGTCTTCCTACCTTGAGAATATAGTCGAGAACTCTTTGGTACATCAAGACTATGGAGGACTTAATGAGGATCCCATGTCCTACATTTGAGAGAAGGGAAGGAAAGGAAAGAACAATGACTCACTAAATGATAATCAAGATTGTAACTAATATTTAAAAAAAAAGATTTTGAATGTAGCAGATCCATCATGACACTAGTAAGATTTCTCAGTAAAGTCTATGCTAAATTCCCAAAAAATAATTAAAGAAATAAAGAAACACACTTTGTTGAACACATAATCTTTTACAACCACATTATTAAGTAGGAAAGAGAAAAAACAACACACTTATTCAAAAACTATCTAGATTTCCATTAATAGACAAACATCTTGCATGTGTTTGCAAAGTATTGTAAAACAACAAATGAAAATTTATCATTCCCTATCTAATATAGCGCTCTTTAAGACATCAAAGTCATATGACCATTTAATACATAACAAAATAAAAGAGAATTTTGCTCAACATACTCCATTAGATTAAGAAGTTGACTAAAAACATTCTGTATAATATCTTGTTAGATCCAATTCTAAAAATTAAGTGAATAAATCTTAGAATACAAACTAAATCATTAGAGGAAGAAACCTATCATCCAAAATCTTTTAGTTGAAGACTACAGGCAAACTATTAGAGTGAGAAAAATACCTTGATCTATTATCCTCTGTCTATCACAGAAGATTGGGTGTTTTGATCTTCCAAACTCAGCAATCACCTTCTTCTCTCTCTATGGATCGATGGAGGCTCCAAGGATTGTAGGTGAGAGTGAATTGGGGACCATAACCCATTTTATATGCTTTATTTGATAATTTTATTTTGACCATCACAAAATATAAAATTATCCTAAGGTATCTACACATATATAAATTATCCATATTACTTTCAATATACTCCAAAATCCTTTAATCTTTATAAATCACTTAAAATTGATTTAGCTTAATAATAATAACATATATAACCTTTAGTCAAATAATTTAAATCCATTTTAGAATTATAAATCCATATAATTCAAACAATCTCCCACTTGGATTAAATTATGAACTAAACAATTATACATTATCCTTATGATATCAAATTTTGTTATTATCTAAAAGAATATATTCAAACAATCTTGTCCATTGATTATATCAAATGCAGAACCAAAGCGGCTTTCGTTATCATTATCGTAGCTTAACCGATCAATGATCACAAGCATTAATATAACCAAATGACATAGATCAAATATGGATGTGTAGCATGGAAATTACATGTAATGTGATTTAACATGCCTATTTCCAACTGGTCCAACAAAAACTGTATTGAGATCCATAAAAATAGCCAGAATGGACTAAATGAACACCAAAATTAATACCAAAATGATTAAACCAAAATATATATTACAAATATCCATAGAATAGTATCCCAAAAAACATACAGACTCCCACTAAACTTCAATATCTCTAAGAGATACAACCCCCATATGGGCAACATGCTTATGAAAGACCTTGGGTTGTAATCCCTTAGTGAGCGGATCCGCTATCATGAAGTCTGTTCCAATGTGTTCTATAGATATTTGACCATCCTGAACTCTTTCCTTAACAACCAGAAACTTGATGTCTACAAACTTAGACTTTGAGAAACTCCTATTGTTGTTAGAGAACATTACAGCTGACTGATTATCACATAGTATCTTAAGTGGTCTTTCGATCTCTTTGACTTGTAATCCCATAATAAAATTATTCAGCCATAATGCTTGATTAGATGCTTCATAGCATGCTATAAATTCAGCTGCCATAGTTGAAGAAGCTGTAAGTTTCTGTTTAGCACTCTTCCAAGAGATAGCTCCTCCAGCTAAAAGGAAAATATAGCCTGATGTTGACTTCAAGTCATCTTTGCATCCAGCAAAATCAGAATCAGTGTACCCTATGATCTCAAGCTGATCTGATTTCTTGTATGTGAGCATATATTCCTTAGTTCTTTGTAAATATCTGAATACTCTTTTTACAGCCTTCCAATGATCCAATCCAGGATTATTCAAGTATCTTCCTAACATGCCAACTATGTACGCTATATCCGGACACGTGTATACTTGAGCATACATTAAGCTTCCTACTGCAGAATCATAAGGAATCTTTTGCATTTCTTTGGCTTCAAAGTCACTTGAAGGGCATTGACTTTTATCTATTTTGTCTCCTTTAGCCACAGGGGTATCTCCTGCTTTACATTCATGCATGCCAAACCTTTTTAAAACCTTCTCGATATAGTTCTTTTGTGATAATCCAAGTATACCTTGACCACGATCTCGATATATCTGAATTCCTAATACAAAAGAAGCGTCACCAAGATCTTTCATTTCAAATTTCGTTGAAAGAAATTTCTTAGTGTCGTGCAATAAGCCTATATCATTGCATGCCAATAATATGTCATCAACATATAAAATCAGAAACATAATTTTACTCCCACTAAATTTATGGTATATACAATCATCAACTTTATTTGCCTCAAAACCATATGAGATAACAGCTTTATGAAATTTGTAATACCATTGACGGGAAGCTTGCTTTAGCCCGTAGATGGATTTCTTCAGTTTACAAACTAAGTCCTTTGAATTATCAGAATCAAAGAAATCGGGTTGCACCATATATATTGTTTCATTAATGTCGCCATTAAGAAACGCAGTCTTAACATCCATCTGATGTAACTCTAAATCATAATGAGCTACGAGTGCCATTATAGTTCTAAAGGAATCTTTCGTTGATACCGGAGAAAAAGTTTCCTTATAGTCGATGCCTTCCTTTTGAGTAAAACCCTTAGCAACAAGACGTGCTTTGAATCTCTCAATGTTACCATTCGAATCCCTTTTGGATTTAAAAATCCATTTACAACCAACGGGTTTCGAACCTGCAGGTAACGGAACGAGATCTCAAACGTCATTGTCCTTCATAGACTTTAACTCCTCATTCATGGCATCAATCCATTTTTGAGAATCAGAACTCTTAATGACTTGGTTGAAAGTGACAGGGTCATCTTTTACTTCGTCTATGTCCTCATGTTCTTGTAAGAATACGTAATAATCGTCTGAAATCGTACTCCTTCTTTCTCTAGTGGACCTTCGTAATGGCATAGTTTCTCGAGATTGTTGAGTTTGTTCTTCCAGAATTTCTTCTTGAATAGGTTCAGAAAGCACATTGTCCTTTTCATTATCCACTTGATTAAAATTAAGTGAAACCAAAGGAATAGAAACAAATTCTTCTTCAAAGACAATGTTTTCCTTATCTTTCCTCACACACTCTATATCCTCGAAAAATCGGGCATTTCCCGTTTCAAAAATTGTCTTTACCGTAGGATCATAAAATTTGTACCCCCTTGACCTTTCAGGATATCCAACAAAATAACAACTAACAGTCTTAGAGTCCAATTTCTTTTCATTTGGCCTGTATGGCCTTGCCTCAGCTGGACACCCCCATACATGTAAATGTGTTAATACAGGTTTTCGGCCTGTCCAACACTCATATGGGGTTTTGTTAGTCGTCGCCTTAGTAGGTACCCTGTTAAGGATATAAGTTGCTGTCTTTAGTGCTTCACCCCAAAGAGATTCTGGTAAGCTTGAATTTGCAATCATGCTCCTTACCATGTCCTTAAGTGTGCGGTTTCGTCTTTCAGCAACACCATTTATGTTAGGCGAACCCGGCATGGTGTACTGAGGAACAATACCGCATTCTCTTAGGAATTTAGCAAATGGTCCTGGACGTTGTTCACCTGACCCGTCATACCGACCATAATATTCACCCCCACGATCGGATCTGACGGCCTTAATCTTTTTATCAAGCTGATTTTCAACTTCAGCTTTAAAGGATTTGAACACGTCCAAAGATTGTGACTTCTCTTGAATGAGATATATGTAGGTATAACGCGAGAAATCGTCAATGAATGATATATAATATTGTTGACCATTCCAAGCTGCTGTAGGGAATGGTCCACAAATATCAGTATGTATCAATTCAAGGACTTCCGTCGCTCGGTTAGCTTCAAATCTCCTTACACTCGTTTGTTTCCCTTTAATACAACTAACACAAACATTAAAGTCAGTCATATCAAGAGGACTTAATATCTCATTTGACACAAGCTTTTCAATTCTCTTTTGAGAGATATGACCTAAACGTCTATGCCATAACAGAGCTGAATCATCATTAGTTAATTTACGTTTTGCACCTCTTGAATTAACTTGCAAGGTTTCATTAAATGAAGCTACAGTTTCTAACATGTATAGATGGTCACAAACAGATAAAAAACCAGAACCCATAACATTTGAATTTAATGATAAACTAAATTTTCCATTTCCAAATGAACCAAAATAACCAAATTTGTCCAATGCTGAAATGGAAATTAAGTTTCGTCTAAAAGACGGTACAACAAAAGTATCATTTAAGTCCAAAAACTGTCCAGATTTTAGTAACAATCTAAAGTCTCCGATAGCTTCAACTTCAACTGTTTCGCCATTGCCCACAAAAATGTATCTTTCAGCATCATTCGGCTTTCGGCAATTCAGGCAACCCTGCATAGACATACTAATGTGAATGGTAGCACCAGAATCTAACCACCATGTATGTCTAGATGCAGAAACAAAATTAACCTCAGAACAAACAAGGTTGAGAAGTGTACCCTTTTTCACGCGCCATGCATGATACTTGGGACAATCTTTCTTTTGATGTCCTTCTTCTCTACAGAAGAAACAGTTCAAGCCGTTAGACTTTTTCTGTTTCAATTGAGATGGAGCACCCACAGCTACAGCTTTCTTCTTCCTTTTCTTATTCTCTTTGTCTTTGGAAGATGATGCCATATGAGCACTTTCTGTTCGATCATGCTTAATTCTCTCTTCTTCTTGAACACAATGAGATATCAGCTCATTAAGTGTCCATTTATCCTTCTGGCAGTTATAACTTATTTTAAGCTGCCCAAACTGAGAAGGAAGAGAAATCAAGACTAAATGGACAAGCAGTTCTTCAGACAGCTCTAACTTAAGGTCCTTAAGTCTTGAAGCAAGATGAGACATTTCCATAATGTACTCCCTAATATTCCCTTTGCCATTATACTTGAGTGAAACAAGCTTAGCTAAAAGCGTACTTGTTTCAGCCTTCTCGTTTTTCTCAAAACGCTTCTCAAGTGCATCTAGGAATGCTTTAGCATCATTGTCTTCCGACAAATTGCCCCGAAATGCTTCTGGAATAGCACGTTTCATGATCATTAAGCTTACACGATTCGAACGCTCCCACTTTTCCAGCTCTCTTTTATCATCAAGAGTACTTGATGCTGTAAGAGATGGGGGGCGTGCGACCCTAAGTGCAATGTTAAGATCCATGCACCCGAGAACAATCATAACGTTCTCTTTCCAGACTTTATAATTAGTTCCATTAAGCATAGGAACTGCATTAACATTACCTATGATACTTGAAATGTTAACTGTAATAACAGAGAATATAAAATAATGTAAGCTCACAAAATAATGTGCATATATATTTAATAATAATGTAACTCATATTATTGTGCATCCATCAACAAGAAACCGACACAACATCAACACCTAATCTTTTGACTAAAAGTGTTAACCTGTAATTGGCAACTTGGTCCAGTACATAAATATTGACAACAAGACCTGTCAAACAATGGATTTATCTTTGGACAAATTCAATGTTCACATGGCAACCTAATAATTGTCACATATTTTAATACTGCAACAATCCATGTCAATGTACAAACATCTACCTTACTTTGGGCCGGTGAATATTCATACAATGTCATGTCTCATGCCCAGCATATAAAACAAGACAATTACAGCAAGAGGCTAATTTTATAGCATGTTACTCAACTATCCTATTTTACAATGTAAGACGTCATAAAATTGCACGAAAGAGTTATAATTCACATATATGCTCAAACAATAGACAAACAAAATCATTTTAGATCGAATAGGGATAATCGCAAAAGGTTTAGTCAATTACAGACCAATCCTAACCCCATCGATCTAAAAAAAACAAAGAGGGGTTGCATCCAACATTGAAAATCACTCATTCATTGATTTTCACCCCCAAAATTGTTCAATTCATCATATAATGAATGATCAAACAATAATCCTTAACATGCATCAGATAATTTTGCGCAAATAGACACATGCAAAACAAACCCTAAATTAATTCTGAAAAATTGATTCCAAAATAACCCTAATTGATTACTTGTAGTCTAACAAATCCATGCTCTGATACCAATTGTTAGATCCAATTCTAAAAACTAAGTGAATAAATCTTAGAATACAAACTAAATCATTAGAGGAAGAAACCTATCATCCAAAATCTTTTAGTTGAAGACTACAGGCAAACTATTAGAGTGAGAAAAATACCTTGATCCATTATCCTCTGTCTATCACAGAAGATTGGGTGTTTTGATCTTCCAAACTCAGCAATCACCTTCTTCTCTCTCTATGGATCGATGGAGGCTCCAAGGATTGTAGGTGAGAGTGAATTGGGGACCATAACCCATTTTATATGCTTTATTTGATAATTTTATTTTGACCATCACAAAATATAAAATTATCCTAAGGTATCTACACATATATAAATTATCCATATTACTTTCAATATACTCCAAAATCCCTTAATCTTTATAAATCACTTAAAATTGATTTAGCTTAATAATAATAACATATATAACCTTTAGTCAAATAATTTAAATCCATTTTAGAATTATAAATCCATATAATTCTAACATATCTATGGTTATAAGAGCAGGTACTTCTATAACAAGAATATTCCTACAATTATCCCAAAGCTTAGTCACAATTCACAAAGGAGTAATGTATCCATATGTTAGTAGAAAAAATCAAATCAAGAGATTGAATTAAGAACCACTCTTACAAAAACGCTTTGTCATATCTCCTATGGCACAACAGGTGGTGCTAATGATCAATATTGACATGACATTCAAAGTGCGCAATAATTAGAAACAAAGGAATATATTGCCAACCAACTTGCAACTGCAATTGAGATTGAACCAAGTAAGACCCAAGCTTCTTCGTTGAGAAGTCAATTTGAGATTTTTAGCTGCGAATAAAATATATAATAGAGAAATAAAAAAGATTTTCAATATACTTAATCAAACTGTTGATGAAACAGAACAATAATTTACTACTATGAATCAAACTAAATCTATAATCTCAACATTTTCACAAGCAATTGATGAGAGATGAATTCACTTATAAGGTATATCCCACATGAAAATCAAATCCTAGCATCCATCACTAAACAAGCACATAACTAATAAAACATAATGAAACACAATTCAGACAGTCTTTTCAACTCTCTACAACAACATACATTCACTTCATCAATTCCCAACATATAATTCAAACTGTTTTCTTCCATGAATCAATCTAACATAATAAAGTTTACTAACCTAACATTATTAACCTAACAAACTGTCAGACTAGAAATCGACGCCCAAAAATTGGTTTCAAAATGGTACCTGGATGAAGGAATCAATTAATATCTCAATGCGCATTTTCATCGAATGAAACTACCAAATGAAAATTGTTTTCTCGAAACAATGAACCACCAATAACAACGGAATCATAAACCACATAAATAAAAAATTCAAAACGAAATGATGATAAATGCATGAAGAATGGAGGACAACTATGTCAATGGATCTATTTCTACATAATATGAACGGTAATGAATAACGAATGAGAATAGATATATTATAAAAACAAATAGGAGGAGAAATTTATGTGGAAGAGTAAGCAGATGTGGTCCGATAAGAGGTTTGTTCAATCTTGTAGAGGTGGGGAGAAGAGTTGAAAGCGCTGGGAAGAGGAGCGACCGAGAGAGGGAAGAAGAAAGAGGCAGTCGTGGGCTAGGACATAAAATAAGAATAATTATTACCGAATCATTATTACCGAGGGCGTAATAATGCTCTAGGTAATATTTCAACATCACTAAGGGCGAAGGAATTCTCCCAGCGATAATAATATATCTGAGAGCGGGAGAATGCTCTTGCATCTAATTCTCGGTAATTGTGCTAATTCTACTAGTGTGCATTCAGGAAAATATAACGTAAATTTGTATGGGAACCTTGACTGATTTACGTAATTTCATGCATGACCTTAATTGTTCAATTTTGAGCTTAGACAAAGTGGATAATTTACTAGCACAAATTCTTGTAATGGTATGCAACTCAGAGAAGATTTTTTCACATTCCTTTTTCGATTTAATGGATCATATTTTGATACATTTAACTTATTAATAAAAATAAAATGTCTTGTTCAATACTGTAATCTCTTGAAAACCCTTTGTTTTAGTTTCCGTAAAAAGCTCGAGGTTCGAGAATTTTTGACATCTGTTTACGTATCATAATTTTTTTTTAAAAATAAAACATTATTTTAATTTTTTTCATATGTTCCCTAACTGCTTTTGAAATTAATTAAAAACAATTAATTTGGGGTTAAATTTTAAATAATTCGGAGATTTGCGATAATTAAATTATAATTTGATTTTTTTAGAAATCCGTTGTTTATAATCAATTAAACGTAATTAATTTATAAGATTATTTATTTTGAAACAGAGTCGCCAATTGATTTTTGAAAATCAATAAAAATAACATACATATACAAACATATTGGCCAGAGTTTCTTTTAATTCGTAATTTAGTGATACTCGGGAAAAGACTTTAGCGCTTCATCCTTGGTACCCATTTTAAAAACAGTTTCTACTTATAAATTTGGCTTTCAAAAATCGGTTGTATAACGTTTTATTTTTACCGATTATTCTTTCGGTCCTAGGCATGCATATGTTTTAGCGTTATTTAAAATACTATAACAACAATATTTAAATGCTGGTACCTGTTGCGGATGACGTTGACTAGGGAGAAAAATACCCGAAAAACATCAGTTTTTAAAGGTATTAGGATTTAAACATAAATCCAAACATGTCTTTGTCAAAATATTTTTTTTGAATTATCCCAAAACTATTTTCAAAACATTTTTTAATTTTTTTGGGATTTTAAGAAAATGATTTGAGGTTCCAAATTTACAAAAATAATTTTGGGATTTGAAAAGGTGAACCAAACAGGCCTTAGGACCGGTGTCAAAGGACTTGGGTTCTTTTTCATTGATCGGGGTTCAGGACCCTCAGTCAAATCCATCAGTCGAGGCTAAGAAACCTCGGTCCCTAGATGGGATTTATTGGTCGGGGTGTAAAAACCTCCCGTCCTTGTTAGCTCTGGGCTAAGTTCATCTGTCATATGTTTGTGAATTCTCAATTAAGGTCGAGATTATTTGGTCATAGATTTGACCTCTCGATCCTCGGTGGAAGTCATCGGTCATAAATTTAGAATTTTTGCTATATGTCTGACTTCTCGTTCGGACCTCTCAATGCTGTTGGAATCCATCTATCCTAGCTCCGGGATTTTCGGTCCTATGTCTTCCATCTTGGTTGGATGTAAAAATAATTAGTCGAACCTCTCGATTCTATGTGAAGAACATCAGTCAAACCTCTCAGTCTTGGGCTAAGTTTTTGATCGGACCTCTCAGTCCTAGGATAACAAGCCTTGGTCCTTAAGAACATCAAAATTGTAGGTTTTACAATTTTTACGGGGTTTGAATTCTTCGATCCAAGGACTTGGGTAGCTTCACCAAGTTCCTAGGATCATTTTGATCATCATTTTAAGTTATCAATTAACTTGATTGATGATCAATTTGTTCAAAAAAATTTGTAGCCAAAATGTTGGGTTTTTGGTTTTAAAGTTGTTTTGAGATGAAAAGAGTTAACCAATAGCTTTTTTATACTTCATACACTTGATTGGTACCAAAATAAGAACATTGACTGTTCATTTAGATAATTCAAGAACTAAATTTTTTTAATTATTTTGAAAATTTTGATTTTGATAAAACATGATCGGGATGGATCAAACATGATCCAAACCGTTGTTCAACATCATTATAAACATGTTTGGAAGTTTTATGGGTTGTGATCCTCAAGGATTAGCACAAGAACAACAAACCTGTTTTTTTTAATTTAAATTTGAGTTTTTCTTTTCAAGACCGATTGATATGTTCTAGCTTTCACAGAGAGCTCATAAATGATCATAAAATTAATTTTCAATCATCAAATTCAAAAATCAAACAACATACAAGCTTATGAAGATTGAACTATAAAAATTTCAATTTCAAACTAAAATTATGAATTAATGAATTATTGAAAGCTTACCAAGAATTAGAGAACACTCCTTAGACCTTAGGAAATATTTTGGGATGCATGGATCCAAACCATAGTGTCTTACACAAAATTTGAAAAATCCAAAGTTTTGAGCTTTAATGGTGGATTTTCAAAAATCTTTGATTCAGGGCTTGAGATGTTATCTCTTGCCTTCGAATTTATTCAAGTAGTCTATTTGTAGTTGTCCAAGGTCGAATGTTCCATCCAAGTGGATTGAATCATCCGAAAGTCATTAATGATGTTTTGGCTGTTCGTGGATTAACTTTGTGATATAAGCAATGATTGTGCCTATAAATGTAGGGGAATGATCACTTTGGTAGGGTGATCATTTCACCTTTTGAACGGAGTCAATCCATCCTGAAATGACAAAATTTCATCTTTGAAAAATCAATGATAACTACGGATGGTTATCCATCTAGCGTCGTGATGGAGAAGATGATCATCGAACGAAACGACATCGATTCGTGGGGAAATGTGAACACTGAGAGTTCCTTCCACGTTCCGTCTAGGCACCATTGCGTTTGGGCATTCCGTTAGCGATTCATCTAAAGGAACGTTAGCTGATCAGATGCGATGCGGGCACGCGCTTCTTCGTTTACGCGTGCGGGTCTAGAGCGTTGATGGGATTACAACGCTCATCTAGTTGTTGTGTTTTTGACTGTAGATTCTTCTTTGAGTTTCGACTACACCCAATTACTGATTTATTTTTATTTTAAAACCTTAAGGGTTTGTTTGAAATTAATTTTTCTTAATCCATTTTGGCTTTAATTTTAATCTTTTTAAATGCACAAAATATCAAAATAAATATGACAAATATTTTTCCAATTTTTTTTTTCTGGTTAATTTTTAGGTTAAATAAATAATTTTAGGGATGAAATGGGCACATAATTAAATCATAAATTATTTATTTAAATCCCTTAATTTTTCTAAAATTATTTTAAGATAAAATGAATACATCATATATCCAAAATAATTTTATTTTTTGTTTTGACCATTTTCCTTAATTAATTAGGTTTTAATTATCACAATAATGAATCAAATTAATTTTTTTAATTATGTTTTGGCCATGGAGTTAATTATGTTGATTTTATATACTCAAAAATAAATCAAAATAATTATTATTTTTTGGGAAAAACGATTAGAACTATTTCATTAAAATTCCTAAAGTGGGAGAGTTAGAAATCAAAGCTAGACAAACCCTAGCTATGATTAAGGATGACAAAAGGCCCTAAAAAGAATAATTAGTAGCATTCATAAATTCTAAAAATACAGAGATTATAAAGAAAAAATACTACATTCAAACCTAACTATCCTAGTTTGGCATTTTCGCATGCTATTCGTTTTTATTGAGAGATCTTCTTCCCCTTCCTATTCCTCTTCTCCTTCCTCTGACGATGAAAGGAGATTGTATTGAAGATGATGATGATTATTTTTGTTTCTCATTTTGAATTCACTCTTTGTACGAGCCCGTTCTGATCTGATATAAAGAATTGTTTCTGAGAATTTCAAGGATTTTACCTTTGTTATCTTCAACTTGAATTTATGTGTTCTTGTCTTCCTTATTTTCTCCTTCACCTTCAGACTCCACATTTGTTTTGGAATCTTCTTTATCTCCTTTTGAATTCTCTATTTCAACTTTGAAATTATGGGTATCATCCTCTTGAGTTTCCTTAACAACAACTTGAGGTTCATCTTCAATTTCCATCATGATCCTTCGCATTATAGCAATTTTTCTTTTCCTTTTCACCGTGATTCCCTTTATGTTATTTCTTTCACTTTTTCCTTTTTCCCAGAATCCTTCTTCCTTTCTTCTATAACTGTTTAATCTTTGAGTTTAGCCTCCTTTGTTCCTTTCTTTTTCTTTTCTACTTCTTGGCTTTTCTAGTTTTTCTACTCTTCTTCTTTAGTTTTATCACATTTATTATGTAGGAAAATATTACAAAAAGCACACCTCTTTGGTTTCCATTCATAGGGTGCACTTCAATGCTAATTCTAGCAAAGGACAAGTGCTCTCCTCCTTCATTTATTGGGTCCATATATAATAGTTTCTCAATTGTTCCTACAAAATGACTAATTGCTTCAGCATTGTACATGTGGGTTGAAATGTTCCAGAGTTTGAACCAAATCTGGGTCGTTTCCTTTGGTCTACTCTATAGATTCATCTTTTCTGACCACTTTTCCAGCTTCATTCAATTTTATCCTATGTATTTATACCCTTTCTCTTGGATTTCTTCAGATTTGAGCCCTTTTTGAACTACAAGAAGTAGAGGTCATGTATATTTGCATAAACTTTTTCAAACCTCTTTTCTCCCCATTGTTTAATTATAGCCTCTTTGGTAGTTGGGAATAATACTTTGTTTTCCCAATAAAGTTTCCAACAACCATAAACTCCTAGTCTTCAATAAATTTCATTTACTTTAAAAGGCAGTTTGAATTCAAAAAGAGAGTTGAGTACCTCTACCTTTGATTGGATATCCCCAAGTAGACTTTTCCTTTGTATGCATGATCTTCAAATTTCTTTTCTACTTTATTCTTCCATAACTCGTTGAATTTCCATGTTTAATTACTCTTAATAATGTAGGTCTTGATTTTAGGAGCCTTCATCAGCTCCTTCATTGCATCAACTGACCATTTAACTATCTCCTCATATTCTATTTTTTTTAGTAAATTATAATCCTAGAGATAATGAATATTGAGTTGGATTGTTATTTGTTGAACTTTCTCTTTATTGATTGTAATTTCTCCCTTTTATCATCCATCAAGAGCTTGGTAAGTTGGTTTATAAGACCAAATAGGTTGGCTATTTCAATATAACCAATATTCAAAAATTCTTTCTTCTCCTATTTTTCTGCTATATTTTCTTTAGAATTTTTATCAGCAATCGGTTCCTTACCATTGTTGCATTCTTTGTTTTTCTTGGATAATTTTTTCAGCAATCCTATCAATTTTCTTTTCAGCTACCTCCCTTAAATCTTCCGTTACAAATTCTTTAACTTCCTTATTGCTTTTCTTTCTTCCCATTTTAATGAAAAACAGAACACAACAACAAAGCAACAAAGAAAATAAATTATAGAATAGGGTACTCCAGAAACCCTAGATAATACAGAATAGTGTAAACCAAAAACCTTCAATCAAGCTTTGTAGATGAATGATCGACCTAGTAATTAGAGCTAATACTGTGTCGTTCGTGACAATTGTGTCGTTCATGCCGATTGCGCTGATCGTGCACACGATTGACAAGCGACACTAAGTAACTCATAGGATTGACTTTATCGATAGAGACGGGGGTCTGGCTATTGATGAAGGCTTATGAAAAACGGTTTGAAAGAAATCATGTTAGAGATTTATTCACTTTCTATTCTACGCAAACACTTGTAAACACTTGAAATAGATTCAAGGCAGAATTGTTTACTTGGGTTTGAAGCTGAAGATGAAATATGAAAAGATGACAGAAATGAAGAACACAACAGTTTGTTTATGGATGTTCAGAGAAACTCTCCTACGTCACCTCTTATTCCAACCACCGGAAGGATTCACTATAATAGGATTCGAATCAAATACAGTTTACACACATTTAGCTAACTATTGAACAGAACACACTCTATTCAATATATAATATGAAGAGTATCACACACAGTACAATCAGAAAGCATCTTCATAGTATGAATATTCAAAGGCTTGAATTCTCTCTCTTGAATAGCAAGAAGAATTGTAGATTAACTCTTTGTAAAATCTGGCAGTTCGTAAGGCTCATTGTCCGTTGTCCTTGAAATTTGTTAAATACTGAGTAGGAGCTAACGGTCGAATCTTTTAGAATGATAAGTGGCACTCTTCCATTGGAAAGCCTCCATTGTACACAACAGGTTCTGAGCACAAGGATCGTGGTCGTACACCACCGGTAGTGCGCCGAATATTCCATCAGAGATGTACCTGCAAAACAAGTAATATGAGGAAAATTCTCTTACGTGGCATTTGTTGGTTGGTTGCATATAGCTGTTGTACTGATCTTATCTAGAAAGTGGAGTAGGAGTAGGGTACAACTATAGCAGGTGGGTAGGCGTGTGTTAGCTTCAAGCATACTGTTTAAGCTTAGCATTATACGTATTTCAGTTAGACGACCTTGTCTAATGAAATCAAACGTCCCCGTCTAATAACAGAGTCCATTAGACCGCTTAGTCTAATAGAATTATACTTACGTCTAATTACAATCACTTCAGACTAATCTGAAGGAGTTAGACTTACGTCTAACTTTCACTTAATTAGACTACACGTCTAATTATCCAATAACCATTAGACTGCACGTCTAACTCCACTGAGTTTGACTGCACGTCTAAATCTGGTTCTACCTCAGACTTGTCTGAAGGAGTTAGACTTACGTCTAACTTTCACTTAATTAGACTACACATCTAATTATTCAATAACCATTAGACTGCACGTCTAATTCCGACATCTATTAGACTGCACGTATAACTCCGTCGAATTAGATTGCACGTCTAATTCTTTGCATTCATTAGACTGCACGTCTAACTCCGCTGAGTTAGACTGCACATCTAATTCTTTGCATCTAATACCAAAATCAGTCTAATGACCCTCATTAGAGCCAAATCTTATGAAATATGATTTCGATACACCTGCATCAAAACTCATAAGTCATTTCATCATCAAAATCTCAATGGTTAAATTATTTCAACACTTAGTCAAAATAATTTAACCCAACAATTTCCCCCTTTTTGATGAATAAATTGAAAACCTGCATATATATACCAAAATATGCATTCATCAATAAAACAAACCCTTGTTCACTTACATCAAACTTCCAAAAACCAATATTCAGAAAACCATCAAAGAAACATTGTTTGAAGGACTTTAAATAGAGTAGAATAAAAGAAATTGTCGTTTTCCCCTTTTAACTCGAGGATCGGTTGGGCACATATCTTGACTGGTTAACATGTTGAGAAAAGGAGGAAAGCTGCGACCACCACGACCGCTTCCACTTGATCTACCACCACGGTCACCACCAATGGCGCGACCTCCTTGATAAACACCATATTGCCTACTACGGCCACCACCATTGCTTCTGCCTCCACGATCACCACCGCTTCGACATCCACCTCTCTTGGTTGGCCTATGGTTATCATCGTTTCTTGGAGCTCGTGTGGATCTAGTGCCGGTTGAAACACCGTCACTTCTTCTACTTAACTCGCCTTGGTTGATTCTAGGTTGATCTCTTTCAGCATTAGCCTTTGCGTTCTCCTTTGCTTGAAACTTCCTTGCAATGGAGTCAACAAATTAATGTCGTTCACTATCATTTCTCCTTAAACAACCTTGAATTTCCACCATATGATTCTTCACCAGACTGAATTCATCCAAAGTCTCCCTATGAAGGTCATCATTGATGTGCCTTTCAAGGTCCATCATTTCAGATTGACGGCTGAAGAGATTCTTTTCAAACTTGAAGAAGTTTAAATTTGAGACATGAGTCTCATACATGTTCTTCTTCAGGGTGTTATCCAATTCAGTAAAGACTTTGATAACCTCGGAAAAACCCTTTTTTCTTCTTCTTGGGTGTTCATGGCCTTTATCATGCTCTTCTGAAGGGATGAGAGCATAGACTTCATATATTTTAACAGCTTGTTACCTTCAGTAGAGGATTCTTCATTTGATGAAGTCACTTGAGACTCTACTGCCATACTTTGAATTGGCTCAAAGTGAGTATGGATCTGCATGGATTGCTCCAGTTGATCCTTCTTAGCTCCCTTAGCAGCTTCATTCTCCTCCTCTTCTAACAGTTCTTCTTCAGCTCTCTGAAATCTCTCAAATAGATTTCCAGAGTAGTGAAGATGAATGTTGATATTTTCATGAACATTTCCCACAATGGTGTTGGGGAATAGACGGGGCTTTACAAAACTTGTGTGTTGATCCTGTTCCTCCTCAGATGAGGAACTTCCTTCTTCATCATTCTTATCTTTGGAGGGTTCCCCCTCAGATCTGACAATCTCTGGCTGAGTTACCTCAGCCACTTTCTCTTGGGCTTCCTCTGTTCTCACAACAAAGGATATCACAACATTTTCTTTAATAGGAGCTTGAGCAGCCTCCTCATCAGTATCTTCTTCAAGAACTTCTTCTTCATTCGTTACAAGAGCTTGTTCAGGCTCTTGAACAATTACTTCTTCTTCTTCATGAGGGTTCTCTTGAATGGGTTGCTCTAGAATGCGTCTCTCTTCTGCAGACATATTCCCGAATTCAATCAAGAGAGCAGCGTCTAGCTCATCGGCATCATTGTCAGCATCAAGGATGTCCATTGGTTCATCATCATCAAATGGCTTTGCACCAGAGCATTTAGCGCCATGAACGTATCGGGAAGCAACTGAGACGTAGTTTTCCATTATATCATCAGCCTCTTTAACACTTTCACTTCAATTTCAGAACCTTTCTCAACAGGGTTGAAATTAGCCTTTCTGGCTTCAAGAATTGGAAAAAGGGCTTTTCCACATAGGCATGCTTCAACGAGATCTTTTCTCTTCAGAGTCTCAGCTACCTCTGAAGTTTTAGCCCACTTGAGAACTTTCTTCTCATTGGCTACACGCTTCTTCCACTCTCGGGTTATCGCAGAATTTAACAGAGTTTCATTGTACTTGGAAGACAATCTTTCCAGCGACCATGATTCAAAGATTTCAAATTTTTCAGCCGCAATGGCCTTAACTTGATCCAACACGAGGTCAACAATGCTTGTTGCCTCCGATACTTCTTCAGGAACTGTAGTCGCAATATCTTTACCTTTTCCAACAACCTCGACGGGTTTCGGAGTAGGTCTGGGTTCACTGAACACAATTCCGCATGACTGCCTTGCGGACCGCATCAACTCATATGCAGATTGGGGTTTCTTACACAGCTCGGCAGGGAGCTCTACACGAGTAACCTTCCTGGCTAATAAAGAATCTTTTACAACAGATTCATCAGCAACAAGGGTAAGAACAACACCTTGTTCTAGTTGAGCACTTTCTGTAGCACCGGAAACTACTTGATCAGGTTGAACAACAGGAGACACATTCATGTTAGCATTTTCATCATTTGGACTAGCTGACTCAACAGCGGGCCTTTCAGCAGATTCTCTTAAGAGAGAAAAAATAGATTCATCTTGTTCCACTATAGGAACATCAAACATAGGCACAACGGCCAAAGATTTAGAAGAGGTTACCTTCAATGATTTAGACGCGCGGGGCGCCTTCGTCTTCTTTTCCTTTGAGACACCAGATCTCGAAGGCTTTCTTAAAATGGTTGACGGAGTGGATAGAGAGGACATAAGGGTTGCATCAAATATGCATGGACCTTGCTTTAACCTTGAATCGACTGATTCAGAGTCCTTCTTGTTTGAACTTTTCAGACTGGAGGAACTGGCCTCCGATTCATTCAATATTTTCGATCTTTTTGCCCTTGTTGACATAACAGAAGCAGACGGTTGTTTGGATCAGGTAGAGAGCTTTCCACCTGTTTGATAACTAGATGCACCAGAGGCACATTCTATGTTGTTCTTCATTCGTATCAGGGTACTAGCAACGTTAAGGGCAGAGAATACCCTCGGAGAATTGATATGCTCTAGTTCACCTACGGGAACCCCCAAATGCTCCATCAATCGACTCAGTTGAGCCGCATACGTTATGCTTTCCTTGTTTGATTGACAAATCGAAAATTAGAGGTTCTGGAAAAGGGTAGATGCCCAGTTTACCTGGATTCCCTTTGAAATAGCGCACATATAGTCAAAATGGTCTTGACTATAGAGATGGAAGGTGCCAGATTTCCCTTTTAGCGCTTTTGCTACCACGTCGTTCAGAAAAATGAAATGGGGTTTGAGTACCTTCTTATTTCCATTAACATGGACCATCGAACCATCAGCAGAGAAGGTCTTCTTCATCTCTTGCATGACTTCTGATGAAAGGATCAAGTCGAAAGTGTGGCCCTCCATCGGAAGTTTAAAGAACTCCGCATATACGGTTTTCATCGAAGGAAAACTCCACGCCATTGACGGTTGCTACAATGGATTCACCCACCATAGATGCAGATTTGAAGAACTCGCGAACTTCTTTCTCATAGAATATGAACGGACCACCGAGATACTTCCTCAACCCATAATACTCTAGGGTTCTGAACATATCCACCACTTCCGGTTGATCGAAAGTGTACACCGATGGAAAATCAACCTTCAAAGTACAATGACCCAAAGTGATTTTCTTGTTCACCATTTTCGAAAGAATATGAACCGACACAAGATTTCAGAGAGATTTAGAGAGAGAAATGCAAAGAAAACTAGGGTTCTTAAGGATTTCGAGAGATGAAAAACTTTCAAACTCATGCACTAATGTCCTTATATAGATAGAGAAGAGATACACAGAATAACCGTCACTTTTCTCAAGGGTATGGCCCATCAATAAATGTTAGACGTCCTTTTTCAAGGAGTCATCATTAAAAATGAGGGTATATTAGTCATTTTCTCTAAACTTGAAAGACACGTGTCTTCATGTTGATAAGAGATGACTATTTAATATTTTGAGCGGGAAAAACGGATATATCCTCACGTGGGACAACTGTCCTTGATCAGTCTAATCGGTACGTAGTTAGACGTTTTTCTTACAGCAAAAATCCATATATTCAAACGTCTATTAGACGGATGGGTCTATTAGATGCATACGTCTAATTCTGTGTAGTATATCAATACGTCTAATGTCTATTAGACGTGTACGTCTAATTCCGCATAAACACCACGTGTTAGACGTGTGTTTGATTAGACGTGAGCATCCTCTTGCTCATGACGTAAAAACGTCTAACGTCTATTAGACGTGTTCCTCTAATCGCGTAGGTTTAACATCTCAACATATAGACTTAGATGTATAAATTTTGAGCAAAATATGTCTAAGTACAAGCCGTTTCTTTTAGAAACACTTGTCTAATAGACCGATTAAGAATATTCGTCTAGAGGGTATATCCTTACTTCCAAAGTAATTTTCCCTCTTATATGAACCGAAGAGTAAAATAGACAGTTTTGTGGTCCAAAGACCAAAAACATTTTTCACAAATAAAAACATTTATCTACTAGAATGGAAAAGGCCATTGTTGATCTTCCAAACTGTGTACTCAAAAGTGTATTCTTCTTGCTTCCTTCCTGCAGTCCTCCTGCATCACCTACAAAAGAAACTATTTACACATTTTGGTACCCATATTTAAATGGGTCCTCGATCAATTAGTCCCTTAGAAATCTATATTTGAGTTATTCTTATGGATTTCTCGTTTTGTGTTGTGATTAATGCATAAGATTTTGACTTAGCAGATGACTTCCTACTAGCCACTGATCCTTTGACTTTTGAAGAAGATTTTCTTTTAAAACTCCTTGACTTAGAGTCAGGTTTTAAATTGCCAGACTTATTAGCTGCTTCTAGCTTATTCTTAATCCAGCTAACAGTAGGCGAAACATAAACTATTTCATTTTTGAAAGCAACTTCTTCATGAATAGGATCAGATTCAATATCAGTCATACTCCCTTTGACAAAACTTATGGGCTTAAATTTGTCAGATGAGTTGGACTTTTTGCATGATAGATTAGGGTCATTTCTATCAAATCCCAATCCGGATCTAGATCCA
Organism: Impatiens glandulifera; assembly: GCF_907164915.1. Lineage (NCBI taxonomy): Eukaryota > Viridiplantae > Streptophyta > Magnoliopsida > Ericales > Balsaminaceae > Impatiens > Impatiens glandulifera. Next base: position 28,604,722 of record NC_061865.1, read on the forward strand.
GCAGGTTTCAACATACTGATCTGATGTTTGACAGCATCTCCTAATCTTGTCCATGCACAAACAACATAGTTTAACCTTTTGTTTTCAGATGAAAGAGTTTGAATATGTTCTTTGAGCATCTCATTCTCAGATGAGATCTCTTCAATATTCTTTTCAAAAACATTTGACTCTTCAGCTTGAGACATATTTGGTTTGTTTATATCTTGTGAAGATTTAGTTTCATTTAGGGATTCTGCTAGCTTTCTGTACTTGATGACCATGTCATCTAGTGCAGCTACCAGTTGTTTCCTTGAAAACATTTCGGAAGAGAAGTCAAATACCTCAGTCTCCTGTGTTCTTTCTTCATCTTGTCTTGCCATGAAGCAGGTCACCTCTTCTTCATCACTTTCACTGGATGAAAAGTAGGAACTACAGCTGCTTCCTCTATTCTTCCCATCACCTGACATAAGAACCTTCAACTCTTTTCCATCATCCTTGGCATCTTCACATTTCGGCTTCCGGCATTCCGATGCATAATGACCTTTAATACCACAGTTAAAACAAGTAACATTAGCTTTAGATTTTTTATTGTCATTAGAATTTGAAGAGTTTGAGTTAGAGTTTCTCTTCTTCATGAAGTCGCCAAACTTCTTCACAAAGAGAGACATGGCATCGCTGCTCAGTTGTTGAGCTGCCATCTTCACATCCGGAGCGGTTGGTGGCTCTTCATCAGTCACCAGCGCCTTGGCAATGATAACGGATGTGGGTTGATCTTCTTCCATCCTACAATTCAGCTCAAACTCATAGGTAAGAATGGCAATTTAAAACCGCCCCGCGAAAACCGAACCGAATTGCTCCGTTTGGGACGGTTTTTCCCCGTAACCGAACGGAGATGGGGCGGGGATGGTATTTGTGTCCCCCTCCCCGAACCGCCCCGATCTCACCCCGATTATACCCCGAACACTATAAAACATAATTAAATATATTAAATTTCCAATATATTTATTTTTCCACTACATTTTATAATAGTTGTAAGTTTATTTCTTTATAATAATATAAAATTTCAATATATTATATTAAAAATTTGTTTATATAATTTTTTTTATAATTTTTATAATTTTTTTTAAAAATATTTTATTAAAACGGTGCCCCGCGCGGATCCCCGAAACCGAATAAAACTGAACGGGGCGGGGATGGTATTAAAAAAATCCCCGAAATAGAAACGGTGCGGGGATGGTAAATGCATTCCCCGCCCCGAACCGTCCCATTGCCATCCCTACTCATAGGCCTTGAGATCAGCAAAGAGATCAAAGAGAGAGATCTTGTTAAGATCTTTGGACTCTCTCATCGCCATTGTCTTTATGTCCCATTCCCTTGGAAGAGCACGCATGACCTTGATAGCAAGCTCTCGGTTGTTATAGGTTTTTTCTAAGATAGACAAAGATGAGACGATTTTGCTGAATCTGGTGTCGAAATCGTTCATTGTTTCACCAGGACGCATCTTTAAGCTGTCGAACTGTTGAGTGGCAACCATGATCTTGTTTTCCTTAGTTTGCTCGTTTCCCTCACACAGTTGGGTGAGTCTGTCCCATACCTCTTTGGCAGTATCGCATTCGATAATGTAGTTGAACATGTTGTTGGGGTTATTCTGCCTCTTTTCATCAGCGGTCCAGTCAGCCTTCTCCTTATCAATCTTGATAGGACCTTCTGTGACAACGCTCCACATGTCGTCATGAAGAGAAGAAAGATGAGCACGAACATTTTTCTTCCAAACAATATAGTTTTCTCGAGAGAAAGTTGGAATGGTTGTAGCACTGGCATCTTTGGTTATGGTCGATATATTTCAGGAAAGGCTTGAGTATAGAAATAGGGCTCTGATACCAATTGATAGGATCGGCTTTATCGATAGAGACGGGGGTCTGGCTATTGATGAAGGCTTATGAAAAACGGTTTGAAAGAAATCCTGTTATAGATTTAATTCACTTTCAATTCTACGCAAACACTTGTAAACACGTGAAACAGATTCAAGGCGGAATTGTTACTTGGGTTTGAAGCTAAAGATGAAATATGAAAAGATGACAAAAATGAAGAACACAACAGTTTGTTTATGGATGTTCGGAGAAACTCTCATACGTCACCCCTTCTTCCAACCACCGGAAGGATTCACTATAATATGATTCAAATCAAATACAATTTACACACACTTAGCTCACTATTGAACAGAACACACTTTGTTCAATATACAATATGAAGAGTATCACTCAACTAAATGAGTTTTTGATTCTAGCTCTCTCTCTTGATTCACACACAGTACAATCAATAAGCAGCTTCACAGTATGAATATTCAAAGGCTTGAATTCTGTCTCTTGAATAGCAAGCATAATTGTAGATTAACTCTTTGTAAAATCTGGCAGTTCGTAAGGCTCATTGTCCGCTGTCCTTGAGATTTGTTAAATACTGAGCAAGAGCTAACGGTCGAATATTTTAGAATGATACGTGGCACTCTTCATTAGAAAGCCTCCATTGTACACAGTAGGTTCTGAGCACAAGAATCGTGGTCATACACCACTTGTAGTGCGCCGAATATTCCATCAGAGATGTACCTGCAAAACAAGTAATATGAGGAAAATTCTCTTACGTGGCATTCGTTGGTTGCATATAGTTGTTTACTGATCTTCACTAGAAAGTGGAGCAGGAGTAGGATACCGCTATAGCACGTGGGTAGGCGGGTGCTAGCTTCAAGCATACTACTTAAGCTTAGCATTAGATGTATTTCAGTTAGACGACCTCGTCTAATGAAATTAAACATCCCCGTCTAATAACAGAGTCCAATAGACCGCCTGGTCTAATAGAATTAGACTTACGTCTAATTACAATCACTTCAGACTAATCTGAAGGAGTTAGACTTACGTCTAACTTTCACTTAATTGGACTACACGTCTAATTATCCAATAACCATTAGACTGCACGTCTAACTCCACTTGGTTTGACTGCACGTCTAATTCCGGTTCTACCTCAGACTTGTTTGAAGGAGTTAGACTTACGTCTAACTTTCACTTAATTAGACTACACGTCTAATTATCCAATAACCATTAGACTGCACGTCTAATTCCGACATCTATTAGACTGCACATCTAACTCCGCTGAATTAGACTGCACGTCTAATTCTTTGCATTCATTAGATTGCATGTCTAACTCTGTTGAGTTAGACTGCACGTCTAATTCTTTGCAATCTAATGCCAAAATCGGTCTAATGACCCTCATTAGAGCCAAATCTTATGAAATATGATTTTGATACACCTGTATCAAAACTCATAAGTCATTTTATCATCAAAATCTCAATGGTTAAATTATTTCAACAGTTAGTCAAAATAATTTGACCCAACAACAACTAACAATGTGACCACAATAAGTGAACCACGACCTTGATACCGTACAAATCGTGTTAATCGTTCCATTTGTGTTGATCGTTTCGTTCGTGTTTCCATGATGAGAGAATTTACTGCCAGAATTTTCGCCGAAAAACTAAAATCTCCAAAGCTTTTTTTTATTTCAATTTTTTATCTTTAACTATGACAAAATAATTATTTAATTTTATATATTGGTGTGTAATTTTTAGTTCTTACAAATACATATGGATATATCCCTTTGAGAGGTATGTACATACATATTTTATATTATCTTTGTACAAAATAATTAAAGATACTTCATAATTTATACCCCTTTTAAATTTAGGTTTATAAAGAGTGTGAAGAATAAGGTGAAAAATAAAGCGAGAATTGAATCATCCATATGCAATGCCTATATTCTAGAACAAGTATCAAAAATTATTTCGTATTATTTTAAATAAAATGTAAATTGCAAAAAAAGACAATTATTTCGCAAAGGAACACGAAAGGGTTAGTGAACAAAAATGAATAACCAATTTTAATTTTTAATTACCTAGGACGTGGAATTGATGGTTCAAAGAGATTTATTTTCAATTACCTACTACTACTGAAAAGATGTTATCAAAGGCTTATAAAGGATTGCGGTCCTATGCTGCGACCCTTGCTGAATTTATTGAAGTCCGACATAAGCAAGAGGTAAAAGTTTTCTTTGATGACAGGGGTATGCACATGAAAGGTTGACCAGGCCAAAGTCTTTTCGTCGAGTGCGATGAACTTTGAAGGGGGAGATAATGTTACGGTCTCCAAATTAATGCATCGGTCCTTGAATAACTGCAGCACCCTTCATCGGTCCTAGTGTGCACTTGGGCTACATTTCTATTTTCTGTTTTAATAGTCTGTTTTGTTTCTCTTTTTTATATTTCTCAAACTGAATTCTGTTATGTTGTTACAACAATAATTCTGAATATTGTGGGGCAAGACAACAACTATATAAGGCTGATTTTTCTTCCCCAAGGAGCTAGGAAATTGAATATTTGAATTCTCTTGTGAAAGTTCTTCACCCCTATTTTATTTTAGGTTTTGAACCTTTGTTTTGGACTGTGTGGTATAGACCAACAATATTCATTTCTCACCTTTGATTCTTCTTTTCTCTTCATCTCAAATTCTTCACTACAAAACTTTTCTGCTTCCCTTTGATTATAGAATTCCCCACTCAGTCTCAGTGATAAATAACTTGATTCTTGAAATAATGAACTCAGAAAGCTAAGTTATAATTCAAGCCTTAACAAAAGGTTGTGTCAAGATAAGAAATTTTGTGACTAGTGCAAAACTTCTTTGAATAAAAATCCCACACATTACCCTAGAAGACTGGACCTAAATTAGAAAAACTTTGATGACCCAAAGTTTTTTGAAAAGTGCAAAAAGGCCAAAGAAAATGAAAGAATACACATAAAGCGGTGGTGATACATATTGTGAGGGTTCAATCTTGGTTGTAGAATAGAAAAGAAGATTGGTAAGTAATTTATGTATTTTTCTTGTATTTAATTGATTGAAATTTATATTACTAACACCTAAATTGATATTTTATAATAGATAAATGAACTTGGAAGACACCATTCCCTTCCTGAAATATTTGAAAAGATATCTAAAAAAGGATGGTACAGGAGTGAAAACAGGTAAACAAAAGTTGTGGTATGTGTTAAACACTACTAAGTATCAATGTTTTATGTTCATTAAAATATTGAAATTTATTTTTTATACACAACTGACTATATTTTCTATTATGTAGAATATAAATCTAAGATGGAGTTGTGGATGGATGCAGTAGGGAATTCCAAGAGCGGGCGTGTGTTTGGAATAAGCTACAAGGGCTGAAAACATGTATTCAAATATAGGCAATCTAGCACACAACTATGCTTGGAGTTAAATACTATTAAAGAAACTATAAGTGCTTTGCAAATACTAAATTCTTAAAAGAAGAAAGAGAATGCACTTCAAAAAGAAGTCAGAATTTTAAGGTAAGGTATATAAAAACAAAAAGAGAGAATTTATAAAGTGTTAGATTTCAATCAATTTGGATTGGTTCATGATAAAGTTTTTATTCAAACCCAAGTACATTCTTTAAATGAAAATTTTCTAGCATTATGGAACAACTCAGGGCAACGAATGATCCCAAATTTTACAACTCTGGATGGATTATGAAGAAGGTTAGTGATTCAATCTTTAATTTGGATAATATGCTTTATATTCAAATGTAAGGGTATGATATTATCATAAAACACTATTCATGTTAGTTATAATCATATAGATTTAAGTATGCTGAATTATTGGTTTGAATAATTAATAGGTAGATGAAAAAAATAATGTAGTTATTTAGTAAGATCATGTTTAATCCATAATATTTTGAACATGTTGATTTGTCAAATACATAAGCTTTCAACATTAATAGAAAAGGGAAAATAAAGACCAACTCCATCGATTGATTGTAATGTCAATCGGTATTATTCTAATAATACAGATTGGCATTACAACCAATCGGTAAAGCCCATATATATAATACTAGTTGGCATTAATACCAATCAGTATAGCCCTAAAAACCTTAGGAAAAATGGGCGGCAATTTTTCCAGCGTTTATGTAACCATGATATCAATTGGTTTTCATATCAATCGACATTAATCAAGTCATAGTACCGATTGGTAATAATACCAATCGACACTTTTCATTTAAAACATATACCCGAGAGCTTATTTATTTCTCTCTTCTTTCCTCGATCTGAAACCCTCCCCTACTACTATCATCTGAAACCCTCCCCTACTACTATCGTCTTAAAAGAGACCTAAGAAGGTCATGTTGCTGCTGCAACTACCGTCCGAAACCCTCCTCTTCTTTCTCGATTTCATTTCATTGTTTGACCTCGATCCAAATCTTTTTTCATTGGCAGTCGAACTCAAAATCCAGATCTTCTTTCATTGTTCCACGTCCCTTTTTTGTTCTTTGGTTTTCTAATTCTGATCTTGAGTACATATATGATGATAGAATCTGTTTTGGTTTGATCTTGAGTACATATATGATGATAGAATCTGTTTTGGTTTAGTTTTATAATTCTGATATTGAGTATATATATATATGATGATAGAATATATTATTTAGCTTGATTCAATTTAGTATTGTATTAGTTTAGTTTCAAATTGATTATAATTTGAGTTTAGAAAATTAGTGATGGATTTAGGATTTGAATGTTTTAAGATAAATTTAGAATAGAAATTGAAAGGAGATGTAATATGTTGATTTAAAATACATTTGATCATAACCTAACTTGGTCGTTTGATGATTGTGATTATTGGTGTGAGTATTATGGATTTGGTTGTATGATAAGATTTTATGATTTGATAAAATGACGAGGTTATGATAAATATGTTTTGAATGCTTCTTTGACTTGATCAATGAAATACATGTTTTCAAATGATGAAGACGAGTTATTTAAATCATGGTGGTGGGATCGAATTGTGTGCTTATGCAATTTCTTATAAGAAATTTTGGTTAAATGATTATGACAAATGTTCTTACATGCTTAATTTCAAGGGAAAGAGTTGATAAGATCTCTTCTTTCCTCGATTCTTTTTCTTTTTTTTCTATAGCTAGAGGAGTGCTAGGTCGAGGAGCTATTAAAAATGTCTTCTTCCTTTTGCGGCCTAAGTTCTTCTTCTTCATTTGGGACCAAAGTTATTCCTAGAATCCAGGTATTTAAATTAAAATTCTTAGGTCATAGTTGAATATTCTAATAAAGGATTAGATGCTTTGATATTTAGATTCATGTATAGCATGTAACTGATCTTAGATTGTATTTAGGGTTTAATGATATTATATTGATTGATTTTTAGGGTT